>NW_027362016.1:3202500-3783745 GCF_039654945.1 Dendrobates tinctorius | reverse complement strand
GCTTTGAAAGGAAGAGCCCTATTTGGGTTTTGCAATGCAGATTTTGCAGGAATACCTTGCAGATGAAATTTGCAGAGTACCAAAACAGCAGAAAACCTCCCAAAGTGACCACATTTTAGAAATTATTTTGCACAATGAGTTAATCAACACCTGCAATTACTATTGTCAGCCTATAGGTGTTTTCACTCTGAACCATCCAGCATTGCAAGTATGCCAGTTTAGTGCCCAGCTTTTGCTTGCAGAGGCAAGCAACCCATACATTTTTAAGTGGGCTCTACTCACTGGAGCAATGTCAAATATGTAGATGCTTTGTCTCACCATTAAAGTAGAAACCTCCTATATTTCAAATTAAAGATGACGGACCTGTGTGGAGCTTGTGTTTTTTTGCCTTTTTGACTTTGTCCACAGCTATTTTTTAAGGACATTTGTCTCAGTAATGCCTCAGTGTTTCAAAGTCAAACAAGCTGACTATAATCATTCAGCTAGTGTCTGATAAGTGCTGTCTGTTTCAGCTATCAGGTTACCTTTTAATCCTCTTACAGCTAAGTCAATCTGAAATAAAACAAAATAGAGGAAAAATTACTAAAAAACATTCATGTGTTCAAAAGGAAAAAGTTACCGTTTCTCAAATTTTTAACATTTTGTTTTCTGTAGATAGTTAAGATTTTTAGGCCTTTTGATCATGATCAGTCCATGTGCTTTGTTTAATATCTCCTTAAAATGTAAACGGTGAAGAAAAAGCATTTTGCCGAAACCCGGGATTGGACCAGGGACCTTTAGATCTTCAGTCTAACGCTCTCCCAACTGAGCTATTTCGGCCATATCTATACATTTTCAGGGGGGTTTGACACTCTGCAAATGTCAAGTGTCACACCTGGAGGGATATATTATAATTTTTCATTTGACTGTTTTTTGAAGCATGATTTCTATTTGAAACGCCTTCCATTTTGCTGTACATATTTAATAACATTCATTAACTATTTGTGAATGAGTAGAAAAAGACAGCAATTTTGCCATTGAATTTTTACATTTTCAGTTTGTCTCCACGCACCAGTATAATTCTGACCCTGTGCTTCTAGAATAGGTCATGGTCGCACATAAAACACAATTTGCATGCATAATGTTACATCAAGTTTTATTTTTTATGAGATGCAAACAATTGGAGCAAAAAAGAGACAAAAATTTAGAGAAAATATTTTATTGATTGTTAAAAGTGAGACCATTTGTCCCAAAATGTGCTGAAACATGTCAGAATGACATGGGCATTTCACATTTTTTAAACTATGATTACCTACTTGTTAAGTTTTTGTTTATTAAGTATCGTTATGGTCTATTGATGTATGAGGTGAAAACTATGAAAGTAGACTTACCAGCAAATCCGTTTCTAGATATATTTCATGACAGCACTGTAGAAGGTTGATTCCCTACCCTAATAGGGACAGAGAACACAAAGAGGTGAAATAGTCCCTCCTCATTGACTGTCCAAAGGATTTTTCTAGTGCCAAAAGAACAACAGACATATGCACAAAAAATCTGTTTGATGTTCCTAGAGTTCTTTTTTGAGAGGACAAATTCAGATTCACTCCAAAGACTCTCAGGAAATTTTTCAAAACCACATTACATGAAGATAAAGTTACTTGAAATTAAATGTTGATGTCAGAAGTGGGATTTGAACCCACGCCTCCAGGGGAGACTGCGACCTGAACGCAGCGCCTTAGACAGCTCGGCCATCCTGACTTGGATATGCAATTGGAGCTTAACTCCTTCCATGCTAGTCAGCAGAAATGTTACCATTCCTTGTGATTACAAACTTGTCACACCACCCCAAAAAAGTCAATAAATAACATTTTTTATATGCGTACTTTTCGTCTGCATTAATTTTTAAACCTCCATTTATTTTGTTTGGATATTAGAAATGTTAGATTTCTCACAAATACGGTGATGCACCACATTTCTTCAGAAACTACTGTTTGGCCACACAGCAGGGCTTTGAAAGGAAGAGCCCTATTTGGGTTTTGCAATGCAGATTTTGCAGGAATACCTTGCAGATGAAATTTGCAGAGTACCAAAACAGCAGAAAACCTCCCAAAGTGACCACATTTTAGAAATTATTTTGCACAATGAGTTAATCAACACCTGCAATTACTATTGTCAGCCTATAGGTGTTTTCACTCTGAACCATCCAGCATTGCAAGTATGCCAGTTTAGTGCCCAGCTTTTGCTTGCAGAGGCAAGCAACCCATACATTTTTAAGTGGGCTCTACTCACTGGAGCAATGTCAAATATGTAGATGCTTTGTCTCACCATTAAAGTAGAAACCTCCTATATTTCAAATTAAAGATGACGGACCTGTGTGGAGCTTGTGTTTTTTGCCTTTTTGACGTTGTCCACAGCATATTTTTTAAGGACATTTGTCTCAGTAATGCCTCAGTGTTTCAAAGTCAAACAAGCTGACTATAATCATTCAGCTAGTGTCTGATAAGTGCTGTCTGTTTCAGCTATCAGGTTACCTTTTAATCCTCTTACAGCTAAGTCAATCTGAAATAAAACAAAATAGAGGAAAAATTACTAAAAAACATTCATGTGTTCAAAAGGAAAAAGTTACCGTTTCTCAAATTTTTAACATTTTGTTTTCTGTAGATAGTTAAGATTTTTAGGCCTTTTGATCATGATCAGTCCATGTGCTTTGTTTAATATCTCCTTAAAATGTAAACGGTGAAGAAAAAGCATTTTGCCGAAACCCGGGATTGGACCAGGGACCTTTAGATCTTCAGTCTAACGCTCTCCCAACTGAGCTATTTCAGCCATATCTATACATTTTCTGGGGGGTTTGACACTCTGCAAATGTCAAGTGTCACACCTGGAGGGATATATTATAATTTTTCATTTGACTGTTTTTTGAAGCATGATTTCTATTTGAAACGCCTTCCATTTTGCTGTACATATTTAATAACATTCATTAACTATTTGTGAATGAGTAGAAAAAGACAGCAATTTTGCCATTGAATTTTTACATTTTCAGTTTGTCTCCATGCACCAGTATAATTCTGACCCTGTGCTTCTAGAATAGGTCATGGTCACACATAAAACACAATTTGCATGCATAATGTTACATCAAGTTTTATTTTTTATGAGATGCAAACAATTGGAGCAAAAAAGAGACAAAAATTTAGAGAAAATATTTTATTGATTGTTAAAAGTGAGACCATTTGTCCCAAAATGTGCTGAAACATGTCAGAATGACATGGGCATTTCACATTTTTTAAACTATGATTACCAACTTGTTAAGTTTTTGTTTATTAAGTATCGTTATGGTCTATTGATGTATGAGGTGAAAACTATGAAAGTAGACTTACCAGCAAATCCGTTTCTAGATATATTTCATGACAGCACTGTAGAAGGTTGATTCCCTACCCTAATAGGGACAGAGAACACAAAGAGGTGAAATAGTCCCTCCTCATTGACTGTCCAAAGGATTTTTCTAGTGCCAAAAGAACAACAGACATATGCACAAAAAATCTGTTTGATGTTCCTAGAGTTCTTTTTTGAGAGGACAAATTCAGATTCACTCCAAAGACTCTCAGGAAATTTTTCAAAACCACATTACATGAAGATAAAGTTACTTGAAATTAAATGTTGATGTCAGAAGTGGGATTTGAACCCACGCCTCCAGGGGAGACTGCGACCTGAACGCAGCGCCTTAGACCGCTCGGCCATCCTGACGTCGATATGCAATTGGAACTTAACTCCTTCCATGCTAGTCAGCAGAAATGTTACCATTCCTTGTGATTACAAACTTGTCACACCACCCCAAAAAAGTCAATAAATAACATTTTTTATATGCGTACTTTTCGTCTGCATTAATTTTTAAACCTCCATTTATTTTGTTTGGATATTAGAAATGTTAGATTTCTCACAAATACGGTGATGCACCACATTTCTTCAGAAACTACTGTTTGGCCACACAGCAGGGCTTTGAAAGGAAGAGCCCTATTTGGGTTTTGCAATGCAGATTTTGCAGGAATACCTTGCAGATGAAATTTGCAGAGTACCAAAACAGCAGAAAACCTCCCAAAGTGACCACATTTTAGAAATTATTTTGCACAATGAGTTAATCAACACCTGCAATTACTATTGTCAGCCTATAGGTGTTTTCACTCTGAACCATCCAGCATTGCAAGTATGCCAGTTTAGTGCCCAGCTTTTGCTTGCAGAGGCAAGCAACCCATACATTTTTAAGTGGGCTCTACTCACTGGAGCAATGTCAAATATGTAGATGCTTTGTCTCACCATTAAAGTAGAAACCTCCTATATTTCAAATTAAAGATGACGGACCTGTGTTCAGCTTGTGTTTTTTGCCTTTTTGACTTTGTCCACAGCTATTTTTTAAGGACAGTAATGCCTCAGTGTTTCAAAGTCAAACAAGCTGACTATAATCATTCAGCTAGTGTCTGATAAGTGCTGTCTGTTTCAGCTATCAGGTTACCTTTTAATCCTCTTACAGCTAAGTCAATCTGAAATAAAACAAAATAGAGGAAAAATTACTAAAAAACATTCATGTGTTCAAAAGGAAAAAGTTACCGTTTCTCAAATTTTTAACATTTTGTTTTCTGTAGATAGTTAAGATTTTTAGGCCTTTTGATCATGATCAGTCCATGTGCTTTGTTTAATATCTCCTTAAAATGTAAATGGTGAAGAAAAAGCATTTTGCCGAAACCCGGGACCTTTAGATCTTCAGTCTAACGCTCTCCCAACTGAGCTATTTCGGCCATATCTATACATTTTCTGGGGGGTTTGACACTCTGCAAATGTCAAGTGTCACACCTGGAGGGATATATTATAATTTTTCATTTGACTGTTTTTTGAAGCATGATTTCTATTTGAAACGCCTTCCATTTTGCTGTACATATTTAATAACATTCATTAACTATTTGTGAATGAGTAGAAAAAGACAGCAATTTTGCCATTGAATTTTTACATTTTCAGTTTGTTTCCACGCACCAGTATAATTCTGACCCTGTGCTTCTAGAATAGGTCATGGTCGCACATAAAACACAATTTGCATGCATAATGTTACATCAAGTTTTATTTTTTATGAGATGCAAACAATTGGAGCAAAAAAGAGACAAAAATTTAGAGAAAATATTTTATTGATTGTTAAAAGTGAGACCATTTGTCCCAAAATGTGCTGAAACATGTCAGAATGACATGGGCATTTCACATTTTTTAAACTATGATTACCAACTTGTTAAGTTTTTGTTTATTAAGTATCGTTATGGTCTATTGATGTATGAGGTGAAAACTATGAAAGTAGACTTACCAGCAAATCCGTTTCTAGATATATTTCATGACAGCACTGTAGAAGGTTGATTCCCTACCCTAATAGGGACAGAGAACACAAAGAGGTGAAATAGTCCCTCCTCATTGACTGTCCAAAGGATTTTTCTAGTGCCAAAAGAACAACAGACATATGCACAAAAAATCTGTTTGATGTTCCTAGAGTTCTTTTTTGAGAGGACAAATTCAGATTCACTCCAAAGACTCTCAGGAAATTTTTCAAAACCACATTACATGAAGATAAAGTTACTTGAAATTAAATGTTGATGTCAGAAGTGGGATTTGAACCCACGCCTCCAGGGGAGACTGCGACCTGAACGCAGCGCCTTAGACCGCTCGGCCATCCTGACTTTGATATGCAATTGGAACTTAACTCCTTCCATGCTAGTCAGCAGAAATGTTACCATTCGTTGTGATTACAAACTTGTCACACCACCCCAAAAAAGTCAATAAATAACATTTTTTATATGCGTACTTTTCGTCTGCATTAATTTTTAAACCTCCATTTATTTTGTTTGGATATTAGAAATGTTAGATTTCTCACAAATACGGTGATGCACCACATTTCTTCAGAAACTACTGTTTGGCCACACAGCAGGGCTTTGAAAGGAAGAGCCCTATTTGGGTTTTGCAATGCAGATTTTGCAGGAATACCTTGCAGATGAAATTTGCAGAGTACCAAAACAGCAGAAAACCTCCCAAAGTGACCACATTTTAGAAATTATTTTGCACAATGAGTTAATCAACACCTGCAATTACTATTGTCAGGCTATAGGTGTTTTCACTCTGAACCATCCAGCATTGCAAGTATGCCAGTTTAGTGCCCAGCTTTTGCTTGCAGAGGCAAGCAACCCATACATTTTTAAGTGGGCTCTACTCACTGGAGCAATGTCAAATATGTAGATGCTTTGTCTCACCATTAAAGTAGAAACCTCCTATATTTCAAATTAAAGATGACGGACCTGTGTGGAGCTTGTGTTTTTTGCCTTTTTGACGTTGTCCACAGCATATTTTTTAAGGACATTTGTCTCAGTAATGCCTCAGTGTTTCAAAGTCAAACAAGCTGACTATAATCATTCAGCTAGTGTCTGATAAGTGCTGTCTGTTTCAGCCATCAGGTTACCTTTTAATCCTCTTACAGCTAAGTCAATCTGAAATAAAACAAAATAGAGGAAAAATTACTAAAAAACATTCATGTGTTCAAAAGGAAAAAGTTACCGTTTCTCAAATTTTTAACATTTTGTTTTCTGTAGATAGTTAAGATTTTTAGGCCTTTTGATCATGATCAGTCCATGTGCTTTGTTTAATATCTCCTTAAAATGTAAACGGTGAAGAAAAAGCATTTTGCCGAAACCCGGGATTGGACCAGGGACCTTTAGATCTTCAGTCTAACGCTCTCCCAACTGAGATATTTCAGCCATATCTATACATTTTCTGGGGGGTTTGACACTCTGCAAATGTCAAGTGTCACACCTGGAGGGATATATTATAATTTTTCATTTGACTGTTTTTTGAAGCATGATTTCTATTTGAAACGCCTTCCATTTTGCTGTACATATTTAATAACATTCATTAACTATTTGTGAATGAGTAGAAAAAGACAGCAATTTTGCCATTGAATTTTTACATTTTCAGTTTGTCTCCATGCACCAGTATAATTCTGACCCTGTGCTTCTAGAATAGGTCATGGTCACACATAAAACACAATTTGCATGCATAATGTTACATCAAGTTTTATTTTTTATGAGATGCAAACAATTGGAGCAAAAAAGAGACAAAAATTTAGAGAAAATATTTTATTGATTGTTAAAAGTGAGACCATTTGTCCCAAAATGTGCTGAAACATGTCAGAATGACATGGGCATTTCACATTTTTTAAACTATGATTACCAACTTGTTAAGTTTTTGTTTATTAAGTATCGTTATGGTCTATTGATGTATGAGGTGAAAACTATGAAAGTAGACTTACCAGCAAATCCGTTTCTAGATATATTTCATGACAGCACTGTAGAAGGTTGATTCCCTACCCTAATAGGGACAGAGAACACAAAGAGGTGAAATAGTCCCTCCTCATTGACTGTCCAAAGGATTTTTCTAGTGCCAAAAGAACAACAGACATATGCTCAAAAAATCTGTTTGATGTTCCTAGAGTTCTTTTTTGAGAGGACAAATTCAGATTCACTCCAAAGACTCTCAGGAAATTTTTCAAAACCACATTACATGAAGATAAAGTTACTTGAAATTAAATGTTGATGTCAGAAGTGGGATTTGAACCCACGCCTCCAGGGGAGACTGCGACCTGAACGCAGCGCCTTAGACCGCTCGGCCATCCTGACTTTGATATGCAATTGGAACTTAACTCCTTCCATGCTAGTCAGCAGAAATGTTACCATTCCTTGTGATTACAAACTTGTCACACCACCCCAAAAAAGTCAATAAATAACATTTTTTATATGCGTACTTTTCGTCTGCATTAATTTTTAAACCTCCATTTATTTTGTTTGGATATTAGAAATGTTAGA
Organism: Dendrobates tinctorius; assembly: GCF_039654945.1. Classification (NCBI taxonomy): domain Eukaryota; kingdom Metazoa; phylum Chordata; class Amphibia; order Anura; family Dendrobatidae; genus Dendrobates; species Dendrobates tinctorius. The sequence goes on along the minus strand of NW_027362016.1, from coordinate 3,775,886 downwards.
TTTCTCACAAATACGGTGATGCACCACATTTCTTCAGAAACTACTGTTTGGCCACACAGCAGGGCTTTGAAAGGAAGAGCCCTATTTGGGTTTTGCAATGCAGATTTTGCAGGAATACCTTGCAGATGAAATTTGCAGAGTACCAAAACAGCAGAAAACCTCCCAAAGTGACCACATTTTAGAAATTATTTTGCACAATGAGTTAATCAACACCTGCAATTACTATTGTCAGCCTATAGGTGTTTTCACTCTGAACCATCCAGCATTGCAAGTATGCCAGTTTAGTGCCCAGCTTTTGCTTGCAGAGGCAAGCAACCCATACATTTTTAAGTGGGCTCTACTCACTGGAGCAATGTCAAATATGTAGATGCTTTGTCTCACCATTAAAGTAGAAACCTCCTATATTTCAAATTAAAGATGACGGACCTGTGTGGAGCTTGTGTTTTTTGCCTTTTTGACGTTGTCCACAGCATATTTTTTAAGGACATTTGTCTCAGTAATGCCTCAGTGTTTCAAAGTCAAACAAGCTGACTATAATCATTCAGCTAGTGTCTGATAAGTGCTGTCTGTTTCAGCTATCAGGTTACCTTTTAATCCTCTTACAGCTAAGTCAATCTGAAATAAAACAAAATAGAGGAAAAATTACTAAAAAACATTCATGTGTTCAAAAGGAAAAAGTTACCGTTTCTCAAATTTTTAACATTTTGTTTTCTGTAGATAGTTAAGATTTTTAGGCCTTTTGATCATGATCAGTCCATGTGCTTTGTTTAATAACTCCTTAAAATGTAAACGGTGAAGAAAAAGCATTTTGCCGAAACCCGGGATTGGACCAGGGACCTTTAGATCTTCAGTCTAACGCTCTCCCAACTGAGCTATTTCAGCCATATCTATACAATTTCTGGGGGGTTTGACACTCTGCAAATGTCAAGTGTCACACCTGGAGGGATATATTATAATTTTTCATTTGACTGTTTTTTGAAGCATGATTTCTATTTGAAACGCCTTCCATTTTGCTGTACATATTTAATAACATTCATTAACTATTTGTGAATGAGTAGAAAAAGACAGCAATTTTGCCATTGAATTTTTACATTTTCAGTTTGTCTCCACGCACCAGTATAATTCTGACCCTGTGCTTCTAGAATAGGTCATGGTCACACATAAAACACAATTTGCATGCATAATGTTACATCAAGTTTTATTTTTTATGAGATGCAAACAATTGGAGCAAAAAAGAGACAAAAATTTAGAGAAAATATTTTATTGATTGTTAAAAGTGAGACCATTTGTCCCAAAATGTGCTGAAACATGTCAGAATGACATGGGCATTTCACATTTTTTAAACTATGATTACCAACTTGTTAAGTTTTTGTTTATTAAGTATCGTTATGGTCTATTGATGTATGAGGTGAAAACTATGAAAGTAGACTTACCAGCAAATCCGTTTCTAGATATATTTCATGACAGCACTGTAGAAGGTTGATTCCCTACCCTAATAGGGACAGAGAACACAAAGAGGTGAAATAGTCCCTCCTCATTGACTGTCCAAAGGATTTTTCTAGTGCCAAAAGAACAACAGACATATGCACAAAAAATCTGTTTGATGTTCCTAGAGTTCTTTTTTGAGAGGACAAATTCAGATTCACTCCAAAGACTCTCAGGAAATTTTTCAAAACCACATTACTAAGTTTTGTTTGACCTCATCTAATCAATAAATGAAGATAAAGTTTCTTGAAATTAAATGTTGATGTCAGAAGTGGGATTTGAACCCACGCCTCCAGGGGAGACTGCGACCTGAACGCAGCGCCTTAGACCGCTCGGTATTAGACCGCTCGCCTTAGACCGCTTCAATATGCAATTGGAACTTAACTCCTTCCATGCTAGTCAGCAGAAATGTTACCATTCCTTGTGATTAAAAACGTCACACCACCCCAAAAAAGTCAATAAATAACATTTTTTATATGCGTACTTTTCATCTGCATTAATTTTTAAACCTCCATTTATTTTGTTTGGATATTAGAAATGTTAGATTTCTCACAAATGCGGTGATGCACCACATTTCTTCAGAAACTACTGTTTGGCCACACAGCAGGGCTTTGAAAGGAAGAGCCCTATTTGGGTTTTGCAATGCAGATTTTGCAGGAATACCTTGCAGATGAAATTTGCAGAGTACCAAAACAGCAGAAAACCTCCCAAAGTGACCACATTTTAGAAATTATTTTGCACAATGAGTTAATCAACACCTGCAATTACTATTGTCAGCCTATAGGTGTTTTCACTCTGAACCATCCAGCATTGCAAGTATGCCAGTTTAGTGCCCAGCTTTTGCTTGCAGAGACAAGCAACCCATACATTTTTAAGTGGGCTCTACTCACTGGAGCAATGTCAAATATGTAGATGCTTTGTCTCACCATTAAAGTAGAAACCTCCTATATTTCAAATTAAAGATGACGGACCTGTGTTCAGCTTGTGTTTTTTGCCTTTTTGACTTTGTCCACAGCATATTTTTTAAGGACATTTGTCTCAGTAATGCCTCAGTGTTTCAAAGTCAAACAAGCTGACTATAATCATTCAGCTAGTGTCTGATAAGTGCTGTCTGTTTCAGCTATCAGGTTACCTTTTAATCCTCTTACAGCTAAGTCAATCTGAAATAAAACAAAATAGAGGAAAAATTACTAAAAAACATTCATGTGTTCAAAAGGAAAAAGTTACCGTTTCTCAAATTTTTAACATTTTGTTTTCTGTAGATAGTTAAGATTTTTAGGCCTTTTGATCATGATCAGTCCATGTGCTTTGTTTAATATCTCCTTAAAATGTAAATGGTGAAGAAAAAGCATTTTGCCGAAACCCGGGACCTTTAGATCTTCAGTCTAACGCTCTCCCAAATGAGCTATTTCGGCCATATCTATACATTTTCTGGGGGGTTTGACACTCTGCAAATGTCAAGTGTCACACCTGGAGGGATATATTATAATTTTTCATTTGACTGTTTTTTGAAGCATGATTTCTATTTGAAACGCCTTCCATTTTGCTGTACATATTTAATAACATTCATTAACTATTTGTGAATGAGTAGAAAAAGACAGCAATTTTGCCATTGAATTTTTACATTTTCAGTTTGTTTCCACGCACCAGTATAATTCTGACCCTGTGCTTCTAGAATAGGTCATGGTCGCACATAAAACACAATTTGCATGCATAATGTTACATCAAGTTTTATTTTTTATGAGATGCAAACAATTGGAGCAAAAAAGAGACAAAAATTTAGAGAAAATATTTTATTGATTGTTAAAAGTGAGACCATTTGTCCCAAAATGTGCTGAAACATGTCAGAATGACATGGGCATTTCACATTTTTTAAACTATGATTACCAACTTGTTAAGTTTTTGTTTATTAAGTATCGTTATGGTCTATTGATGTATGAGGTGAAAACTATGAAAGTAGACTTAGCAGCAAATCCGTTTCTAGATATATTTCATGACAGCACTGTAGAAGGTTGATTCCCTACCCTAATAGGGACAGAGAACACAAAGAGGTGAAATAGTCCCTCCTCATTGACTGTCCAAAGGATTTTTCTAGTGCCAAAAGAACAACAGACATATGCACAAAAAATCTGTTTGATGTTCCTAGAGTTCTTTTTTGAGAGGACAAATTCAGATTCACTCCAAAGACTCTCAGGAAATTTTTCAAAACCACATTACATGAAGATAAAGTTACTTGAAATTAAATGTTGATGTCAGAAGTGGGATTTGAACCCACGCCTCCAGGGGAGACTGCGACCTGAACGCTGCGCCTTAGACCGCTCGGCCATCCTGACTTCGATATGCAATTGGAACTTAACTCCTTCCATGCTAGTCAGCAGAAATGTTACCATTCCTTGTGATTACAAACTTGTCACACCACCCCAAAAAAGTCAATAAATAACATTTTTTACATTCGTACTTTTCGTCTGCATTAATTTTTAAACCTCCATTTATTTTGTTTGGATATTAGAAATGTTAGATTTCTCACAAATACGGTGATGCACCACATTTCTTCAGAAACTACTGTTTGGCCACACAGCAGGGCTTTGAAAGGAAGAGCCCTATTTGGGTTTTGCAATGCAGATTTTGCAGGAATACCTTGCAGATGAAATTTGCAGAGTACCAAAACAGCAGAAAACCTCCCAAAGTGACCACATTTTAGAAATTATTTTGCACAATGAGTTAATCAACACCTGCAATTACTATTGTCAGCCTATAGGTGTTTTCACTCTGAACCATCCAGCATTGCAAGTATGCCAGTTTAGTGCCCAGCTTTTGCTTGCAGAGGCAAGCAACCCATACATTTTTAAGTGGGCTCTACTCACTGGAGCAATGTCAAATATGTAGATGCTTTGTCTCACCATTAAAGTAGAAACCTCCTATATTTCAAATTAAAGATGACGGACCTGTGTGGAGCTTGTGTTTTTTGCCTTTTTGACGTTGTCCACAGCATATTTTTTAAGGACATTTGTCTCAGTAATGCCTCAGTGTTTCAAAGTCAAACAAGCTGACTATAATCATTCAGCTAGTGTCTGATAAGTGCTGTCTGTTTCAGCTATCAGGTTACCTTTTAATCCTCTTACAGCTAAGTCAATCTGAAATAAAACAAAATAGAGGAAAAATTACTAAAAAACATTCATGTGTTCAAAAGGAAAAAGTTACCGTTTCTCAAATTTTTAACATTTTGTTTTCTGTAGATAGTTAAGATTTTTAGGCCTTTTGATCATGATCAGTCCATGTGCTTTGTTTAATATCTCCTTAAAATGTAAACGGTGAAGAAAAAGCATTTTGCCGAAACCCGGGATTGGACCAGGGACCTTTAGATCTTCAGTCTAACGCTCTCCCAACTGAGCTATTTCAGCCATATCTATACATTTTCCGGGGGGTTTGACACTCTGCAAATGTCAAGTGTCACACCTGGAGGGATATATTATAATTTTTCATTTGACTGATTTTTGAAGCATGATTTCTATTTGAAACGCCTTCCATTTTGCTGTACATATTTAATAACATTCATTAACTATTTGTGAATGAGTAGAAAAAGACAGCAATTTTGCCATTGAATTTTTACATTTTCAGTTTGTCTCCATGCACCAGTATAATTCTGACCCTGTGCTTCTAGAATAGGTCATGGTCACACATAAAACACAATTTGTATGCATAATGTTACATCAAGTTTTATTTTTTATGAGATGCAAACAATTGGAGCAAAAAAGAGACAAAAATTTAGAGAAAATATTTTATTGATTGTTAAAAGTGAGACCATTTGTCCCAAAATGTGCTGAAACATGTCAGAATGACATGGGCATTTCACATTTTTTAAACTATGATTACCAACTTGTTAAGTTTTTGTTTATTAAGTATCGTTATGGTCTATTGATGTATGAGGTGAAAACTATGAAAGTAGACTTACCAGCAAATCCGTTTCTAGATATATTTCATGACAGCACTGTAGAAGGTTGATTCCCTACCCTAATAGGGACAGAGAACACAAAGAGGTGAAATAGTCCCTCCTCATTGACTGTCCAAAGGATTTTTCTAGTGCCAAAAGAACAACAGACATATGCACAAAAAATCTGTTTGATGTTCCTAGAGTTCTTTTTTGAGAGGACAAATTCAGATTCACTCCAAAGACTCTCAGGAAATTTTTCAAAACCACATTACATGAAGATAAAGTTACTTGAAATTAAATGTTGATGTCAGAAGTGGGATTTGAACCCACGCCTCCAGGGGAGACTGCGACCTGAACGCAGCGCCTTAGACCGCTCTGCCATCCTGACTTCGATATGCAATTGGAACTTAACTCCTTCCATGCTAGTCAGCAGAAATGTTACCATTCCTTGTGATTACAAACTTGTCACACCACCCCAAAAAAGTCAATAAATAACATTTTTTACATTCGTACTTTTCGTCTGCATTAATTTTTAAACCTCCATTTATTTTGTTTGGATATTAGAAATGTTAGATTTCTCACAAATACGGTGATGCACCACATTTCTTCAGAAACTACTGTTTGGCCACACAGCAGGGCTTTGAAAGGAAGAGCCCTATTTGGGTTTTGCAATGCAGATTTTGCAGGAATACCTTGCAGATGAAATTTGCAGAGTACCAAAACAGCAGAAAACCTCCCAAAGTGACCACATTTTAGAAATTATTTTGCACAATGAGTTAATCAACACCTGCAATTACTATTGTCAGCCTATAGGTGTTTTCACTCTGAACCATCCAGCATTGCAAGTATGCCAGTTTAGTGCCCAGCTTTTGCTTGCAGAGGCAAGCAACCCATACATTTTTAAGTGGGCTCTACTCACTGGAGCAATGTCAAATATGTAGATGCTTTGTCTCACCATTAAAGTAGAAACCTCCTATATTTCAAATTAAAGATGACGGACCTGTGTGGAGCTTGTGTTTTTTGCCTTTTTGACGTTGTCCACAGCATATTTTTTAAGGACATTTGTCTCAGTAATGCCTCAGTGTTTCAAAGTCAAACAAGCTGACTATAATCATTCAGCTAGTGTCTGATAAGTGCTGTCTGTTTCAGCTATCAGGTTACCTTTTAATCCTCTTACAGCTAAGTCAATCTGAAATAAAACAAAATAGAGGAAAAATTACTAAAAAACATTCATGTGTTCAAAAGGAAAAAGTTACCGTTTCTCAAATTTTTAACATTTTGTTTTCTGTAGATAGTTAAGATTTTTAGGCCTTTTGATCATGATCAGTCCATGTGCTTTGTTTAATATCTCCTTAAAATGTAAACGGTGAAGAAAAAGCATTTTGCCGAAACCCGGGATTGGACCAGGGACCTTTAGATCTTCAGTCTAACGCTCTCCCAACTGAGCTATTTCAGCCATATCTATACATTTTCTGGGGGGTTTGACACTCTGCAAATGTCAAGTGTCACACCTGGAGGGATATATTATAATTTTTCATTTGACTGATTTTTGAAGCATGATTTCTATTTGAAACGCCTTCCATTTTGCTGTACATATTTAATAACATTCATTAACTATTTGTGAATGAGTAGAAAAAGACAGCAATTTTGCCATTGAATTTTTACATTTTCAGTTTGTCTCCATGCACCAGTATAATTCTGACCCTGTGCTTCTAGAATAGGTCATGGTCACACATAAAACACAATTTGTATGCATAATGTTACATCAAGTTTTATTTTTTATGAGATGCAAACAATTGGAGCAAAAAAGAGACAAAAATTTAGAGAAAATATTTTATTGATTGTTAAAAGTGAGACCATTTGTCCCAAAATGTGCTGAAACATGTCAGAATGACATGGGCATTTCACATTTTTTAAACTATGATTACCAACTTGTTAAGTTTTTGTTTATTAAGTATCGTTATGGTCTATTGATGTATGAGGTGAAAACTATGAAAGTAGACTTACCAGCAAATCCGTTTCTAGATATATTTCATGACAGCACTGTAGAAGGTTGATTCCCTACCCTAATAGGGACAGAGAACACAAAGAGGTGAAATAGTCCCTCCTCATTGACTGTCCAAAGGATTTTTCTAGTGCCAAAAGAACAACAGACATATGCACAAAAAATCTGTTTGATGTTCCTAGAGTTCTTTTTTGAGAGGACAAATTCAGATTCACTCCAAAGACTCTCAGGAAATTTTTCAAAACCAGATTACATGAAGATAAAGTTACTTGAAATTAAATGTTGATGTCAGCAGTGGGATTTGAACCCACGCCTCCAGGGGAGACTGCGACCTGAACGCAGCGCCTTAGACCGCTCGGCCATCCTGACTTTGATATGCAATTGGAACTTAACTCCTTCCATGCTAGTCAGCAGAAATGTTACCATTCCTTGTGATTACAAACTTGTCACACCACCCCAAAAAAGTCAATAAATAACATTTTTTATATGCGTACTTTTCGTCTGCATTAATTTTTAAACCTCCATTTATTTTGTTTGGATATTAGAAATGTTAGATTTCTCACAAATACGGTGATGCACCACATTTCTTCAGAAACTACTGTTTGGCCACACAGCAGGGCTTTGAAAGGAAGAGCCCTATTTGGGTTTTGCAATGCAGATTTTGCAGGAATACCTTGCAGATGAAATTTGCAGAGTACCAAAACAGCAGAAAACCTCCCAAAGTGACCACATTTTAGAAATTATTTTGCACAATGAGTTAATCAACACCTGCAATTACTATTGTCAGCCTATAGGTGTTTTCACTCTGAAACATCCAGCATTGCAAGTATGCCAGCTTAGTGCCCAGCTTTTGCTTGCAGAGGCAAGCAACCCATACATTTTTAAGTGGGCTCTACTCACTGGAGCAATGTCAAATATGTAGATGCTTTGTCTCACCATTAAAGTAGAAACCTCCTATATTTCAAATTAAAGATGACGGACCTGTGTGGAGCTTGTGTTTTTTGCCTTTTTGACGTTGTCCACAGCATATTTTTTAAGGACATTTGTCTCAGTAATGCCTCAGTGTTTCAAAGTCAAACAAGCTGACTATAATCATTCAGCTAGTGTCTGATAAGTGCTGTCTGTTTCAGCTATCAGGTTACCTTTTAATCCTCTTACAGCTAAGTCAATCTGAAATAAAACAAAATAGAGGAAAAATTACTAAAAAACATTCATGTGTTCAAAAGGAAAAAGTTACCGTTTCTCAAATTTTTAACATTTTGTTTTCTGTAGATAGTTAAGATTTTTAGGCCTTTTGATCATGATCAGTCCATGTGCTTTGTTTAATATCTCCTTAAAATGTAAACGGTGAAGAAAAAGCATTTTGCCGAAACCCGGGATTGGACCAAGGACCTTTAGATCTTCAGTCTAACACTCTCCCAACTGAGCTATTTCTGCCATATCTATACATTTTCTGGGGGGTTTGACACTCTGCAAATGTCAAGTGTCACACAAGGAGGGATATATTATAATTTTTCATTTGACTGTTTTTTGAAGCATGATTTCTATTTGAAACGCCTTCCATTTTGCTGTACATATTTAATAACATTCATTAACTATTTGTGAATGAGTAGAAAAAGACAGCAATTTTGCCATTGAATTTTTACATTTTCAGTTTGTCTCCATGCACCAGTATAATTCTGACCCTGTGCTTCTAGAATAGGTCATGGTCGCACATAAAACACAATTTGCATGCATAATGTTACATCAAGTTTTATTTTTTATGAGATGCAAACAATTGGAGCAAAAAAGAGACAAAAATTTAGAGAAAATATTTTATTGATTGTTAAAAGTGAGACCATTTGTCCCAAAATGTGCTGAAACATGTCAGAATGACATGGGCATTTCACATTTTTTAAACTATGATTACCTACTTGTTAAGTTTTTGTTTATTAAGTATCGTTATGGTCTATTGATGTATGAGGTGAAAACTATGAAAGTAGACTTAGCAGCAAATCCGTTTCTAGATATATTTCATGACAGCACTGTAGAAGGTTGATTCCCTACCCTAATAGGGACAGAGAACACAAAGAGGTGAAATAGTCCCTCCTCATTGACTGTCCAAAGGATTTTTCTAGTGCCAAAAGAACAACAGACATATGCACAAAAAATCTGTTTGATGTTCCTAGAGTTCTTTTTTGAGAGGACAAATTCAGATTCACTCCAAAGACTCTCAGGAAATTTTTCAAAACCACATTACATGAAGATAAAGTTACTTGAAATTAAATGTTGATGTCAGAAGTGGGATTTGAACCCACGCCTCCAGGGGAGACTGCGACCTGAACGCTGCGCCTTAGACCGCTCGGCCATCCTGACTTCGATATGCAATTGGAACTTAACTCCTTCCATGCTAGTCAGCAGAAATGTTACCATTCCTTGTGATTAAAAACTTGTCACACCACCCCAAAAAAGTCAATAAATAACATTTTTTATATGCGTACTTTTCGTCTGCATTAATTTTTAAACCTCCATTTATTTTGTTTGGATATTAGAAATGTTAGATTTCTCACAAATACGGTGATGCACCACATTTCTTCAGAAACTACTGTTTGGCCACACAGCAGGGCTTTGAAAGGAAGAGCCCTATTTGGGTTTTGCAATGCAGATTTTGCAGGAATACCTTGCAGATGAAATTTGCAGAGTACCAAAACAGCAGAAAACCTCCCAAAGTGACCACATTTTAGAAATTATTTTGCACAATGAGTTAATCAACACCTGCAATTACTATTGTCAGCCTATAGGTGTTTTCACTCTGAACCATCCAGCATTGCAAGTATGCCAGTTTAGTGCCCAGCTTTTGCTTGCAGAGACAAGCAACCCATACATTTTTAAGTGGGCTCTACTCACTGGAGCAATGTCAAATATGTAGATGCTTTGTCTCACCATTAAAGTAGAAACCTCCTATATTTCAAATTAAAGATGACGGACCTGTGTGGAGCTTGTGTTTTTTGCCTTTTTGACGTTGTCCACAGCATATTTTTTAAGGACATTTGTCTCAGTAATGCCTCAGTGTTTCAAAGTCAAACAAGCTGACTATAATCATTCAGCTAGTGTCTGATAAGTGCTGTCTGTTTCAGCTATCAGGTTACCTTTTAATCCTCTTACAGCTAAGTCAATCTGAAATAAAACAAAATAGAGGAAAAATTACTAAAAAACATTCATGTGTTCAAAAGGAAAAAGTTACCGTTTCTCAAATTTTTAACATTTTGTTTTCTGTAGATAGTTAAGATTTTTAGGCCTTTTGATCATGATCAGTCCATGTGCTTTGTTTAATATCTCCTTAAAATGTAAACGGTGAAGAAAAAGCATTTTGCCGAAACCCAGGATTGGACCAGGGACCTTTAGATCTTCAGTCTAACGCTCTCCCAACTGAGCTATTTCAGCCATATCTATACATTTTCTGGGGGGTTTGACACTCTGCAAATGTCAAGTGTCACACCTGGAGGGATATATTATAATTTTTCATTTGACTGTTTTTTGAAGCATGATTTCTATTTGAAACGCCTTCCATTTTGCTGTACATATTTAATAACATTCATTAACTATTTGTGAATGAGTAGAAAAAGACAGCAATTTTGCCATTGAATTTTTACATTTTCAGTTTGTCTCCATGCACCAGTATAATTCTGACCCTGTGCTTCTAGAATAGGTCATGGTCACACATAAAACACAATTTGCATGCATAATGTTACATCAAGTTTTATTTTTTATGAGATGCAAACAATTGGAGCAAAAAAGAGACAAAAATTTAGAGAAAATATTTTATTGATTGTTAAAAGTGAGACCATTTGTCCCAAAATGTGCTGAAACATGTCAGAATGACATGGGCATTTCACATTTTTTAAACTATGATTACCTACTTGTTAAGTTTTTGTTAATTAAGTATCGTTATGGTCTATTGATGTATGAGGTGAAAACTATGAAAGTAGACTTACCAGCAAATCCGTTTCTAGATATATTTCATGACAGCACTGTAGAAGGTTGATTCCCTACCCTAATAGGGACAGAGAACACAAAGAGGTGAAATAGTCCCTCCTCATTGACTGTCCAAAGGATTTTTCTAGTGCCAAAAGAACAACAGACATATGCACAAAAAATCTGTTTGATGTTCCTTGAGTTCTTCTTTGAGAGGATAAATTCAGATTCACTCCAAAGACTCTCAGGAAATTTTTCAAAACCACATTACTAAGTTTTGTTTGACCTCATCTAATCAATAAATGAAGATAAAGTTTCTTGAAATTAAATGTTGATGTCAGAAGTGGGATTTGAACCCACGCCTCCAGGGGAGACTGCGACCTGAACGCTGCGCCTTAGACCGCTCGGCCATCCTGACTTCGATATGCAATTGGAACTTAACTCCTTCCATGCTAGTCAGCAGAAATGTTACCATTCCTTGTGATTAAAAACTTGTCACACCACCCCAAAAAAGTCAATAAATAACATTTTTTATATGCGTACTTTTCGTCTGCATTAATTTTTAAACCTCCATTTATTTTGTTTGGATATTAGAAATGTTAGATTTCTCACAAATACGGTGATGCACCACATTTCTTCAGAAACTACTGTTTGGCCACACAGCAGGGCTTTGAAAGGAAGAGCCCTATTTGGGTTTTGCAATGCAGATTTTGCAGGAATACCTTGCAGATGAAATTTGCAGAGTACCAAAACAGCAGAAAACCTCCCAAAGTGACCACATTTTAGAAATTATTTTGCACAATGAGTTAATCAACACCTGCAATTACTATTGTCAGCCTATAGGTGTTTTCACTCTGAACCATCCAGCATTGCAAGTATGCCAGTTTAGTGCCCAGCTTTTGCTTGCAGAGACAAGCAACCCATACATTTTTAAGTGGGCTCTACTCACTGGAGCAATGTCAAATATGTAGATGCTTTGTCTCACCATTAAAGTAGAAACCTCCTATATTTCAAATTAAAGATGACGGACCTGTGTGGAGCTTGTGTTTTTTGCCTTTTTGACGTTGTCCACAGCATATTTTTTAAGGACATTTGTCTCAGTAATGCCTCAGTGTTTCAAAGTCAAACAAGCTGACTATAATCATTCAGCTAGTGTCTGATAAGTGCTGTCTGTTTCAGCTATCAGGTTACCTTTTAATCCTCTTACAGCTAAGTCAATCTGAAATAAAACAAAATAGAGGAAAAATTACTAAAAAACATTCATGTGTTCAAAAGGAAAAAGTTACCGTTTCTCAAATTTTTAACATTTTGTTTTCTGTAGATAGTTAAGATTTTTAGGCCTTTTGATCATGATCAGTCCATGTGCTTTGTTTAATATCTCCTTAAAATGTAAACGGTGAAGAAAAAGCATTTTGCCGAAACCCGGGATTGGACCAGGGACCTTTAGATCTTCAGTCTAACGCTCTCCCAACTGAGCTATTTCAGCCATATCTATACATTTTCTGGGGGGTTTGACACTCTGCAAATGTCAAGTGTCACACCTGGAGGGATATATTATAATTTTTCATTTGACTGTTTTTTGAAGCATGATTTCTATTTGAAACGCCTTCCATTTTGCTGTACATATTTAATAACATTCATTAACTATTTGTGAATGAGTAGAAAAAGACAGCAATTTTGCCATTGAATTTTTACATTTTCAGTTTGTCTCCATGCACCAGTATAATTCTGACCCTGTGCTTCTAGAATAGGTCATGGTCACACATAAAACACAATTTGCATGCATAATGTTACATCAAGTTTTATTTTTTATGAGATGCAAACAATTGGAGCAAAAAAGAGACAAAAATTTAGAGAAAATATTTTATTGATTGTTAAAAGTGAGACCATTTGTCCCAAAATGTGCTGAAACATGTCAGAATGACATGGGCATTTCACATTTTTTAAACTATGATTACCTACTTGTTAAGTTTTTGTTAATTAAGTATCGTTATGGTCTATTGATGTATGAGGTGAAAACTATGAAAGTAGACTTACCAGCAAATCCGTTTCTAGATATATTTCATGACAGCACTGTAGAAGGTTGATTCCCTACCCTAATAGGGACAGAGAACACAAAGAGGTGAAATAGTCCCTCCTCATTGACTGTCCAAAGGATTTTTCTAGTGCCAAAAGAACAACAGACATATGCACAAAAAATCTGTTTGATGTTCCTAGAGTTCTTCTTTGAGAGGATAAATTCAGATTCACTCCAAAGACTCTCAGGAAATTTTTCAAAACCACATTACTAAGTTTTGTTTGACCTCATCTAATCAATAAATGAAGATAAAGTTTCTTGAAATTAAATGTTGATGTCAGAAGTGGGATTTGAACCCACGCCTCCAAGGGAGACTGCGACCTGAACGCTGCGCCTTAGACCACTCGGCCATCCTGACTTCGAAATGCAATTGGAACTTAACTCCTTCCATGCTAGTCAGCAGAAATGTTACCATTCCTTGTGATTACAAACTTGTCACACCACCCCAAAAAAGTCAATAAATAACATTTTTTATATGCGTACTTTTCGTCTGCATTAATTTTTAAACCTCCATTTATTTTGTTTGGATATTAGAAATGTTAGATTTCTCACAAATACGGTGATGCACCACATTTCTTCAGAAACTACTGTTTGGCCACACAGCAGGACTTTGAAAGGAAGAGCCCTATTTGGGTTTTGCAATGCAGATTTTGCAGGAATACCTTGCAGATGAAATTTGCAGAGTACCAAAACAGCAGAAAACCTCCCAAAGTGACCACATTTTAGAAATTATTTTGCACAATGAGTTAATCAACACCTGCAATTACTATTGTCAGCCTATAGGTGTTTTCACTCTGAACCATCCAGCATTGCAAGTATGCCAGTTTAGTGCCCAGCTTTTGCTTGCAGAGGCAAGCAACCCATACATTTTTAAGTGGGCTCTACTCACTGGAGCAATGTCAAATATGTAGATGCTTTGTCTCACCATTAAAGTAGAAACCTCCTATATTTCAAATTAAAGATGACGGACCTGTGTGGAGCTTGTGTTTTTTGCCTTTTTGACTTTGTCCACAGCATATTTTTTAAGGACATTTGTCTCAGTAATGCCTCAGTGTTTCAAAGTCAAACAAGCTGACTATAATCATTCAGCTAGTGTCTGATAAGTGCTGTCTGTTTCAGCTATCAGGTTACCTTTTAATCCTCTTACAGCTAAGTCAATCTGAAATAAAACAAAATAGAGGAAAAATTACTAAAAAACATTCATGTGTTCAAAAGGAAAAAGTTACCGTTTCTCAAATTTTTAACATTTTGTTTTCTGTAGATAGTTAAGATTTTTAGGCCTTTTGATCATGATCAGTCCATGTGCTTTGTTTAATATCTCCTTAAAATGTAAATGGTGAAGAAAAAGCATTTTGCCGAAACCCGGGACCTTTAGATCTTCAGTCTAACGCTCTCCCAACTGAGCTATTTCGTCCATAACTATACATTTTCTGGGGGGTTTGACACTCTGCAAATGTCAAGTGTCACACCTGGAGGGATATATTATAATTTTTCATTTGACTGTTTTTTGAAGCATGATTTCTATTTGAAATGCCTTCCATTTTGCTGTACATATTTAATAACATTCATTAACTATTTGTGAATGAGTAGAAAAAGACAGCAATTTTGCCATTGAATTTTTACATTTTCAGTTTGTCTCCATGCACCAGTATAATTCTGACCCTGTGCTTCTAGAATAGGTCATGGTCGCACATAAAACACAATTTGCATGCATAATGTTACATCAAGTTTTATTTTTTATGAGATGCAAACAATTGGAGCAAAAAAGAGACAAAAATTTAGAGAAAATATTTTATTGATTGTTAAAAGTGAGACCATTTGTCCCAAAATGTGCTGAAACATGTCAGAATGACATGGGCATTTCACATTTTTTAAACTATGATTACCTACTTGTTAAGTTTTTGTTTATTAAGTATCGTTATGGTCTATTGATGTATGAGGTGAAAACTATGAAAGTAGACTTACCAGCAAATCCGTTTCTAGATATATTTCATGACAGCACTGTAGAAGGTTGATTCCCTACCCTAATAGGGACAGAGAACACAAAGAGGTGAAATAGTCCCTCCTCATTGACTGTCCAAAGGATTTTTCTAGTGCCAAAAGAACAACAGACATATGCACAAAAAATCTGTTTGATGTTCCTAGAGTTCTTTTTTGAGAGGACAAATTCAGATTCACTCCAAAGACTCTCAGGAAATTTTGCAAAACCACATTACTAAGTTTTGTTTGACCTCATCTAATCAATAAATGAAGATAAAGTTTCTTGAAATTAAATGTTGATGTCAGAAGTGGGATCTGAACCCACGCCTCCAGGGGAGACTGCGACCTGAACGCTGTGCCTTTGACCGCTCGGCCTTTGACCGCTCGGCCATCCTGACTTCGATATGCAATTGGAACTTAACTCCTTCCATGCTAGTCAGCAGAAATGTTACCATTCCTTGTGATTACAAACTTGTCACACCACCCCAAAAAAGTCAATAAATAACATTTTTTATATGCGTACTTTTCGTCTGCATTAATTTTTAAACCTCCATTTATTTTGTTTGGATATTAGAAATGTTAGATTTCTCACAAATGCGGTGATGCACCACATTTCTTCAGAAACTACTGTTTGGCCACACAGCAGGGCTTTGAAAGGAAGAGCCCTATTTGGGTTTTGCAATGCAGATTTTGCAGGAATACCTTGCAGATGAAATTTGCAGAGTACCAAAACAGCAGAAAACCTCCCAAAGTGACCACATTTTAGAAATTATTTTGCACAATGAGTTAATCAACACCTGCAATTACTATTGTCAGCCTATAGGTGTTTTCACTCTGAACCATCCAGCATTGCAAGTATGCCAGTTTAGTGCCCAGCTTTTGCTTGCAGAGACAAGCAACCCATACATTTTTAAGTGGGCTCTACTCACTGGAGCAATGTCAAATATGTAGATGCTTTGTCTCACCATTAAAGTAGAAACCTCCTATATTTCAAATTAAAGATGACGGACCTGTGTGGAGCTTGTGTTTTTTTGCCTTTTTGACTTTGTCCACAGCATATTTTTTAAGGACATTTGTCTCAGTAATGCCTCAGTGTTTCAAAGTCAAACAAGCTGACTATAATCATTCAGCTAGTGTCTGATAAGTGCTGTCTGTTTCAGCTATCAGGTTACCTTTTAATCCTCTTACAGCTAAGTCAATCTGAAATAAAACAAAATAGAGGAAAAATTACTAAAAAACATTCATGTGTTCAAAAGGAAAAAGTTACCGTTTCTCAAATTTTTAACATTTTGTTTTCTGTAGATAGTTAAGATTTTTAGGCCTTTTGATCATGATCAGTCCATGTGCTTTGTTTAATATCTCCTTAAAATGTAAACGGTGAAGAAAAAGCATTTTGCCGAAACCCGGGATTGGACCAGGGACCTTTAGATCTTCAGTCTAACGCTCTCTCAACTGAGCTATTTCAGCCATATCTATACATTTTCTGGGGGGTTTGACACTCTGCAAATGTCAAGTGTCACACCTGGAGGGATATATTATAATTTTTCATTTGACTGTTTTTTGAAGCATGATTTCTATTTGAAACGCCTTCCATTTTGCTGTACATATTTAATAACATTCATTAACTATTTGTGAATGAGTAGAAAAAGACAGCAATTTTGCCATTGAATTTTTACATTTTCAGTTTGTCTCCATGCACCAGTATAATTCTGACCCTGTGCTTCTAGAATAGGTCATGGTCACACATAAAACACAATTTGCATGCATAATGTTACATCAAGTTTTATTTTTTATGAGATGCAAACAATTGGAGCAAAAAAGAGACAAAAATTTAGAGAAAATATTTTATTGATTGTTAAAAGTGAGACCATTTGTCCCAAAATGTGCTGAAACATGTCAGAATGACATGGGCATTTCACATTTTTTAAACTATGATTACCTACTTGTTAAGTTTTTGTTAATTAAGTATCGTTATGGTCTATTGATGTATGAGGTGAAAACTATGAAAGTAGACTTACCAGCAAATCCGTTTCTAGATATATTTCATGACAGCACTGTAGAAGGTTGATTCCCTACCCTAATAGGGACAGAGAACACAAAGAGGTGAAATAGTCCCTCCTCATTGACTGTCCAAAGGATTTTTCTAGTGCCAAAAGAACAACAGACATATGCACAAAAAATCTGTTTGATGTTCCTAGAGTTCTTCTTTGAGAGGACAAATTCAGATTCACTCCAAAGACTCTCAGGAAATTTTTCAAAACCACATTACTAAGTTTTGTTTGACCTCATCTAATCAATAAATGAAGATAAAGTTTCTTGAAATTAAATGTTGATGTCAGCAGTTGGATTTGAACCCACGCCTCCAGGGGAGACTGCGACCTGAACGCTGCGCCTTAGACCACTCGGCCATCCTGACTTCGATATGCAATTGGAACTTAACTCCTTCCATGCTAGTCAGCAGAAATGTTACCATTCCTTGTGATTACAAACTTGTCACACCACCCCAAAAAAGTCAATAAATAACATTTTTTATATGCGTACTTTTCGTCTGCATTAATTTTTAAACCTCCATTTATTTTGTTTGGATATTAGAAATGTTAGATTTCTCACAAATACGGTGATGCACCACATTTCTTCAGAAACTACTGTTTGGCCACACAGCAGGACTTTGAAAGGAAGAGCCCTATTTGGGTTTTGCAATGCAGATTTTGCAGGAATACCTTGCAGATGAAATTTGCAGAGTACCAAAACAGCAGAAAACCTCCCAAAGTGACCACATTTTAGAAATTATTTTGCACAATGAGTTAATCAACACCTGCAATTACTATTGTCAGCCTATAGGTGTTTTCACTCTGAACCATCCAGCATTGCAAGTATGCCAGTTTAGTGCCCAGCTTTTGCTTGCAGAGGCAAGCAACCCATACATTTTTAAGTGGGCTCTACTCACTGGAGCAATGTCAAATATGTAGATGCTTTGTCTCACCATTAAAGTAGAAACCTCCTATATTTCAAATTAAAGATGACGGACCTGTGTGGAGCTTGTGTTTTTTGCCTTTTTGACTTTGTCCACAGCATATTTTTTAAGAACATTTGTCTCAGTAATGCCTCAGTGTTTCAAAGTCAAACAAGCTGACTATAATCATTCAGCTAGTGTCTGATAAGTGCTGTCTGTTTCAGCTATCAGGTTACCTTTTAATCCTCTTACAGCTAAGTCAATCTGAAATAAAACAAAATAGAGGAAAAATTACTAAAAAACATTCATGTGTTCAAAAGGAAAAAGTTACCGTTTCTCAAATTTTTAACATTTTGTTTTCTGTAGATAGTTAAGATTTTTAGGCCTTTTGATCATGATCAGTCCATGTGCTTTGTTTAATATCTCCTTAAAATGTAAATGGTGAAGAAAAAGCATTTTGCCGAAACCCGGGACCTTTAGATCTTCAGTCTAACGCTCTCCCAACTGAGCTATTTCGGCCATATCTATACATTTTCTGGGGGGTTTGACACTCTGCAAATGTCAAGTGTCACACCTGGAGGGATATATTATAATTTTTCATTTGACTGTTTTTTGAAGCATGATTTCTATTTGAAATGCCTTCCATTTTGCTGTACATATTTAATAACATTCATTAACTATTTGTGAATGAGTAGAAAAAGACAGCAATTTTGCCATTGAATTTTTACATTTTCAGTTTGTCTCCATGCACCAGTATAATTCTGACCCTGTGCTTCTAGAATAGGTCATGGTCGCACATAAAACACAATTTGCATGCATAATGTTACATCAAGTTTTATTTTTTATGAGATGCAAACAATTGGAGCAAAAAAGAGACAAAAATTTAGAGAAAATATTTTATTGATTGTTAAAAGTGAGACCATTTGTCCCAAAATGTGCTGAAACATGTCAGAATGACATGGGCATTTCACATTTTTTAAACTATGATTACCTACTTGTTAAGTTTTTGTTTATTAAGTATCGTTATGGTCTATTGATGTATGAGGTGAAAACTATGAAAGTAGACTTACCAGCAAATCCGTTTCTAGATATATTTCATGACAGCACTGTAGAAGGTTGATTCCCTACCCTAATAGGGACAGAGAACACAAAGAGGTGAAATAGTCCCTCCTCATTGACTGTCCAAAGGATTTTTCTAGTGCCAAAAGAACAACAGACATATGCACAAAAAATCTGTTTGATGTTCCTAGAGTTCTTTTTTGAGAGGACAAATTCAGATTCACTCCAAAGACTCTCAGGAAATTTTTCAAAACCACATTACTAAGTTTTGTTTGACCTCATCTAATCAATAAATGAAGATAAAGTTTCTTGAAATTAAATGTTGATGTCAGAAGTGGGATCTGAACCCACGCCTCCAGGGGAGACTGCGACCTGAACGCTGTGCCTTTGACCGCTCGGCCATCCTGACTTCGATATGCAATTGGAACTTAACTCCTTCCATGCTAGTCAGCAGAAATGTTACCATTCCTTGTGATTACAAACTTGTCACACCACCCCAAAAAAGTCAATAAATAACATTTTTTATATGCGTACTT
This sequence comes from Dendrobates tinctorius, assembly GCF_039654945.1. Lineage (NCBI taxonomy): Eukaryota > Metazoa > Chordata > Amphibia > Anura > Dendrobatidae > Dendrobates > Dendrobates tinctorius. Next base: position 3,755,906 of record NW_027362016.1, on the reverse strand, counting down.
TTCGTCTGCATTAATTTTTAAACCTCCATTTATTTTGTTTGGATATTAGAAATGTTAGATTTCTCACAAATGCGGTGATGCACCACATTTCTTCAGAAACTACTGTTTGGCCACACAGCAGGGCTTTGAAAGGAAGAGCCCTATTTGGGTTTTGCAATGCAGATTTTGCAGGAATACCTTGCAGATGAAATTTGCAGAGTACCAAAACAGCAGAAAACCTCCCAAAGTGACCACATTTTAGAAATTATTTTGCACAATGAGTTAATCAACACCTGCAATTACTATTGTCAGCCTATAGGTGTTTTCACTCTGAACCATCCAGCATTGCAAGTATGCCAGTTTAGTGCCCAGCTTTTGCTTGCAGAGACAAGCAACCCATACATTTTTAAGTGGGCTCTACTCACTGGAGCAATGTCAAATATGTAGATGCTTTGTCTCACCATTAAAGTAGAAACCTCCTATATTTCAAATTAAAGATGACGGACCTGTGTGGAGCTTGTGTTTTTTTGCCTTTTTGACTTTGTCCACAGCATATTTTTTAAGGACATTTGTCTCAGTAATGCCTCAGTGTTTCAAAGTCAAACAAGCTGACTATAATCATTCAGCTAGTGTCTGATAAGTGCTGTCTGTTTCAGCTATCAGGTTACCTTTTAATCCTCTTACAGCTAAGTCAATCTGAAATAAAACAAAATAGAGGAAAAATTACTAAAAAACATTCATGTGTTCAAAAGGAAAAAGTTACCGTTTCTCAAATTTTTAACATTTTGTTTTCTGTAGATAGTTAAGATTTTTAGGCCTTTTGATCATGATCAGTCCATGTGCTTTGTTTAATATCTCCTTAAAATGTAAACGGTGAAGAAAAAGCATTTTGCCGAAACCTGGGATTGGACCAGGGACCTTTATATCTTCAGTCTTACGCTCTCCCAACTGAGCTATTTCGGCCATATCTATACATTTTCTGGGGGGTTTGACACTCTGCAAATGTCAAGTGTCACACCTGGAGGGATATATTATAATTTTTCATTTGACTGTTTTTTGAAGCATGATTTCTATTTGAAACGCCTTCCATTTTGCTGTACATATTTAATAACATTCATTAACTATTTGTGAATGAGTAGAAAAAGACAGCAATTTTGCCATTGAATTTTTACATTTTCAGTTTGTCTCCATGCACCAGTATAATTCTGACCCTGTGCTTCTAGAATAGGTCATGGTCGCACATAAAACACAATTTGCATGCATAATGTTACATCAAGTTTTATTTTTTATGAGATGCAAACAATTGGAGCAAAAAAGAGACAAAAATTTAGAGAAAATATTTTATTGATTGTTAAAAGTGAGACCATTTGTCCCAAAATGTGCTGAAACATGTCAGAATGACATGGGCATTTCACATTTTTTAAACTATGATTACCTACTTGTTAAGTTTTTGTTTATTAAGTATCGTTATGGTCTATTGATGTATGAGGTGAAAACTATGAAAGTAGACTTACCAGCAAATCCGTTTCTAGATATATTTCATGACAGCACTGTAGAAGGTTGATTCCCTACCCTAATAGGGACAGAGAACACAAAGAGGTGAAATAGTCCCTCCTCATTGACTGTCCAAAGGATTTTTCTAGTGCCAAAAGAACAACAGACATATGCACAAAAAATCTGTTTGATGTTCCTAGAGTTCTTTTTTGAGAGGACAAATTCAGATTCACTCCAAAGACTCTCAGGAAATTTTTCAAAACCACATTACTAAGTTTTGTTTGACCTCATCTAATCAATAAATGAAGATAAAGTTTCTTGAAATTAAATGTTGATGTCAGAAGTGGGATTGGAACCCAAGCCTCCAGGGGAGACTGCGACCTGAACGCAGCGCCTTAGACCGCTCGCCTTAGACCGCTTCGATATGCAATTGGAACTTAACTCCTTCCATGCTAGTCAGCAGAAATGTTACCATTCCTTGTGATTAAAAACTTGTCACACACCCCAAAAAAGTCAATAAATAACATTTTTTATATGCGTACTTTTCGTCTGCATTAATTTTTAAACCTCCATTTATTTTGTTTGGATATTAGAAATGTTAGATTTCTCACAAATGCGGTGATGCACCACATTTCTTCAGAAACTACTGTTTGGCCACACAGCAGGTCTTTGAAAGGAAGAGCCCTATTTGGGTTTTGCAATGCAGATTTTGCAGGAATACCTTGCAGATGAAATTTGCAGAGTACCAAAACAGCAGAAAACCTCCCAAAGTGATCACATTTTAGAAATTATTTTGCACAATGAGTTAATCAACACCTGCAATTACTATTGTCAGCCTATAGGTGCTTTCACTCTGAACCATCCAGCATTGCAAGTATGCCAGTTTAGTGGCCAGCTTTTGCTTGCAGAGACAAGCAACCCATACATTTTTAAGTGGGCTCTACTCACTGGAGCAATGTCAAATATGTAGATGCTTTGTCTCACCATTAAAGTAGAAACCTCCTATATTTCAAATTAAAGATGACGGACCTGTGTTCAGCTTGTGTTTTTTGCCTTTTTGACTTTGTCCACAGCATATTTTTTAAGGACATTTGTCTCAGTAATGCCTCAGTGTTTCAAAGTCAAACAAGCTGACTATAATCATTCAGCTAGTGTCTGATAAGTGCTGTCTGTTTCAGCTATCAGGTTACCTTTTAATCCTCTTACAGCTAAGTCAATCTGAAATAAAACAAAATAGAGGAAAAATTACTAAAAAACATTCATGTGTTCAAAAGGAAAAAGTTACCGTTTCTCAAATTTTTAACATTTTGTTTTCTGTAGATAGTTAAGATTTTTAGGCCTTTTGATCATTATCAGTCCATGTGCTTTGTTTAATATCTCCTTAAAATGTAAACGGTGAAGAAAAAGCATTTTGCCGAAACCCGGGATTGGACCAGGGACCTTTAGATCTTCAGTCTAACGCTCTCCCAACTGAGGTATTTCGGCCATTTCTATACATTTTCTGGGGGGTTTGACACTCTGCAAATGTCAAGTGTCACACCTGGAGGGATATATTATAATTTTTCATTTGACTGTTTTTTGAAGCATGATTTCTATTTGAAACGCCTTCCATTTTGCTGTACATATTTAATAACATTCATTAACTATTTGTGAATGAGTAGAAAAAGACAGCAATTTTGCCATTGAATTTTTACATTTTCAGTTTGTCTCCATGCACCAGTATAATTCTGACCCTGTGCTTCTAGAATAGGTCATGGTCGCACATAAAACACAATTTGCATGCATAATGTTACATCAAGTTTTATTTTTTATGAGATGCAAACAATTGGAGCAAAAAAGAGACAAAAATTTAGAGAAAATATTTTATTGATTGTTAAAAGTGAGACCATTTGTCCCAAAATGTGCTGAAACATGTCAGAATGACATGGGCATTTCACATTTTTTAAACTATGATTACCTACTTGTTAAGTTTTTGTTTATTAAGTATCGTTATGGTCTATTGATGTATGAGGTGAAAACTATGAAAGTAGACTTACCAGCAAATCCGTTTCTAGATATATTTCATGACAGCACTGTAGAAGGTTGATTCCCTACCCTAATAGGGACAGAGAACACAAAGAGGTGAAATAGTCCCTCCTCATTGACTGTCCAAAGGATTTTTCTAGTGCCAAAAGAACAACAGACATATGCACAAAAAATCTGTTTGATGTTCCTAGAGTTCTTTTTTGAGAGGACAAATTCAGATTCACTCCAAAGACTCTCAGGAAATTTTTCAAAACCACATTACTAAGTTTTGTTTGACCTCATCTAATCAATAAATGAAGATAAAGTTTCTTGAAATTAAATGTTGATGTCAGAAGTGGGATTGGAACCCAAGCCTCCAGGGGAGACTGCGACCTGAACGCAGCGCCTTAGACCGCTCGCCTTAGACCGCTTCGATATGCAATTGGAACTTAACTCCTTCCATGCTAGTCAGCAGAAATGTTACCATTCCTTGTGATTAAAAACTTGTCACACACCCCAAAAAAGTCAATAAATAACATTTTTTATATGCGTACTTTTCGTCTGCATTAATTTTTAAACCTCCATTTATTTTGTTTGGATATTAGAAATGTTAGATTTCTCACAAATGCGGTGATGCACCACATTTCTTCAGAAACTACTGTTTGGCCACACAGCAGGTCTTTGAAAGGAAGAGCCCTATTTGGGTTTTGCAATGCAGATTTTGCAGGAATACCTTGCAGATGAAATTTGCAGAGTACCAAAACAGCAGAAAACCTCCCAAAGTGATCACATTTTAGAAATTATTTTGCACAATGAGTTAATCAACACCTGCAATTACTATTGTCAGCCTATAGGTGCTTTCACTCTGAACCATCCAGCATTGCAAGTATGCCAGTTTAGTGGCCAGCTTTTGCTTGCAGAGACAAGCAACCCATACATTTTTAAGTGGGCTCTACTCACTGGAGCAATGTCAAATATGTAGATGCTTTGTCTCACCATTAAAGTAGAAACCTCCTATATTTCAAATTAAAGATGACGGACCTGTGTTCAGCTTGTGTTTTTTGCCTTTTTGACTTTGTCCACAGCATATTTTTTAAGGACATTTGTCTCAGTAATGCCTCAGTGTTTCAAAGTCAAACAAGCTGACTATAATCATTCAGCTAGTGTCTGATAAGTGCTGTCTGTTTCAGCTATCAGGTTACCTTTTAATCCTCTTACAGCTAAGTCAATCTGAAATAAAACAAAATAGAGGAAAAATTACTAAAAAACATTCATGTGTTCAAAAGGAAAAAGTTACCGTTTCTCAAATTTTTAACATTTTGTTTTCTGTAGATAGTTAAGATTTTTAGGCCTTTTGATCATTATCAGTCCATGTGCTTTGTTTAATATCTCCTTAAAATGTAAACGGTGAAGAAAAAGCATTTTGCCGAAACCCGGGATTGGACCAGGGACCTTTAGATCTTCAGTCTAACGCTCTCCCAACTGAGGTATTTCGGCCATTTCTATACATTTTCTGGGGGGTTTGACACTCTGCAAATGTCAAGTGTCACACCTGGAGGGATATATTATAATTTTTCATTTGACTGTTTTTTGAAGCATGATTTCTATTTGAAACGCCTTCCATTTTGCTGTACATATTTAATAACATTCATTAACTATTTGTGAATGAGTAGAAAAAGACAGCAATTTTGCCATTGAATTTTTACATTTTCAGTTTGTCTCCATGCACCAGTATAATTCTGACCCTGTGCTTCTAGAATAGGTCATGGTCGCACATAAAACACAATTTGCATGCATAATGTTACATCAAGTTTTATTTTTTATGAGATGCAAACAATTGGAGCAAAAAAGAGACAAAAATTTAGAGAAAATATTTTATTGATTGTTAAAAGTGAGACCATTTGTCCCAAAATGTGCTGAAACATGTCAGAATGACATGGGCATTTCACATTTTTTAAACTATGATTACCTACTTGTTAAGTTTTTGTTTATTAAGTATCGTTATGGTCTATTGATGTATGAGGTGAAAACTATGAAAGTAGACTTACCAGCAAATCCGTTTCTAGATATATTTCATGACAGCACTGTAGAAGGTTGATTCCCTACCCTAATAGGGACAGAGAACACAAAGAGGTGAAATAGTCCCTCCTCATTGACTGTCCAAAGGATTTTTCTAGTGCCAAAAGAACAACAGACATATGCACAAAAAATCTGTTTGATGTTCCTAGAGTTCTTTTTTGAGAGGACAAATTCAGATTCACTCCAAAGACTCTCAGGAAATTTTTCAAAACCACATTACTAAGTTTTGTTTGACCTCATCTAATCAATAAATGAAGATAAAGTTTCTTGAAATTAAATGTTGATGTCAGAAGTGGGATCTGAACCCACGCCTCCAGGGGAGACTGCGACCTGAACGCTGTGCCTTTGACCGCTCGGCCATCCTGACTTGGATATGCAATTGGAACTTAACTCCTTCCATGCTAGTCAGCAGAAATGTTACCATTCCTTGTGATTACAAACTTGTCACACCACCCCAAAAAAGTCAATAAATAACATTTTTTATATGCGTACTTTTCGTCTGCATTAATTTTTAAACCTCCATTTATTTTGTTTGGATATTAGAAATGTTAGATTTCTCACAAATGCGGTGATGCACCACATTTCTTCAGAAACTACTGTTTGGCCACACAGCAGGGCTTTGAAAGGAAGAGCCCTATTTGGGTTTTGCAATGCAGATTTTGCAGGAATACCTTGCAGATGAAATTTGCAGAGTACCAAAACAGCAGAAAACCTCCCAAAGTGACCACATTTTAGAAATTATTTTGCACAATGAGTTAATCAACACCTGCAATTACTATTGTCAGCCTATAGGTGTTTTCACTCTGAACCATCCAGCATTGCAAGTATGCCAGTTTAGTGCCCAGCTTTTGCTTGCAGAGACAAGCAACCCATACATTTTTAAGTGGGCTCTACTCACTGGAGCAATGTCAAATATGTAGATGCTTTGTCTCACCATTAAAGTAGAAACCTCCTATATTTCAAATTAAAGATGACGGACCTGTGTGGAGCTTGTGTTTTTTTGCCTTTTTGACTTTGTCCACAGCATATTTTTTAAGGACATTTGTCTCAGTAATGCCTCAGTGTTTCAAAGTCAAACAAGCTGACTATAATCATTCAGCTAGTGTCTGATAAGTGCTGTCTGTTTCAGCTATCAGGTTACCTTTTAATCCTCTTACAGCTAAGTCAATCTGAAATAAAACAAAATAGAGGAAAAATTACTAAAAAACATTCATGTGTTCAAAAGGAAAAAGTTACCGTTTCTCAAATTTTTAACATTTTGTTTTCTGTAGATAGTTAAGATTTTTAGGCCTTTTGATCATGATCAGTCCATGTGCTTTGTTTAATATCTCCTTAAAATGTAAACGGTGAAGAAAAAGCATTTTGCCGAAACCCGGGATTGGACCAGGGACCTTTAGATCTTCAGTCTTATGCTCTCCCAACTGAGCTATTTCGGCCATATCTATACATTTTCTGGGGGGTTTGACACTCTGCAAATGTCAAGTGTCACACCTGGAGGGATATATTATAATTTTTCATTTGACTGTTTTTTGAAGCATGATTTCTATTTGAAACGCCTTCCATTTTGCTGTACATATTTAATAACATTCATTAACTATTTGTGAATGAGTAGAAAAAGACAGCAATTTTGCCATTGAATTTTTACATTTTCAGTTTGTCTCCATGCACCAGTATAATTCTGACCCTGTGCTTCTAGAATAGGTCATGGTCGCACATAAAACACAATTTGCATGCATAATGTTACATCAAGTTTTATTTTTTATGAGATGCAAACAATTGGAGCAAAAAAGAGACAAAAATTTAGAGAAAATATTTTATTGATTGTTAAAAGTGAGACCATTTGTCCCAAAATGTGCTGAAACATGTCAGAATGACATGGGCATTTCACATTTTTTAAACTATGATTACCTACTTGTTAAGTTTTTGTTTATTAAGTATCGTTATGGTCTATTGATGTATGAGGTGAAAACTATGAAAGTAGACTTACCAGCAAATCCGTTTCTAGATATATTTCATGACAGCACTGTAGAAGGTTGATTCCCTACCCTAATAGGGACAGAGAACACAAAGAGGTGAAATAGTCCCTCCTCATTGACTGTCCAAAGGATTTTTCTAGTGCCAAAAGAACAACAGACATATGCACAAAAAATCTGTTTGATGTTCCTAGAGTTCTTTTTTGAGAGGACAAATTCAGATTCACTCCAAAGACTCTCAGGAAATTTTTCAAAACCACATTACTAAGTTTTGTTTGACCTCATCTAATCAATAAATGAAGATAAAGTTTCTTGAAATTAAATGTTGATGTCAGAAGTGGGATTTGAACCCACGCCTCCAGGGGAGACTGCGACCTGAACGCAGCACCTTAGACCGCTCGGTATTAGACCGCTCGCCTTAGACTGCTTCGATATGCAATTGGAACTTAACTCCTTCCATGCTAGTCAGCAGAAATGTTACCATTCCTTGTGATTAAAAACTTGTCACACCACCCCAAAAAAGTCAATAAATAACATTTTTTATATGCGTACTTTTCTTTCTGCATTAATTTTTAAACCTCCATTTATTTTGTTTGGATATTAGAAATGTTAGATTTCTCACAAATACGGTGATGCACCACATTTCTTCAGAAACTACTGTTTGGCCACACAGCAGGGCTTTGAAAGGAAGAGCCCTATTTGGGTTTTGCAATGCAGATTTTGCAGGAATACCTTGCAGATGAAATTTGCAGAGTACCAAAACAGCAGAAAACCTCCCAAAGTGACCACATTTTAGAAATTATTTTGCACAATGAGTTAATCAACACCTGCAATTACTATTGTCAGCCTATAGGTGTTTTCACTCTGAACCATCCAGCATTGCAAGTATGCCAGTTTAGTGCCCAGCTTTTGCTTGCAGAGACAAGCAACCCATACATTTTTAAGTGGGCTCTACTCACTGGAGCAATGTCAAATATGTAGATGCTTTGTCTCACCATTAAAGTAGAAACCTCCTATATTTCAAATTAAAGATGACGGACCTGTGTGGAGCTTGTGTTTTTTGCCTTTTTGACTTTGTCCACAGCATATTTTTTAAGGACATTTGTCTCAGTAATGCCTCAGTGTTTCAAAGTCAAACAAGCTGACTATAATCATTCAGCTAGTGTCTGATAAGTGCTGTCTGTTTCAGCTATCAGGTTACCTTTTAATCCTCTTACAGCTAAGTCAATCTGAAATAAAACAAAATAGAGGAAAAATTACTAAAAAACATTCATGTGTTCAAAAGGAAAAAGTTACCGTTTCTCAAATTTTTAACATTTTGTTTTCTGTAGATAGTTAAGATTTTTAGGCCTTTTGATCATGATCAGTCCATGTGCTTTGTTTAATATCTCCTTAAAATGTAAACGGTGAAGAAAAAGCATTTTGCCGAAACCCGGGATTGGACCAGGGACCTTTAGATCTTCAGTCTAACGCTCTCCCAACTGAGCTATTTCGGCCATATCTATACATTTTCTGGGGGGTTTGACACTCTGCAAATGTCAAGTGTCACACCTGGAGGGATATATTATAATTTTTCATTTGACTGTTTTTTGAAGCATGATTTCTATTTGAAACGCCTTCCATTTTGCTGTACATATTTAATAACATTCATTAACTATTTGTGAATGAGTAGAAAAAGACAGCAATTTTGCCATTGAATTTTTACATTTTCAGTTTGTCTCCATGCACCAGTATAATTCTGACCCTGTGCTTCTAGAATAGGTCATGGTCGCACATAAAACACAATTTGCATGCATAATGTTACATCAAGTTTTATTTTTTATGAGATGCAAACAATTGGAGCAAAAAAGAGACAAAAATTTAGAGAAAATATTTTATTGATTGTTAAAAGTGAGACCATTTGTCCCAAAATGTGCTGAAACATGTCAGAATGACATGGGCATTTCACATTTTTTAAACTATGATTACCTACTTGTTAAGTTTTTGTTTATTAAATATCGTTATGGTCTATTGATGTATGAGGTGAAAACTATGAAAGTAGACTTACCAGCAAATCCGTTTCTAGATATATTTCATGACAGCACTGTAGAAGGTTGATTCCCTACCCTAATAGGGACAGAGAACACAAAGAGGTGAAATAGTCCCTCCTCATTGACTGTCCAAAGGATTTTTCTAGTGCCAAAAGAACAACAGACATATGCACAAAAAATCTGTTTGATGTTCCTAGAGTTCTTTTTTGAGAGGACAAATTCAGATTCACTCCAAAGACTCTCAGGAAATTTTTCAAAACCACATTACTAAGTTTTGTTTGACCTCATCTAATCAATAAATGAAGATAAAGTTTCTTGAAATTAAATGTCAGAAGTGGGATTTGAACCCACGCCTCGAGGGGAGACTGCGACCTGAACGCAGCACCTTAGACCGCTCGGTATTAGACCGCTCGCCTTAGACCGCTTGCCTTAGACCGCTTCGATATGCAATTGGAACTTAACTCCTTCCATGCTAGTCAGCAGAAATGTTACCATTCCTTGTGATTAAAAACTTGTCACACCACCCCAAAAAAGTCAATAAATAACATTTTTTATATGCGTACTTTTCGTCTGCATTAATTTTTAAACCTCCATTTATTTTGTTTGGATATTAGAAATGTTAGATTTCTCACAAATGCGGTGATGCACCACATTTCTTCAGAAACTACTGTTTGGCCACACAGCAGGGCTTTGAAAGGAAGAGCCCTATTTGGGTTTTGCAATGCAGATTTTGCAGGAATACCTTGCAGATGAAATTTGCAGAGTACCAAAACAGCAGAAAACCTCCCAAAGTGACCACATTTTAGAAATTATTTTGCACAATGAGTTAATCAACACCTGCAATTACTATTGTCAGCCTATAGGTGTTTTCACTCTGAACCATCCAGCATTGCAAGTGATGATTCTGTCACACTAAGGTGCGACCCGTCTTAATTGTCTGTGGCCGAATTGTAGCTTTGGCACAAGGTATACGTATACTCGAGGAAAGAATACACAAGACAAGAGGGTATCGTGTCAGTATGATTCTTCTCTGTCTTTAATCAAACGTGTACAGCTTTTATAACAGAATTTGAGCTACATCATCAGTTACATCATGGACATATTTCCAGTTACTATTTGCTTTTCTCAGGTCGCTACACAATCATTATGTACACTTCTGGGTTACCGTTTACTGCTCCCACATTGCTAAACAATACTTATATACACAAGTATTGTTTTCTAGCTTGGCTTACCCTGGTCCACCCAGTTTATTCAATATTTGGTGAAGCTTAGGTGAATGATACCATACAGAAACAACTCTAAGAAAATATAAGAAAATATAAGAAAATCAGAAGTATCTTAAAGCAACATGATCCCAATATCCAGCAAAGCGTCCATATAGTGATACAGTTTTGATTCTTGTATATATTCATGTGCCATATATTCTTCCCTTAACAGTCCCTCCTTTGGAGATATGCAAAATCAAAATCCTAATCTCGTCGAACCTATCGATCTGTCCTCCCAGCCTACCTATCTCAACATTGCTGGAACCTAACTAACTAATCTTCACCGTATATACGAGACGACCCATCTCTAGTAGATGGACCCCCTCCTAACGGACTTTGCACAGGAGGAAGTCAGATCCTGGACTTTCCCTCATTGGCTTGCTTCAAGCAGGCATATTCCGGAGGTGGTGCTTGCATGTTTTCATTGGGACATCTTTCATACAGGGGATCTTCAAAATCGGCATGCATGGTCATCACTGTGGTTTCCATAGTTTTCATCATCATTTTCTTAAGGCATGGCACTATGCAGCATAGAATTAAAGAAAATATGATCAAAGGACATAAAATAACTTTTGCAAACTTAATGGGTCAATAATTGCCTTCATGGCATCCCCAGTGTATTTTATAAACCGTTGTTGATTATTGTATAAATAGTTTATCCGCTTTGCATTCTTATTTGCGGGGATGGTGGGTTTAAACACAACTATTGTCTCGTTCTCGACTTTGAATTTGTCAGGTGCTCCCTGTGTGCCCCCACTGGTATCTATGCTTCTTAGCCAAAATTTACCTTTTGTGTCACCATTTTCCCTCCCAAGTTTAGTACTTGAGCCTAGTACATATAACCCTTGCTCATACTCTGAAGGGTTGTCAATAGTAAGGTACAGAACTATGCATCCCTCCTTGGGGCAGTGAGTGGCAGTGACAGGGAGTATTGAATCTGGAAGGCCACTCTGACCCTTAAAATGGGCTTTGGACAGGGTCATGCGACTTAATAGGCTTATTCCCCATTTGTCCCTTCGCTGTAGGGCCTGGGCTGGTTGATGTCTCCAGTCACTTTCACCAGTGTGCCACCCAACAAGAGACTAATCCTCCCAGTTTGAACCTTCCCCTATTTCAGCAGTAGTGACACAGATGAATTGTGTATTAAACCTGATATGAAACTGTGCCATGGGGCCTGGACATTCTTATTGTGAGACAGTAGTCAAATTGATATGTTACTCTTGGGGTGGAGACATTATACCAGAAAGTCAGTATGCCCTTCTCATGAGTGACTACCCCTTGGTGATTGACTACCCCTTGAGCTGGGAGAAGGATAAGTGCCAGAGGGATGAAGAGTGGCAGCCGCTACTGGACTCTGGATCCGGCATCTCCTTGCAGTGGGAAGCGAGGACCCATGGACTGCTGCGATAGTTGACAGGACTTGGAACAGGCTGTCATCTCTAGGTTCAAGGGTACGTCTGTTGAACCTCTTGGTGATGAGGACTCAGTCACCGGGCAGGATCTGGTGGGCTCCTATGTCCTCAGGATCTGGGATGGATGAAAAGACTCGAAAATGCATTTTAGTCACATGTTTTTAAACTTAGTCTACATATAGGCAATTATACTTGTGCGTGTTTGTGACCCAAGGGAAAGACTAAACTCTTATGCTATGACCCCTGTTTCCTGTATAGCATCAAGTATGTAAAGTTTTGTTCGAGGCCTTAAATTTTCCTTGTTCATCCTTAGGTGTATTTCATCCTGTATAACTTCATCTTAGGTCCATTTCTTCTTTTCTTCCTTGGATACTTGTTTCTGGAGTGTTATTCCTTTTCCTCTGTTTCCGTGTCAACCGGTATTACTGCTGCTTCTTTTGCTGTTACTTCAGCTAGCCTGTTGCCCACTGCTTCCCTTGAAGTGTCTCCAGTGTGTGTGCTTTTACTTTTACCACCGCAACTCTTCCTGGCATCAACAAGGACTCCATTAATTCTTGCATGGCTTTGTGGTGTCTGACCGGCGTTCCGTTAGCCGTGATGAAGTCTCTTTCTCTCCAGATTGATCTTGATAGCTTCATGTTGAGTGGACCTCTCGTATGCTTCTGTCAAGGCCTGCAGTCCTTTTGGATATAGGCAGTGGTTTTGCTGGCAGCAAGTTACTTCTGTGGCTACTGCTATACCAGTGTGCGAACGGCCTTCTTGGTCTGCATACCTTGGTCTATCCACAATGAGCATCAGGTCAGGATCTTCCAGGTGTTCTCTTGCCTCATGACAGCAAGACAATCGCGTTCAGCCATTTCAGAGTCGACTACCTCTTCCACTAATGTGTCAGAGATGTGGTTTTCATCCTCCATCTTCCTCCCCCCTTTGGCAGAGGTAGAAGAGTAGCTGAATTATGGACAGCACATCTGGAGATGGTGACGTCCGGGAGCAGAGTAGGGCATTGCAGACAGGTGCTTTGGGCCAGGATCTTCAACTGGTGACCCATAAAAATATCAGAAGCTTTGTCCAGCACAGGTGGGTTGCAAACACGGTTCTCATGCAAGTTGGGACTCCACGAGCCACTTGGTCAAGTCTTGGAGAGTAGAAGCCAGGAGGGCATTGTCTTCCTCCGTGAAGCTGTGTTAGGACTCCATTTACATGGTCAGGCTTCTTCATGACAAACAGACAAAACAGTTCGGTATAGCCTGGCAGTCCTAGAGCTGTGAAAATGTGATTGCAATTTAGTATATAAAACACACTGATTACCTTCTTGGAAAGTCTTGAAATAATTATAAAAAGGTTGCATGTGTAGAAGAGCAGTATTGGCTTGGCTGTCTTCAGTCAGGGGAAGAGGTCATCCATATATATTGTAAAACGAAGTGGCTGTGGGATGTATCCTCTTCCAGGGCTCCAGGACCGTGGTCATGGCTCGGGTGAACATAGAGAGGCTATACTGTGCCCCTTGAGGCATCATAGTCCAAATATATTGCTGGCCCTCATGTGAAAACAAACAGGTACTGGCTTGCAGCATGTAGAAATAAACTGAAGAAAGCATTGGCCAGGTCAATCACCGTAAACCATAGAAAAATAAATAGAATTGATAAAAAAAACATAGTGTGTGGATTTGGTACCATAGATGTGTTCAGTACTATAACTTCATTGACAGCACATACGTCATGTATTATCCATAACTTCATAGAAATAATTGCAAATTATGAAATGGAGGGTGAAATAGGATGAATATTGCAATTTCCTTGGCAGCAGGGCTACTGGCTTCGGCCCCACCTTTACAAACTGGATTTTCAGCCTGCCAATATTGAGTCTGGGATCAGTGCCATTAGTTCAACGCCCACATGATCTACAGATGTGTCCTGTAAAAAAAAAAAAAAAAAAAAAAGACTACATACTTCTTCAGCAAGTAGATCAATGTCCCTGATCAATCTTCTGATTGCATCGGGACCCACCAGGAATTTGAGAGGAGTATCCTCAACCTCTGTCTGGGTGAGAGATGTTGTTTCTCTACTGTATTTTTGTGGGGGGGGGCGAGCTGTTTACTAGGGTATCTGTCTCCTGGCATTTCCAGGAGTCCTTGCATGTAGTAGATTGTGTATAAAAGTATGAGCTTTGAGGCTTAAAAGATGATGATGATAATTATGTCCCCTCACCATATAACGATAAATACTGTAGATTATCAGTCTGAGCTATTTATTTCCTGTCTCCTCCGGTTCTGTTTACTTATATACCTCCATGTCATATTCATCTTTTTCTTCATTATTCTTTTCATAAATTACATTAATTAATAAAACTATAATGGATGCTGGACAGGATGTAGCACAAGACGTGCCGTCTATATAAATAGTTGGAAAGAAGGTACGGCTCTTTGGGTTGGTCATCTGACAGTCAGAACAAGTCTCACGATATTCTGCATTCTGCGTTTGACAGCTGGCACACGTCCAGTCATCGGGAATGTATATAGATGTATAAATGAATGTAATGCAGATATTGCAACTGACATCTTCCTGTGTAAATATTTGTTTTGCACAAAATTCAGCAATCTTGTTATATTCCTCTCCTCATGCCTTTTTTCCTAACTTCCTCTGCCATCTTATAAAATGCTTCAGGGTCCTGTAACACCTCATAATACCTGAGGCTGGGACGCTGCTCTCCACTCATTAACACATTCTTCTATCCCTTCTTATCTAATGCTCCTCCCCTCGTGATCAGAGGGTTTCTTAACGTACATTTTCTTTCTCACTCCACTATGGGTCATATCTGTCTTATAGATATTGACTGACTGCTCCCACCCATTCTATCATCTGAATTCTGAGTATATCTGAAAAACATATGTATGTGGGCGTCTTGAAACAAATTCTCACGGGGTTATGAACAGTTGGATATGTGACTGTAAAAGCTGTATGTACTCCTTATGTCCGAGTAAAGGGGTCTTCAGTGAACATAGTGATGTCTAGCTATCTTGAACACAGTAATATAGGGAATTAACCAACAACTAACACCAGAGTATTTCACAAATCTTGTGTATCCAGAAACTGCGTAGTATAAAAATACCTTATAAATTGTTAAAATTTCTGTTTCCTCAAAACTTTCGCTCTAAAACCTTTCAAAGAAAACCATCTCATAGAGAAATGTAGTGACATTAGTAAAACAATAACTAAAAAGTAACAATAGACCTCGGATCTCACAGAGATATCTGTACAAATCAAGCAATTACCATTCAAGTAATTCTCTTTCTACCTGAACCAACTAACCTTATAATTATAGTATGCAGAACAAAACCAGTTTATCCAATTCTCTAATTTCACAACATATATATGTATACACACATAGAATGCATTCAAAAATTTTAACCACATGCTAGTACGCCTCCTGCAAATTATACACACTACAAAAGACAAAAGACAATGAATTTAAAACTGGTACTGACATCAAATACTGCGAATCCTTGACACCAAAACAATTCGCAATTTACCTATCCATATGCCAGCCTGATTTGTAGAGGTGAAAAATCTACACCTGGGCAAACCATACTTTTCAGGGAGAGAGCAATCACTCAGTCACATCAACACGGTAATTGAAATTACCCTTCCACCCATATAACTTATGAACCTATGCTGCAGCTAAAACACCATCATCTTAGCCAGATGATGTCCGGTGGGAAACCCGCAAGAAGTTACCAACCACTTAGAGATTGGAAAATCACTGAGAGTAGTCAAGCCCCTACTCCCACTTGCCCACTGGGAGAGACACAGTTCAGACTTCTGCGATCATCGGTCAAGCCGAGAGCAGGACCGGAACCAGAGTGACAGAGAATTTGCTCAGTACGTCTCCCTATCTATATTTTTTTCCTTTTCAGGCTGGCTGAGGTAACAATCACGTATGCAAACAACCAAAACAGCAAAGCAGAGAGGCAAAGCAGATAAGGCAGACAATTAAACTTTTAGATTACCGTAATTATAAATATGCTTGAAGGGTTACTGTGTGTATACTATAAAACAACTTATTACATTTTATATTTTATATCCTCCGGACTGAATACAGATAATGTAGCGTGATTATTAAACACTTTGCATTCAGGAAATGCAGCTGAAATAGCAGTCTAACCAGTATGGCAGTATATTCAATATGAGAGCTGCGGACAGGCGTGTCACAACAATGCATCAATACTTCAAACATAAAAAAAAACTATTATGAATGTATTCCTTATCCCTTTCACTGTTCTTTTGTTACCAAGGCAACTAGGGCTGGGCTTTTTGTCACTTTAGGTATAGTAAATAGTGGTAATCACTTCTAGATAGGTGGTTGATATTTCAGCAGAGGGGGAAAAATTAGTAATCACCTCTTTCCTTAAAAATGTATATACCGTGTCATTCACGTCACCGGGCCCAGTTTATACCGTGGGCGTATGGCCGGACGTGAGCACCTATATGTATATATCTGATATATATATATAACTTCTTCGACCGTCTAAGGTCGGAACCAGGGTGATAACTCAGTGGAAACAGCCCCTTTGCACTCTGCTCTGTATGCTTCTAGTAGCCCTAGTGCAGTATGAAATAGTTTTTATCAGATACTAGATGGATTCTAGATACACCCTCCGAATTGGTTAGACCGGATAATACACACAGACAATTAAGGAATTATATACCTGACCGGGTCCGTAGGCTCAGGACTTTCAAACGTGGTCAGTTTAAGGGTTCAGAGAAGACAGCCAACTATCTCCTCCCAGCCGGACGTGAATACAGAAGGTTAGGTAAGATGATATATTTTCTCACCAGGTCTCGAGCTGCAGTCTCGTCCCGCTGGAAAGACGTCCGTCCTGGGGGGAGATTTTGTTGCGGCTGTGATCATCTGGTATCGTCCTTCGATATGCAATTGGAACTTAACTCCTTCCATGCTAGTCAGCAGAAATGTTACCATTCCTTGTGATTAAAAACTTTTCACACCACCCCAAAAAAGTCAATAAATAACATTTTTTATATGCGTACTTTTCGTCTGCATTAATTTTTAAACCTCCATTTATTTTGTTTGGATATTAGAAATGTTAGATTTCTCACAAATGCGGTGATGCACCACATTTCTTCAGAAACTACTGTTTGGCCACACAGCAGGGCTTTGAAAGGAAGAGCCCTATTTGGGTTTTGCAATGCAGATTTTGCAGGAATACCTTGCAGATGAAATTTGCAGAGTACCAAAACAGCAGAAAACCTCCCAAAGTGACCACATTTTAGAAATTATTTTGCACAATGAGTTAATCAACACCTGCAATTACTATTGTCAGCCTATAGGTGTTTTCACTCTGAACCATCCAGCATTGCAAGTATGCCAGTTTAGTGCCCAGCTTTTGCTTGCAGAGGCAAGCAACCCATACATTTTTAAGTGGGCTCTACTCACTGGAGCAATGTCAAATATGTAGATGCTTTGTCTCACCATTAAAGTAGAAACCTCCTATATTTCAAATTAAAGATGACGGACCTGTGTGGAGCTTGTGTTTTTTGCCTTTTTGACGTTGTCCACAGCATATTTTGCTCCAACAATTGGAGCAAAAAAGAGACAAAAATTTAGAGAAAATATTTTATTGATTGTTAAAAGTGAGACCATTTGTCCCAAAATGTGCTGAAACATGTCAGAATGACATGGGCATTTCACATTTTTTAAACTATGATTACCTACTTGTTAAGTTTTTGTTTATTAAGTATCGTTATGGTCTATTGATGTATGAGGTGAAAACTATGAAAGTAGACTTACCAGCAAATCCGTTTCTAGATATATTTCATGACAGCACTGTAGAAGGTTGATTCCCTACCCTAATAGGGACAGAGAACACAAAGAGGTGAAATAGTCCCTCCTCATTGACTGTCCAAAGGATTTTTCTAGTGCCAAAAGAACAACAGACATATGCACAAAAAATCTGTTTGATGTTCCTAGAGTTCTTTTTTGAGAGGACAAATTCAGATTCACTCCAAAGACTCTCAGGAAATTTTTCAAAACCACATTACTAAGTTTTGTTTGACCTCATCTAATCAATAAATGAAGATAAAGTTTCTTGAAATTAAATGTTGATGTCAGAAGTGGGATTTGAACCCACGCCTCCAGGGGAGACTGCGACCTGAACGCAGCGCCTTAGACCGCTCGGTATTAGACAGCTCACCTTAGACCGCTTCAATATGCAATTGGAACTTAACTCCTTCCATGCTAGTCAGCAGAAATGTTACCATTCCTTGTGATTAAAAACGTCACACCACCCCAAAAAAGTCAATAAATAACATTTTTTATATGCGTACTTTTCGTCTGCATTAATTTTTAAACCTCCATTTATTTTGTTTGGATATTAGAAATGTTAGATTTCTCACAAATGCGGTGATGCACCACATTTCTTCAGAAACTACTGTTTGGCCACACAGCAGGGCTTTGAAAGGAAGAGCCCTATTTGGGTTTTGCAATGCAGATTTTGCAGGAATACCTTGCAGATGAAATTTGCAGAGTACCAAAACAGCAGAAAACCTCCCAAAGTGACCACATTTTAGAAATTATTTTGCACAATGAGTTAATCAACACCTGCAATTACTATTGTCAGCCTATAGGTGTTTTCACTCTGAACCATCCAGCATTGCAAGTATGCCAGTTTAGTGCCCAGCTTTTGCTTGCAGAGACAAGCAACCCATACATTTTTAAGTGGGCTCTACTCACTGGAGCAATGTCAAATATGTAGATGCTTTGTCTCACCATTAAAGTAGAAACCTCCTATATTTCAAATTAAAGATGATGGACCTGTGTTCAGCTTGTGTTTTTTGCCTTTTTGACTTTGTCCACAGCATATTTTTTAAGGACATTTGTCTCAGTAATGCCTCAGTGTTTCAAAGTCAAACAAGCTGACTATAATCATTCAGCTAGTGTCTGATAAGTGCTGTCTGTTTCAGCTATCAGGTTACCTTTTAATCCTCTTACAGCTAAGTCAATCTGAAATAAAACAAAATAGAGGAAAAATTACTAAAAAACATTCATGTGTTCAAAAGGAAAAAGTTACCGTTTCTCAAATTTTTAACATTTTGTTTTCTGTAGATAGTTAAGATTTTTAGGCCTTTTGATCATGATCAGTCTATGTGCTTTGATTAATATCTCCTTAAAATGTAAATGGTGAAGAAAAAGCATTTCGCCGAAACCCGGGACCTTTAGATCTTCAGTCTAACGCTCTCCCAACTGAGCTATTTCGGCCATATCTATACATTTTCTGGGGGGTTTGACACTCTGCAAATGTCAAGTGTCACACCTGGAGGGATATATTATAATTTTTCATTTGACTGTTTTTTGAAGCATGATTTCTATTTGAAACGCCTTCCATTTTGCTGTACATATTTAATAACATTCATTAACTATTTGTGAATGAGTAGAAAAAGACAGCAATTTTGCCATTGAATTTTTACATTTTCAGTTTGTTTCCACGCACCAGTATAATTCTGACCCTGTGCTTCTAGAATAGGTCATGGTCGCACATAAAACACAATTTGCATGCATAATGTTACATCAAGTTTTATTTTTTATGAGATGCAAACAATTGGAGCAAAAAAGAGACAAAAATTTAGAGAAAATATTTTATTGATTGTTAAAAGTGAGACCATTTGTCCCAAAATGTGCTGAAACATGTCAGAATGACATGGGCATTTCACATTTTTTAAACTATGATTACCAACTTGTTAAGTTTTTGTTTATTAAGTATCGTTATGGTCTATTGATGTATGAGGTGAAAACTATGAAAGTAGACTTACCAGCAAATCCGTTTCTAGATATATTTCATGACAGCACTGTAGAAGGTTGATTCCCTACCCTAATAGGGACAGAGAACACAAAGAGGTGAAATAGTCCCTCCTCATTGACTGTCCAAAGGATTTTTCTAGTGCCAAAAGAACAACAGACATATGCACAAAAAATCTGTTTGATGTTCCTAGAGTTCTTTTTTGAGAGGACAAATTCAGATTCACTCCAAAGACTCTCAGGAAATTTTTCAAAACCACATTACATGAAGATAAAGTTACTTGAAATTAAATGTTGATGTCAGAAGTGGGATTTGAACCCACGCCTCCAGGGGAGACTGCGACCTGAACGCAGCGCCTTAGACCGCTCTGCCATCCTGACTTCGATATGCAATTGGAACTTAACTCCTTCCATGCTAGTCAGCAGAAATGTTACCATTCCTTGTGATTACAAACTTGTCACACCACCCCAAAAAAGTCAATAAATAACATTTTTTACATTCGTACTTTTCGTCTGCATTAATTTTTAAACCTCCATTTATTTTGTTTGGATATTAGAAATGTTAGATTTCTCACAAATACGGTGATGCACCACATTTCTTCAGAAACTACTGTTTGGCCACACAGCAGGGCTTTGAAAGGAAGAGCCCTATTTGGGTTTTGCAATGCAGATTTTGCAGGAATACCTTGCAGATGAAATTTGCAGAGTACCAAAACAGCAGAAAACCTCCCAAAGTGACCACATTTTAGAAATTATTTTGCACAATGAGTTAATCAACACCTGCAATTACTATTGTCAGCCTATAGGTGTTTTCACTCTGAACCATCCAGCATTGCAAGTATGCCAGTTTAGTGCCCAGCTTTTGCTTGCAGAGGCAAGCAACCCATACATTTTTAAGTGGGCTCTACTCACTGGAGCAATGTCAAATATGTAGATGCTTTGTCTCACCATTAAAGTAGAAACCTCCTATATTTCAAATTAAAGATGACGGACCTGTGTGGAGCTTGTGTTTTTTGCCTTTTTGACGTTGTCCACAGCATATTTTTTAAGGACATTTGTCTCAGTAATGCCTCAGTGTTTCAAAGTCAAACAAGCTGACTATAATCATTCAGCTAGTGTCTGATAAGTGCTGTCTGTTTCAGCTATCAGGTTACCTTTTAATCCTCTTACAGCTAAGTCAATCTGAAATAAAACAAAATAGAGGAAAAATTACTAAAAAACATTCATGTGTTCAAAAGGAAAAAGTTACCGTTTCTCAAATTTTTAACATTTTGTTTTCTGTAGATAGTTAAGATTTTTAGGCCTTTTGATCATGATCAGTCCATGTGCTTTGTTTAATATCTCCTTAAAATGTAAACGGTGAAGAAAAAGCATTTTGCCGAAACCCGGGATTGGACCAGGGACCTTTAGATCTTCAGTCTAACGCTCTCCCAACTGAGCTATTTCAGCCATATCTATACATTTTCTGGGGGGTTTGACACTCTGCAAATGTCAAGTGTCACACCTGGAGGGATATATTATAATTTTTCATTTGACTGATTTTTGAAGCATGATTTCTATTTGAAACGCCTTCCATTTTGCTGTACATATTTAATAACATTCATTAACTATTTGTGAATGAGTAGAAAAAGACAGCAATTTTGCCATTGAATTTTTACATTTTCAGTTTGTCTCCATGCACCAGTATAATTCTGACCCTGTGCTTCTAGAATAGGTCATGGTCACACATAAAACACAATTTGTATGCATAATGTTACATCAAGTTTTATTTTTTATGAGATGCAAACAATTGGAGCAAAAAAGAGACAAAAATTTAGAGAAAATATTTTATTGATTGTTAAAAGTGAGACCATTTGTCCCAAAATGTGCTGAAACATGTCAGAATGACATGGGCATTTCACATTTTTTAAACTATGATTACCAACTTGTTAAGTTTTTGTTTATTAAGTATCATTATGGTCTATTGATGTATGAGGTGAAAACTGTGAAAGTAGACTTACCAGCAAATCCGTTTCTAGATATATTTCATGACAGCACTGTAGAAGGTTGATTCCCTACCCTAATAGGGACAGAGAACACAAAGAGGTGAAATAGTCCCTCCTCATTGACTGTCCAAAGGATTTTTCTAGTGCCAAAAGAACAACAGACATATGCACAAAAAATCTGTTTGATGTTCCTAGAGTTCTTTTTTGAGAGGACAAATTCAGATTCACTCCAAAGACTCTCAGGAAATTTTTCAAAACCACATTACATGAAGATAAAGTTACTTGAAATTAAATGTTGATGTCAGAAGTGGGATTTGAACCCACGCCTCCAGGGGAGACTGCGACCTGAACGCTGCGCCTTAGACCACTCGGCCATCCTGACTTCGATATGCGATTGGAACTTAACTCCTTCCATGCTAGTCAGCAGAAATGTTACCATTCCTTGTGATTACAAACTTGTCACACCACCCCAAAAAAGTCAATAAATAACATTTTTTATATGCGTACTTTTCGTCTGCATTAATTTTTAAACCTCCATTTATTTTGTTTGGATATTAGAAATGTTAGATTTCTCACAAATACGGTGATGCACCACATTTCTTCAGAAACTACTGTTTGGCCACACAGCAGGGCTTTGAAAGGAAGAGCCCTATTTGGGTTTTGCAATGCAGATTTTGCAGGAATACCTTGCAGATGAAATTTGCAGAGTACCAAAACAGCAGAAAACCTCCCAAAGTGACCACATTTTAGAAATTATTTTGCACAATGAGTTAATCAACACCTGCAATTACTATTGTCAGCCTATAGGTGTTTTCACTCTGAACCATCCAGCATTGCAAGTATGCCAGTTTAGTGCCCAGCTTTTGCTTGCAGAGACAAGCAACCCATACATTTTTAAGTGGGCTCTACTCACTGGAGCAATGTCAAATATGTAGATGCTTTGTCTCACCATTAAAGTAGAAACCTCCTATATTTCAAATTAAAGATGACGGACCTGTGTGGAGCTTGTGTTTTTTGCCTTTTTGACGTTGTCCACAGCATATTTTTTAAGGACATTTGTCTCAGTAATGCCTCAGTGTTTCAAAGTCAAACAAGCTGACTATAATCATTCAGCTAGTGTCTGATAAGTGCTGTCTGTTTCAGCTATCAGGTTACCTTTTAATCCTCTTACAGCTAAGTCAATCTGAAATAAAACAAAATAGAGGAAAAATTACTAAAAAACATTCATGTGTTCAAAAGGAAAAAGTTACCGTTTCTCAAATTTTTAACATTTTGTTTTCTGTAGATAGTTAAGATTTTTAGGCCTTTTGATCATGATCAGTCCATGTGCTTTGTTTAATATCTCCTTAAAATGTAAACGGTGAAGAAAAAGCATTTTGCCGAAACCCGGGATTGGACCAGGGACCTTTAGATCTTCAGTCTAACGCTCTCCCAACTGAGCTATTTCAGCCATATCTATACATTTTCTGGGGGGTTTGACACTCTGCAAATGTCAAGTGTCACACCTGGAGGGATATATTATAATTTTTCATTTGACTGTTTTTTGAAGCATGATTTCTATTTGAAACGCCTTCCATTTTGCTGTACATATTTAATAACATTCATTAACTATTTGTGAATGAGTAGAAAAAGACAGCAATTTTGCCATTGAATTTTTACATTTTCAGTTTGTCTCCATGCACCAGTATAATTCTGACCCTGTGCTTCTAGAATACGTCATGGTCACACATAAAACACAATTTGCATGCATAATGTTACATCAAGTTTTATTTTTTATGAGATGCAAACAATTGGAGCAAAAAAGAGACAAAAATTTAGAGAAAATATTTTATTGATTGTTAAAAGTGAGACCATTTGTCCCAAAATGTGCTGAAACATGTCAGAATGACATGGGCATTTCACATTTTTTAAACTATGATTACCTACTTGTTAAGTTTTTGTTAATTAAGTATCGTTATGGTCTATTGATGTATGAGGTGAAAACTATGAAAGTAGACTTACCAGCAAATCCGTTTCTAGATATATTTCATGACAGCACTGTAGAAGGTTGATTCCCTACCCTAATAGGGACAGAGAACACAAAGAGGTGAAATAGTCCCTCCTCATTGACTGTCCAAAGGATTTTTCTAGTGCCAAAAGAACAACAGACATATGCACAAAAAATCTGTTTGATGTTCCTAGAGTTCTTCTTTGAGAGGACAAATTCAGATTCACTCCAAAGACTCTCAGGAAATTTTTCAAAACCACATTACTAAGTTTTGTTTGACCTCATCTAATCAATAAATGAAGATAAAGTTTCTTGAAATTAAATGTTGATGTCAGAAGTGGGATTTGAACCCACGCCTCCAGGGGAGACTGCGACCTGAACGCTGCGCCTTAGACCACTCGGCCATCCTGACTTCGATATGCAATTGGAACTTAACTCCTTCCATGCTAGTCAGCAGAAATGTTACCATTCCTTGTGATTACAAACTTGTCACACCACCCCAAAAAAGTCAATAAATAACATTTTTTATATGCGTACTTTTCGTCTGCATTAATTTATAAACCTCCATTTATTTTGTTTGGATATTAGAAATGTTAGATTTCTCACAAATACGGTGATGCACCACATTTCTTCAGAAACTACTGTTTGGCCACACAGCAGGACTTTGAAAGGAAGAGCCCTATTTGGGTTTTGCAATGCAGATTTTGCAGGAATACCTTGCAGATGAAATTTGCAGAGTACCAAAACAGCAGAAAACCTCCCAAAGTGACCACATTTTAGAAATTATTTTGCACAATGAGTTAATCAACACCTGCAATTACTATTGTCAGCCTATAGGTGTTTTCACTCTGAACCATCCAGCATTGCAAGTATGCCAGTTTAGTGCCCAGCTTTTGCTTGCAGAGGCAAGCAACCCATACATTTTTAAGTGGGCTCTACTCACTGGAGCAATGTCAAATATGTAGATGCTTTGTCTCACCATTAAAGTAGAAACCTCCTATATTTCAAATTAAAGATGACGGACCTGTGTGGAGCTTGTGTTTTTTGCCTTTTTGACGTTGTCCACAGCATATTTTTTAAGGACATTTGTCTCAGTAATGCCTCAGTGTTTCAAAGTCAAACAAGCTGACTATAATCATTCAGCTAGTGTCTGATAAGTGCTGTCTGTTTCAGCTATCAGGTTACCTTTTAATCCTCTTACAGCTAAGTCAATCTGAAATAAAACAAAATAGAGGAAAAATTACTAAAAAACATTCATGTGTTCAAAAGGAAAAAGTTACCGTTTCTCAAATTTTTAACATTTTGTTTTCTGTAGATAGTTAAGATTTTTAGGCCTTTTGATCATGATCAGTCCATGTGCTTTGTTTAATATCTCCTTAAAATGTAAACGGTGAAGAAAAAGCATTTTGCCGAAACCCGGGATTGGACCAGGGACCTTTAGATCTTCAGTCTAACGCTCTCCCAACTGAGATATTTCAGCCATATCTATACATTTTCTGGGGGGTTTGACACTCTGCAAATGTCAAGTGTCACACCTGGAGGGATATATTATAATTTTTCATTTGACTGTTTTTTGAAGCATGATTTCTATTTGAATCGCCTTCCATTTTGCTGTACATATTTAATAACATTCATTAACTATTTGTGAATGAGTAGAAAAAGACAGCAATTTTGCCATTGAATTTTTACATTTTCAGTTTGTCTCCATGCACCAGTATAATTCTGACCCTGTGCTTCTAGAATACGTCATGGTCACACATAAAAAACAATTTGCATGCATAATGTTACATCAAGTTTTATTTTTTATGAGATGCAAACAATTGGAGCAAAAAAGAGACAAAAATTTAGAGAAAATATTTTATTGATTGTTAAAAGTGAGACCATTTGTCCCAAAATGTGCTGAAACATGTCAGAATGACATGGGCATTTCACATTTTTTAAACTATGATTACCTACTTGTTAAGTTTTTGTTAATTAAGTATCGTTATGGTCTATTGATGTATGAGGTGAAAACTATGAAAGTAGACTTACCAGCAAATCCGTTTCTAGATATATTTCATGACAGCACTGTAGAAGGTTGATTCCCTACCCTAATAGGGACAGAGAACACAAAGAGGTGAAATAGTCCCTCCTCATTGATTGTCCAAAGGATTTTTCTAGTGCCAAAAGAACAACAGACATATGCACAAAAAATCTGTTTGATGTTCCTAGAGTTCTTCTTTGAGAGGACAAATTCAGATTCACTCCAAAGACTCTCAGGAAATTTTTCAAAACCACATTACTAAGTTTTGTTTGACTTCATCTAATCAATAAATGAAGATAAAGTTTCTTGAAATTAAATGTTGATGTCAGAAGTGGGATTTGAACCCACGCCTCCAGGGGAGACTGCGACCTGAACGCTGCGCCTTAGACCACTCGGCCATCCTGACTTCGATATGCAATTGGAACTTAACTCCTTCCATGCTAGTCAGCAGAAATGTTACCATTCCTTGTGATTACAAACTTGTCACACCACCCCAAAAAAGTCAATAAATAACATTTTTTATATGCGTACTTTTCGTCTGCATTAATTTTTAAACCTCCATTTATTTTGTTTGGATATTAGAAATGTTAGATTTCTCACAAATACGGTGATGCACCACATTTCTTCAGAAACTACTGTTTGGCCACACAGCAGGACTTTGAAAGGAAGAGCCCTATTTGGGTTTTGCAATGCAGATTTTGCAGGAATACCTTGCAGATGAAATTTGCAGAGTACCAAAACAGCAGAAAACCTCCCAAAGTGACCACATTTTAGAAATTATTTTGCACAATGAGTTAATCAACACCTGCAATTACTATTGTCAGCCTATAGGTGTTTTCACTCTGAACCATCCAGCATTGCAAGTATGCCAGTTTAGTGCCCAGCTTTTGCTTGCAGAGGCAAGCAACCCATACATTTTTAAGTGGGCTCTACTCACTGGAGCAATGTCAAATATGTAGATGCTTTGTCTCACCATTAAAGTAGAAACCTCCTATATTTCAAATTAAAGATGACGGACCTGTGTGGAGCTTGTGTTTTTTGCCTTTTTGACTTTGTCCACAGCATATTTTTTAAGGACATTTGTCTCAGTAATGCCTCAGTGTTTCAAAGTCAAACAAGCTGACTATAATCATTCAGCTAGTGTCTGATAAGTGCTGTCTGTTTCAGCTATCAGGTTACCTTTTAATCCTCTTACAGCTAAGTCAATCTGAAATAAAACAAAATAGAGGAAAAATTACTAAAAAACATTCATGTGTTCAAAAGGAAAAAGTTACCGTTTCTCAAATTTTTAACATTTTGTTTTCTGTAGATAGTTAAGATTTTTAGGACTTTTGATCATGATCAGTCCATGTGCTTTGTTTAATATCTCCTTAAAATGTAAATGGTGAAGAAAAAGCATTTTGCCGAAACCCGGGACCTTTAGATCTTCAGTCTAACGCTCTCCCAACTGAGCTATTTCGGCCATATCTATACATTTTCTGGGGGGTTTGACACTCTGCAAATGTCAAGTGTCACACCTGGAGGGATATATTATAATTTTTCATTTGACTGTTTTTTGAAGCATGATTTCTATTTGAAATGCCTTCCATTTTGCTGTACATATTTAATAACATTCATTAACTATTTGTGAATGAGTAGAAAAAGACAGCAATTTTGCCATTGAATTTTTACATTTTCAGTTTGTCTCCATGCACCAGTATAATTCTGACCCTGTGCTTCTAGAATAGGTCATGGTCGCACATAAAACACAATTTGCATGCATAATGTTACATCAAGTTTTATTTTTTATGAGATGCAAACAATTGGAGCAAAAAAGAGACAAAAATTTAGAGAAAATATTTTATTGATTGTTAAAAGTGAGACCATTTGTCCCAAAATGTGCTGAAACATGTCAGAATGACATGGGCATTTCACATTTTTTAAACTATGATTACCTACTTGTTAAGTTTTTGTTTATTAAGTATCGTTATGGTCTATTGATGTATGAGGTGAAAACTATGAAAGTAGACTTACCAGCAAATCCGTTTCTAGATATATTTCATGACAGCACTGTAGAAGGTTGATTCCCTACCCTAATAGGCACAGAGAACACAAAGAGGTGAAATAGTCCCTCCTCATTGACTGTCCAAAGGATTTTTCTAGTGCCAAAAGAACAACAGACATATGCACAAAAAATCTGTTTGATGTTCCTAGAGTTCTTTTTTGAGAGGACAAATTCAGATTCACTCCAAAGACTCTCAGGAAATTTTTCAAAACCACATTACTAAGTTTTGTTTGACCTCATCTAATCAATAAATGAAGATAAAGTTTCTTGAAATTAAATGTTGATGTCAGAAGTGGGATTTGAACCCACGCCTCCAAGGGAGACTGCGACCTGAACGCTGCGCCTTAGACCACTCGGCCATCCTGACTTCGAAATGCAATTGGAACTTAACTCCTTCCATGCTAGTCAGCAGAAATGTTACCATTCCTTGTGATTACAAACTTGTCACACCACCCCAAAAAAGTCAATAAATAACATTTTTTATATGCGTACTTTTCGTCTGCATTAATTTTTAAACCTCCATTTATTTTGTTTGGATATTAGAAATGTTAGATTTCTCACAAATACGGTGATGCACCACATTTCTTCAGAAACTACTGTTTGGCCACACAGCAGGACTTTGAAAGGAAGAGCCCTATTTGGGTTTTGCAATGCAGATTTTGCAGGAATACCTTGCAGATGAAATTTGCAGAGTACCAAAACAGCAGAAAACCTCCCAAAGTGACCACATTTTAGAAATTATTTTGCACAATGAGTTAATCAACACCTGCAATTACTATTGTCAGCCTATAGGTGTTTTCACTCTGAACCATCCAGCATTGCAAGTATGCCAGTTTAGTGCCCAGCTTTTGCTTGCAGAGGCAAGCAACCCATACATTTTTAAGTGGGCTCTACTCACTGGAGCAATGTCAAATATGTAGATGCTTTGTCTCACCATTAAAGTAGAAACCTCCTATATTTCAAATTAAAGATGACGGACCTGTGTGGAGCTTGTGTTTTTTGCCTTTTTGACTTTGTCCACAGCATATTTTTTAAGGACATTTGTCTCAGTAATGCCTCAGTGTTTCAAAGTCAAACAAGCTGACTATAATCATTCAGCTAGTGTCTGATAAGTGCTGTCTGTTTCAGCTATCAGGTTACCTTTTAATCCTCTTACAGCTAAGTCAATCTGAAATAAAACAAAATAGAGGAAAAATTACTAAAAAACATTCATGTGTTCAAAAGGAAAAAGTTACCGTTTCTCAAATTTTTAACATTTTGTTTTCTGTAGATAGTTAAGATTTTTAGGACTTTTGATCATGATCAGTCCATGTGCTTTGTTTAATATCTCCTTAAAATGTAAATGGTGAAGAAAAAGCATTTTGCCGAAACCCGGGACCTTTAGATCTTCAGTCTAACGCTCTCCCAACTGAGCTATTTCGTCCATAACTATACATTTTCTGGGGGGTTTGACACTCTGCAAATGTCAAGTGTCACACCTGGAGGGATATATTATAATTTTTCATTTGACTGTTTTTTGAAGCAT
Organism: Dendrobates tinctorius; assembly: GCF_039654945.1. Taxonomy (NCBI): domain Eukaryota; kingdom Metazoa; phylum Chordata; class Amphibia; order Anura; family Dendrobatidae; genus Dendrobates; species Dendrobates tinctorius. The sequence goes on along the minus strand of NW_027362016.1, from coordinate 3,726,297 downwards.
GATTTCTATTTGAAATGCCTTCCATTTTGCTGTACATATTTAATAACATTCATTAACTATTTGTGAATGAGTAGAAAAAGACAGCAATTTTGCCATTGAATTTTTACATTTTCAGTTTGTCTCCATGCACCAGTATAATTCTGACCCTGTGCTTCTAGAATAGGTCATGGTCGCACATAAAACACAATTTGCATGCATAATGTTACATCAAGTTTTATTTTTTATGAGATGCAAACAATTGGAGCAAAAAAGAGACAAAAATTTAGAGAAAATATTTTATTGATTGTTAAAAGTGAGACCATTTGTCCCAAAATGTGCTGAAACATGTCAGAATGACATGGGCATTTCACATTTTTTAAACTATGATTACCTACTTGTTAAGTTTTTGTTTATTAAGTATCGTTATGGTCTATTGATGTATGAGGTGAAAACTATGAAAGTAGACTTACCAGCAAATCCGTTTCTAGATATATTTCATGACAGCACTGTAGAAGGTTGATTCCCTACCCTAATAGGGACAGAGAACACAAAGAGGTGAAATAGTCCCTCCTCATTGACTGTCCAAAGGATTTTTCTAGTGCCAAAAGAACAACAGACATATGCACAAAAAATCTGTTTGATGTTCCTAGAGTTCTTTTTTGAGAGGACAAATTCAGATTCACTCCAAAGACTCTCAGGAAATTTTGCAAAACCACATTACTAAGTTTTGTTTGACCTCATCTAATCAATAAATGAAGATAAAGTTTCTTGAAATTAAATGTTGATGTCAGAAGTGGGATCTGAACCCACGCCTCCAGGGGAGACTGCGACCTGAACGCTGTGCCTTTGACCGCTCGGCCTTTGACCGCTCGGCCATCCTGACTTCGATATGCAATTGGAACTTAACTCCTTCCATGCTAGTCAGCAGAAATGTTACCATTCCTTGTGATTACAAACTTGTCACACCACCCCAAAAAAGTCAATAAATAACATTTTTTATATGCGTACTTTTCGTCTGCATTAATTTTTAAACCTCCATTTATTTTGTTTGGATATTAGAAATGTTAGATTTCTCACAAATGCGGTGATGCACCACATTTCTTCAGAAACTACTGTTTGGCCACACAGCAGGGCTTTGAAAGGAAGAGCCCTATTTGGGTTTTGCAATGCAGATTTTGCAGGAATACCTTGCAGATGAAATTTGCAGAGTACCAAAACAGCAGAAAACCTCCCAAAGTGACCACATTTTAGAAATTATTTTGCACAATGAGTTAATCAACACCTGCAATTACTATTGTCAGCCTATAGGTGTTTTCACTCTGAACCATCCAGCATTGCAAGTATGCCAGTTTAGTGCCCAGCTTTTGCTTGCAGAGACAAGCAACCCATACATTTTTAAGTGGGCTCTACTCACTGGAGCAATGTCAAATATGTAGATGCTTTGTCTCACCATTAAAGTAGAAACCTCCTATATTTCAAATTAAAGATGACGGACCTGTGTGGAGCTTGTGTTTTTTTGCCTTTTTGACTTTGTCCACAGCATATTTTTTAAGGACATTTGTCTCAGTAATGCCTCAGTGTTTCAAAGTCAAACAAGCTGACTATAATCATTCAGCTAGTGTCTGATAAGTGCTGTCTGTTTCAGCTATCAGGTTACCTTTTAATCCTCTTACAGCTAAGTCAATCTGAAATAAAACAAAATAGAGGAAAAATTACTAAAAAACATTCATGTGTTCAAAAGGAAAAAGTTACCGTTTCTCAAATTTTTAACATTTTGTTTTCTGTAGATAGTTAAGATTTTTAGGCCTTTTGATCATGATCAGTCCATGTGCTTTGTTTAATATCTCCTTAAAATGTAAACGGTGAAGAAAAAGCATTTTGCCGAAACCCGGGATTGGACCAGGGACCTTTAGATCTTCAGTCTAACGCTCTCTCAACTGAGCTATTTCAGCCATATCTATACATTTTCTGGGGGGTTTGACACTCTGCAAATGTCAAGTGTCACACCTGGAGGGATATATTATAATTTTTCATTTGACTGTTTTTTGAAGCATGATTTCTATTTGAAACGCCTTCCATTTTGCTGTACATATTTAATAACATTCATTAACTATTTGTGAATGAGTAGAAAAAGACAGCAATTTTGCCATTGAATTTTTACATTTTCAGTTTGTCTCCATGCACCAGTATAATTCTGACCCTGTGCTTCTAGAATAGGTCATGGTCACACATAAAACACAATTTGCATGCATAATGTTACATCAAGTTTTATTTTTTATGAGATGCAAACAATTGGAGCAAAAAAGAGACAAAAATTTAGAGAAAATATTTTATTGATTGTTAAAAGTGAGACCATTTGTCCCAAAATGTGCTGAAACATGTCAGAATGACATGGGCATTTCACATTTTTTAAACTATGATTACCTACTTGTTAAGTTTTTGTTAATTAAGTATCGTTATGGTCTATTGATGTATGAGGTGAAAACTATGAAAGTAGACTTACCAGCAAATCCGTTTCTAGATATATTTCATGACAGCACTGTAGAAGGTTGATTCCCTACCCTAATAGGGACAGAGAACACAAAGAGGTGAAATAGTCCCTCCTCATTGACTGTCCAAAGGATTTTTCTAGTGCCAAAAGAACAACAGACATATGCACAAAAAATCTGTTTGATGTTCCTAGAGTTCTTCTTTGAGAGGACAAATTCAGATTCACTCCAAAGACTCTCAGGAAATTTTTCAAAACCACATTACTAAGTTTTGTTTGACCTCATCTAATCAATAAATGAAGATAAAGTTTCTTGAAATTAAATGTTGATGTCAGCAGTTGGATTTGAACCCACGCCTCCAGGGGAGACTGCGACCTGAACGCTGCGCCTTAGACCACTCGGCCATCCTGACTTCGATATGCAATTGGAACTTAACTCCTTCCATGCTAGTCAGCAGAAATGTTACCATTCCTTGTGATTACAAACTTGTCACACCACCCCAAAAAAGTCAATAAATAACATTTTTTATATGCGTACTTTTCGTCTGCATTAATTTTTAAACCTCCATTTATTTTGTTTGGATATTAGAAATGTTAGATTTCTCACAAATACGGTGATGCACCACATTTCTTCAGAAACTACTGTTTGGCCACACAGCAGGACTTTGAAAGGAAGAGCCCTATTTGGGTTTTGCAATGCAGATTTTGCAGGAATACCTTGCAGATGAAATTTGCAGAGTACCAAAACAGCAGAAAACCTTCCAAAGTGACCACATTTTAGAAATTATTTTGCACAATGAGTTAATCAACACCTGCAATTACTATTGTCAGCCTATAGGTGTTTTCACTCTGAACCATCCAGCATTGCAAGTATGCCAGTTTAGTGCCCAGCTTTTGCTTGCAGAGGCAAGCAACCCATACATTTTTAAGTGGGCTCTACTCACTGGAGCAATGTCAAATATGTAGATGCTTTGTCTCACCATTAAAGTAGAAACCTCCTATATTTCAAATTAAAGATGACGGACCTGTGTGGAGCTTGTGTTTTTTGCCTTTTTGACTTTGTCCACAGCATATTTTTTAAGAACATTTGTCTCAGTAATGCCTCAGTGTTTCAAAGTCAAACAAGCTGACTATAATCATTCAGCTAGTGTCTGATAAGTGCTGTCTGTTTCAGCTATCAGGTTACCTTTTAATCCTCTTACAGCTAAGTCAATCTGAAATAAAACAAAATAGAGGAAAAATTACTAAAAAACATTCATGTGTTCAAAAGGAAAAAGTTACCGTTTCTCAAATTTTTAACATTTTGTTTTCTGTAGATAGTTAAGATTTTTAGGCCTTTTGATCATGATCAGTCCATGTGCTTTGTTTAATATCTCCTTAAAATGTAAATGGTGAAGAAAAAGCATTTTGCCGAAACCCGGGACCTTTAGATCTTCAGTCTAACGCTCTCCCAACTGAGCTATTTCGGCCATATCTATACATTTTCTGGGGGGTTTGACACTCTGCAAATGTCAAGTGTCACACCTGGAGGGATATATTATAATTTTTCATTTGACTGTTTTTTGAAGCATGATTTCTATTTGAAATGCCTTCCATTTTGCTGTACATATTTAATAACATTCATTAACTATTTGTGAATGAGTAGAAAAAGACAGCAATTTTGCCATTGAATTTTTACATTTTCAGTTTGTCTCCATGCACCAGTATAATTCTGACCCTGTGCTTCTAGAATAGGTCATGGTCGCACATAAAACACAATTTGCATGCATAATGTTACATCAAGTTTTATTTTTTATGAGATGCAAACAATTGGAGCAAAAAAGAGACAAAAATTTAGAGAAAATATTTTATTGATTGTTAAAAGTGAGACCATTTGTCCCAAAATGTGCTGAAACATGTCAGAATGACATGGGCATTTCACATTTTTTAAACTATGATTACCTACTTGTTAAGTTTTTGTTTATTAAGTATCGTTATGGTCTATTGATGTATGAGGTGAAAACTATGAAAGTAGACTTACCAGCAAATCCGTTTCTAGATATATTTCATGACAGCACTGTAGAAGGTTGATTCCCTACCCTAATAGGGACAGAGAACACAAAGAGGTGAAATAGTCCCTCCTCATTGACTGTCCAAAGGATTTTTCTAGTGCCAAAAGAACAACAGACATATGCACAAAAAATCTGTTTGATGTTCCTAGAGTTCTTTTTTGAGAGGACAAATTCAGATTCACTCCAAAGACTCTCAGGAAATTTTTCAAAACCACATTACTAAGTTTTGTTTGACCTCATCTAATCAATAAATGAAGATAAAGTTTCTTGAAATTAAATGTTGATGTCAGAAGTGGGATCTGAACCCACGCCTCCAGGGGAGACTGCGACCTGAACGCTGTGCCTTTGACCGCTCGGCCATCCTGACTTCGATATGCAATTGGAACTTAACTCCTTCCATGCTAGTCAGCAGAAATGTTACCATTCCTTGTGATTACAAACTTGTCACACCACCCCAAAAAAGTCAATAAATAACATTTTTTATATGCGTACTTTTCGTCTGCATTAATTTTTAAACCTCCATTTATTTTGTTTGGATATTAGAAATGTTAGATTTCTCACAAATGCGGTGATGCACCACATTTCTTCAGAAACTACTGTTTGGCCACACAGCAGGGCTTTGAAAGGAAGAGCCCTATTTGGGTTTTGCAATGCAGATTTTGCAGGAATACCTTGCAGATGAAATTTGCAGAGTACCAAAACAGCAGAAAACCTCCCAAAGTGACCACATTTTAGAAATTATTTTGCACAATGAGTTAATCAACACCTGCAATTACTATTGTCAGCCTATAGGTGTTTTCACTCTGAACCATCCAGCATTGCAAGTATGCCAGTTTAGTGCCCAGCTTTTGCTTGCAGAGACAAGCAACCCATACATTTTTAAGTGGGCTCTACTCACTGGAGCAATGTCAAATATGTAGATGCTTTGTCTCACCATTAAAGTAGAAACCTCCTATATTTCAAATTAAAGATGACGGACCTGTGTGGAGCTTGTGTTTTTTTGCCTTTTTGACTTTGTCCACAGCATATTTTTTAAGGACATTTGTCTCAGTAATGCCTCAGTGTTTCAAAGTCAAACAAGCTGACTATAATCATTCAGCTAGTGTCTGATAAGTGCTGTCTGTTTCAGCTATCAGGTTACCTTTTAATCCTCTTACAGCTAAGTCAATCTGAAATAAAACAAAATAGAGGAAAAATTACTAAAAAACATTCATGTGTTCAAAAGGAAAAAGTTACCGTTTCTCAAATTTTTAACATTTTGTTTTCTGTAGATAGTTAAGATTTTTAGGCCTTTTGATCATGATCAGTCCATGTGCTTTGTTTAATATCTCCTTAAAATGTAAACGGTGAAGAAAAAGCATTTTGCCGAAACCTGGGATTGGACCAGGGACCTTTATATCTTCAGTCTTACGCTCTCCCAACTGAGCTATTTCGGCCATATCTATACATTTTCTGGGGGGTTTGACACTCTGCAAATGTCAAGTGTCACACCTGGAGGGATATATTATAATTTTTCATTTGACTGTTTTTTGAAGCATGATTTCTATTTGAAACGCCTTCCATTTTGCTGTACATATTTAATAACATTCATTAACTATTTGTGAATGAGTAGAAAAAGACAGCAATTTTGCCATTGAATTTTTACATTTTCAGTTTGTCTCCATGCACCAGTATAATTCTGACCCTGTGCTTCTAGAATAGGTCATGGTCGCACATAAAACACAATTTGCATGCATAATGTTACATCAAGTTTTATTTTTTATGAGATGCAAACAATTGGAGCAAAAAAGAGACAAAAATTTAGAGAAAATATTTTATTGATTGTTAAAAGTGAGACCATTTGTCCCAAAATGTGCTGAAACATGTCAGAATGACATGGGCATTTCACATTTTTTAAACTATGATTACCTACTTGTTAAGTTTTTGTTTATTAAGTATCGTTATGGTCTATTGATGTATGAGGTGAAAACTATGAAAGTAGACTTACCAGCAAATCCGTTTCTAGATATATTTCATGACAGCACTGTAGAAGGTTGATTCCCTACCCTAATAGGGACAGAGAACACAAAGAGGTGAAATAGTCCCTCCTCATTGACTGTCCAAAGGATTTTTCTAGTGCCAAAAGAACAACAGACATATGCACAAAAAATCTGTTTGATGTTCCTAGAGTTCTTTTTTGAGAGGACAAATTCAGATTCACTCCAAAGACTCTCAGGAAATTTTTCAAAACCACATTACTAAGTTTTGTTTGACCTCATCTAATCAATAAATGAAGATAAAGTTTCTTGAAATTAAATGTTGATGTCAGAAGTGGGATTGGAACCCAAGCCTCCAGGGGAGACTGCGACCTGAACGCAGCGCCTTAGACCGCTCGCCTTAGACCGCTTCGATATGCAATTGGAACTTAACTCCTTCCATGCTAGTCAGCAGAAATGTTACCATTCCTTGTGATTAAAAACTTGTCACACACCCCAAAAAAGTCAATAAATAACATTTTTTATATGCGTACTTTTCGTCTGCATTAATTTTTAAACCTCCATTTATTTTGTTTGGATATTAGAAATGTTAGATTTCTCACAAATGCGGTGATGCACCACATTTCTTCAGAAACTACTGTTTGGCCACACAGCAGGTCTTTGAAAGGAAGAGCCCTATTTGGGTTTTGCAATGCAGATTTTGCAGGAATACCTTGCAGATGAAATTTGCAGAGTACCAAAACAGCAGAAAACCTCCCAAAGTGATCACATTTTAGAAATTATTTTGCACAATGAGTTAATCAACACCTGCAATTACTATTGTCAGCCTATAGGTGCTTTCACTCTGAACCATCCAGCATTGCAAGTATGCCAGTTTAGTGGCCAGCTTTTGCTTGCAGAGACAAGCAACCCATACATTTTTAAGTGGGCTCTACTCACTGGAGCAATGTCAAATATGTAGATGCTTTGTCTCACCATTAAAGTAGAAACCTCCTATATTTCAAATTAAAGATGACGGACCTGTGTTCAGCTTGTGTTTTTTGCCTTTTTGACTTTGTCCACAGCATATTTTTTAAGGACATTTGTCTCAGTAATGCCTCAGTGTTTCAAAGTCAAACAAGCTGACTATAATCATTCAGCTAGTGTCTGATAAGTGCTGTCTGTTTCAGCTATCAGGTTACCTTTTAATCCTCTTACAGCTAAGTCAATCTGAAATAAAACAAAATAGAGGAAAAATTACTAAAAAACATTCATGTGTTCAAAAGGAAAAAGTTACCGTTTCTCAAATTTTTAACATTTTGTTTTCTGTAGATAGTTAAGATTTTTAGGCCTTTTGATCATTATCAGTCCATGTGCTTTGTTTAATATCTCCTTAAAATGTAAACGGTGAAGAAAAAGCATTTTGCCGAAACCCGGGATTGGACCAGGGACCTTTAGATCTTCAGTCTAACGCTCTCCCAACTGAGGTATTTCGGCCATTTCTATACATTTTCTGGGGGGTTTGACACTCTGCAAATGTCAAGTGTCACACCTGGAGGGATATATTATAATTTTTCATTTGACTGTTTTTTGAAGCATGATTTCTATTTGAAACGCCTTCCATTTTGCTGTACATATTTAATAACATTCATTAACTATTTGTGAATGAGTAGAAAAAGACAGCAATTTTGCCATTGAATTTTTACATTTTCAGTTTGTCTCCATGCACCAGTATAATTCTGACCCTGTGCTTCTAGAATAGGTCATGGTCGCACATAAAACACAATTTGCATGCATAATGTTACATCAAGTTTTATTTTTTATGAGATGCAAACAATTGGAGCAAAAAAGAGACAAAAATTTAGAGAAAATATTTTATTGATTGTTAAAAGTGAGACCATTTGTCCCAAAATGTGCTGAAACATGTCAGAATGACATGGGCATTTCACATTTTTTAAACTATGATTACCTACTTGTTAAGTTTTTGTTTATTAAGTATCGTTATGGTCTATTGATGTATGAGGTGAAAACTATGAAAGTAGACTTACCAGCAAATCCGTTTCTAGATATATTTCATGACAGCACTGTAGAAGGTTGATTCCCTACCCTAATAGGGACAGAGAACACAAAGAGGTGAAATAGTCCCTCCTCATTGACTGTCCAAAGGATTTTTCTAGTGCCAAAAGAACAACAGACATATGCACAAAAAATCTGTTTGATGTTCCTAGAGTTCTTTTTTGAGAGGACAAATTCAGATTCACTCCAAAGACTCTCAGGAAATTTTTCAAAACCACATTACTAAGTTTTGTTTGACCTCATCTAATCAATAAATGAAGATAAAGTTTCTTGAAATTAAATGTTGATGTCAGAAGTGGGATTGGAACCCAAGCCTCCAGGGGAGACTGCGACCTGAACGCAGCGCCTTAGACCGCTCGCCTTAGACCGCTTCGATATGCAATTGGAACTTAACTCCTTCCATGCTAGTCAGCAGAAATGTTACCATTCCTTGTGATTAAAAACTTGTCACACACCCCAAAAAAGTCAATAAATAACATTTTTTATATGCGTACTTTTCGTCTGCATTAATTTTTAAACCTCCATTTATTTTGTTTGGATATTAGAAATGTTAGATTTCTCACAAATGCGGTGATGCACCACATTTCTTCAGAAACTACTGTTTGGCCACACAGCAGGTCTTTGAAAGGAAGAGCCCTATTTGGGTTTTGCAATGCAGATTTTGCAGGAATACCTTGCAGATGAAATTTGCAGAGTACCAAAACAGCAGAAAACCTCCCAAAGTGATCACATTTTAGAAATTATTTTGCACAATGAGTTAATCAACACCTGCAATTACTATTGTCAGCCTATAGGTGCTTTCACTCTGAACCATCCAGCATTGCAAGTATGCCAGTTTAGTGGCCAGCTTTTGCTTGCAGAGACAAGCAACCCATACATTTTTAAGTGGGCTCTACTCACTGGAGCAATGTCAAATATGTAGATGCTTTGTCTCACCATTAAAGTAGAAACCTCCTATATTTCAAATTAAAGATGACGGACCTGTGTTCAGCTTGTGTTTTTTGCCTTTTTGACTTTGTCCACAGCATATTTTTTAAGGACATTTGTCTCAGTAATGCCTCAGTGTTTCAAAGTCAAACAAGCTGACTATAATCATTCAGCTAGTGTCTGATAAGTGCTGTCTGTTTCAGCTATCAGGTTACCTTTTAATCCTCTTACAGCTAAGTCAATCTGAAATAAAACAAAATAGAGGAAAAATTACTAAAAAACATTCATGTGTTCAAAAGGAAAAAGTTACCGTTTCTCAAATTTTTAACATTTTGTTTTCTGTAGATAGTTAAGATTTTTAGGCCTTTTGATCATTATCAGTCCATGTGCTTTGTTTAATATCTCCTTAAAATGTAAACGGTGAAGAAAAAGCATTTTGCCGAAACCCGGGATTGGACCAGGGACCTTTAGATCTTCAGTCTAACGCTCTCCCAACTGAGGTATTTCGGCCATTTCTATACATTTTCTGGGGGGTTTGACACTCTGCAAATGTCAAGTGTCACACCTGGAGGGATATATTATAATTTTTCATTTGACTGTTTTTTGAAGCATGATTTCTATTTGAAACGCCTTCCATTTTGCTGTACATATTTAATAACATTCATTAACTATTTGTGAATGAGTAGAAAAAGACAGCAATTTTGCCATTGAATTTTTACATTTTCAGTTTGTCTCCATGCACCAGTATAATTCTGACCCTGTGCTTCTAGAATAGGTCATGGTCGCACATAAAACACAATTTGCATGCATAATGTTACATCAAGTTTTATTTTTTATGAGATGCAAACAATTGGAGCAAAAAAGAGACAAAAATTTAGAGAAAATATTTTATTGATTGTTAAAAGTGAGACCATTTGTCCCAAAATGTGCTGAAACATGTCAGAATGACATGGGCATTTCACATTTTTTAAACTATGATTACCTACTTGTTAAGTTTTTGTTTATTAAGTATCGTTATGGTCTATTGATGTATGAGGTGAAAACTATGAAAGTAGACTTACCAGCAAATCCGTTTCTAGATATATTTCATGACAGCACTGTAGAAGGTTGATTCCCTACCCTAATAGGGACAGAGAACACAAAGAGGTGAAATAGTCCCTCCTCATTGACTGTCCAAAGGATTTTTCTAGTGCCAAAAGAACAACAGACATATGCACAAAAAATCTGTTTGATGTTCCTAGAGTTCTTTTTTGAGAGGACAAATTCAGATTCACTCCAAAGACTCTCAGGAAATTTTTCAAAACCACATTACTAAGTTTTGTTTGACCTCATCTAATCAATAAATGAAGATAAAGTTTCTTGAAATTAAATGTTGATGTCAGAAGTGGGATCTGAACCCACGCCTCCAGGGGAGACTGCGACCTGAACGCTGTGCCTTTGACCGCTCGGCCATCCTGACTTGGATATGCAATTGGAACTTAACTCCTTCCATGCTAGTCAGCAGAAATGTTACCATTCCTTGTGATTACAAACTTGTCACACCACCCCAAAAAAGTCAATAAATAACATTTTTTATATGCGTACTTTTCGTCTGCATTAATTTTTAAACCTCCATTTATTTTGTTTGGATATTAGAAATGTTAGATTTCTCACAAATGCGGTGATGCACCACATTTCTTCAGAAACTACTGTTTGGCCACACAGCAGGTCTTTGAAAGGAAGAGCCCTATTTGGGTTTTGCAATGCAGATTTTGCAGGAATACCTTGCAGATGAAATTTGCAGAGTACCAAAACAGCAGAAAACCTCCCAAAGTGACCACATTTTAGAAATTATTTTGCACAATGAGTTAATCAACACCTGCAATTACTATTGTCAGCCTATAGGTGTTTTCACTCTGAACCATCCAGCATTGCAAGTATGCCAGTTTAGTGCCCAGCTTTTGCTTGCAGAGACAAGCAACCCATACATTTTTAAGTGGGCTCTACTCACTGGAGCAATGTCAAATATGTAGATGCTTTGTCTCACCATTAAAGTAGAAACCTCCTATATTTCAAATTAAAGATGACGGACCTGTGTGGAGCTTGTGTTTTTTTGCCTTTTTGACTTTGTCCACAGCATATTTTTTAAGGACATTTGTCTCAGTAATGCCTCAGTGTTTCAAAGTCAAACAAGCTGACTATAATCATTCAGCTAGTGTCTGATAAGTGCTGTCTGTTTCAGCTATCAGGTTACCTTTTAATCCTCTTACAGCTAAGTCAATCTGAAATAAAACAAAATAGAGGAAAAATTACTAAAAAACATTCATGTGTTCAAAAGGAAAAAGTTACCGTTTCTCAAATTTTTAACATTTTGTTTTCTGTAGATAGTTAAGATTTTTAGGCCTTTTGATCATGATCAGTCCATGTGCTTTGTTTAATATCTCCTTAAAATGTAAACGGTGAAGAAAAAGCATTTTGCCGAAACCCGGGATTGGACCAGGGACCTTTAGATCTTCAGTCTTATGCTCTCCCAACTGAGCTATTTCGGCCATATCTATACATTTTCTGGGGGGTTTGACACTCTGCAAATGTCAAGTGTCACACCTGGAGGGATATATTATAATTTTTCATTTGACTGTTTTTTGAAGCATGATTTCTATTTGAAACGCCTTCCATTTTGCTGTACATATTTAATAACATTCATTAACTATTTGTGAATGAGTAGAAAAAGACAGCAATTTTGCCATTGAATTTTTACATTTTCAGTTTGTCTCCATGCACCAGTATAATTCTGACCCTGTGCTTCTAGAATAGGTCATGGTCGCACATAAAACACAATTTGCATGCATAATGTTACATCAAGTTTTATTTTTTATGAGATGCAAACAATTGGAGCAAAAAAGAGACAAAAATTTAGAGAAAATATTTTATTGATTGTTAAAAGTGAGACCATTTGTCCCAAAATGTGCTGAAACATGTCAGAATGACATGGGCATTTCACATTTTTTAAACTATGATTACCTACTTGTTAAGTTTTTGTTTATTAAGTATCGTTATGGTCTATTGATGTATGAGGTGAAAACTATGAAAGTAGACTTACCAGCAAATCCGTTTCTAGATATATTTCATGACAGCACTGTAGAAGGTTGATTCCCTACCCTAATAGGGACAGAGAACACAAAGAGGTGAAATAGTCCCTCCTCATTGACTGTCCAAAGGATTTTTCTAGTGCCAAAAGAACAACAGACATATGCACAAAAAATCTGTTTGATGTTCCTAGAGTTCTTTTTTGAGAGGACAAATTCAGATTCACTCCAAAGACTCTCAGGAAATTTTTCAAAACCACATTACTAAGTTTTGTTTGACCTCATCTAATCAATAAATGAAGATAAAGTTTCTTGAAATTAAATGTCAGAAGTGGGATTTGAACCCACGCCTCGAGGGGAGACTGCGACCTGAACGCAGCACCTTAGACCGCTCGGTATTAGACCGCTCGCCTTAGACCGCTTGCCTTAGACCGCTTCGATATGCAATTGGAACTTAACTCCTTCCATGCTAGTCAGCAGAAATGTTACCATTCCTTGTGATTAAAAACTTGTCACACCACCCCAAAAAAGTCAATAAATAACATTTTTTATATGCGTACTTTTCGTCTGCATTAATTTTTAAACCTCCATTTATTTTGTTTGGATATTAGAAATGTTAGATTTCTCACAAATGCGGTGATGCACCACATTTCTTCAGAAACTACTGTTTGGCCACACAGCAGGGCTTTGAAAGGAAGAGCCCTATTTGGGTTTTGCAATGCAGATTTTGCAGGAATACCTTGCAGATGAAATTTGCAGAGTACCAAAACAGCAGAAAACCTCCCAAAGTGACCACATTTTAGAAATTATTTTGCACAATGAGTTAATCAACACCTGCAATTACTATTGTCAGCCTATAGGTGTTTTCACTCTGAACCATCCAGCATTGCAAGTGATGATTCTGTCACACTAAGGTGCGACCCGTCTTAATTGTCTGTGGCCGAATTGTAGCTTTGGCACAAGGTATACGTATACTCGAGGAAAGAATACACAAGACAAGAGGGTATCGTGTCAGTATGATTCTTCTCTGTCTTTAATCAAACGTGTACAGCTTTTATAACAGAATTTGAGCTACATCATCAGTTACATCATGGACATATTTCCAGTTACTATTTGCTTTTCTCAGGTCGCTACACAATCATTATGTACACTTCTGGGTTACCGTTTACTGCTCCCACATTGCTAAACAATACTTATATACACAAGTATTGTTTTCTAGCTTGGCTTACCCTGGTCCACCCAGTTTATTCAATATTTGGTGAAGCTTAGGTGAATGATACCATACAGAAACAACTCTAAGAAAATATAAGAAAATATAAGAAAATCAGAAGTATCTTAAAGCAACATGATCCCAATATCCAGCAAAGCGTCCATATAGTGATACAGTTTTGATTCTTGTATATATTCATGTGCCATATATTCTTCCCTTAACAGTCCCTCCTTTGGAGATATGCAAAATCAAAATCCTAATCTCGTCGAACCTATCGATCTGTCCTCCCAGCCTACCTATCTCAACATTGCTGGAACCTAACTAACTAATCTTCACCGTATATACGAGACGACCCATCTCTAGTAGATGGACCCCCTCCTAACGGACTTTGCACAGGAGGAAGTCAGATCCTGGACTTTCCCTCATTGGCTTGCTTCAAGCAGGCATATTCCGGAGGTGGTGCTTGCATGTTTTCATTGGGACATCTTTCATACAGGGGATCTTCAAAATCGGCATGCATGGTCATCACTGTGGTTTCCATAGTTTTCATCATCATTTTCTTAAGGCATGGCACTATGCAGCATAGAATTAAAGAAAATATGATCAAAGGACATAAAATAACTTTTGCAAACTTAATGGGTCAATAATTGCCTTCATGGCATCCCCAGTGTATTTTATAAACCGTTGTTGATTATTGTATAAATAGTTTATCCGCTTTGCATTCTTATTTGCGGGGATGGTGGGTTTAAACACAACTATTGTCTCGTTCTCGACTTTGAATTTGTCAGGTGCTCCCTGTGTGCCCCCACTGGTATCTATGCTTCTTAGCCAAAATTTACCTTTTGTGTCACCATTTTCCCTCCCAAGTTTAGTACTTGAGCCTAGTACATATAACCCTTGCTCATACTCTGAAGGGTTGTCAATAGTAAGGTACAGAACTATGCATCCCTCCTTGGGGCAGTGAGTGGCAGTGACAGGGAGTATTGAATCTGGAAGGCCACTCTGACCCTTAAAATGGGCTTTGGACAGGGTCATGCGACTTAATAGGCTTATTCCCCATTTGTCCCTTCGCTGTAGGGCCTGGGCTGGTTGATGTCTCCAGTCACTTTCACCAGTGTGCCACCCAACAAGAGACTAATCCTCCCAGTTTGAACCTTCCCCTATTTCAGCAGTAGTGACACAGATGAATTGTGTATTAAACCTGATATGAAACTGTGCCATGGGGCCTGGACATTCTTATTGTGAGACAGTAGTCAAATTGATATGTTACTCTTGGGGTGGAGACATTATACCAGAAAGTCAGTATGCCCTTCTCATGAGTGACTACCCCTTGGTGATTGACTACCCCTTGAGCTGGGAGAAGGATAAGTGCCAGAGGGATGAAGAGTGGCAGCCGCTACTGGACTCTGGATCCGGCATCTCCTTGCAGTGGGAAGCGAGGACCCATGGACTGCTGCGATAGTTGACAGGACTTGGAACAGGCTGTCATCTCTAGGTTCAAGGGTACGTCTGTTGAACCTCTTGGTGATGAGGACTCAGTCACCGGGCAGGATCTGGTGGGCTCCTATGTCCTCAGGATCTGGGATGGATGAAAAGACTCGAAAATGCATTTTAGTCACATGTTTTTAAACTTAGTCTACATATAGGCAATTATACTTGTGCGTGTTTGTGACCCAAGGGAAAGACTAAACTCTTATGCTATGACCCCTGTTTCCTGTATAGCATCAAGTATGTAAAGTTTTGTTCGAGGCCTTAAATTTTCCTTGTTCATCCTTAGGTGTATTTCATCCTGTATAACTTCATCTTAGGTCCATTTCTTCTTTTCTTCCTTGGATACTTGTTTCTGGAGTGTTATTCCTTTTCCTCTGTTTCCGTGTCAACCGGTATTACTGCTGCTTCTTTTGCTGTTACTTCAGCTAGCCTGTTGCCCACTGCTTCCCTTGAAGTGTCTCCAGTGTGTGTGCTTTTACTTTTACCACCGCAACTCTTCCTGGCATCAACAAGGACTCCATTAATTCTTGCATGGCTTTGTGGTGTCTGACCGGCGTTCCGTTAGCCGTGATGAAGTCTCTTTCTCTCCAGATTGATCTTGATAGCTTCATGTTGAGTGGACCTCTCGTATGCTTCTGTCAAGGCCTGCAGTCCTTTTGGATATAGGCAGTGGTTTTGCTGGCAGCAAGTTACTTCTGTGGCTACTGCTATACCAGTGTGCGAACGGCCTTCTTGGTCTGCATACCTTGGTCTATCCACAATGAGCATCAGGTCAGGATCTTCCAGGTGTTCTCTTGCCTCATGACAGCAAGACAATCGCGTTCAGCCATTTCAGAGTCGACTACCTCTTCCACTAATGTGTCAGAGATGTGGTTTTCATCCTCCATCTTCCTCCCCCCTTTGGCAGAGGTAGAAGAGTAGCTGAATTATGGACAGCACATCTGGAGATGGTGACGTCCGGGAGCAGAGTAGGGCATTGCAGACAGGTGCTTTGGGCCAGGATCTTCAACTGGTGACCCATAAAAATATCAGAAGCTTTGTCCAGCACAGGTGGGTTGCAAACACGGTTCTCATGCAAGTTGGGACTCCACGAGCCACTTGGTCAAGTCTTGGAGAGTAGAAGCCAGGAGGGCATTGTCTTCCTCCGTGAAGCTGTGTTAGGACTCCATTTACATGGTCAGGCTTCTTCATGACAAACAGACAAAACAGTTCGGTATAGCCTGGCAGTCCTAGAGCTGTGAAAATGTGATTGCAATTTAGTATATAAAACACACTGATTACCTTCTTGGAAAGTCTTGAAATAATTATAAAAAGGTTGCATGTGTAGAAGAGCAGTATTGGCTTGGCTGTCTTCAGTCAGGGGAAGAGGTCATCCATATATATTGTAAAACGAAGTGGCTGTGGGATGTATCCTCTTCCAGGGCTCCAGGACCGTGGTCATGGCTCGGGTGAACATAGAGAGGCTATACTGTGCCCCTTGAGGCATCATAGTCCAAATATATTGCTGGCCCTCATGTGAAAACAAACAGGTACTGGCTTGCAGCATGTAGAAATAAACTGAAGAAAGCATTGGCCAGGTCAATCACCGTAAACCATAGAAAAATAAATAGAATTGATAAAAAAAACATAGTGTGTGGATTTGGTACCATAGATGTGTTCAGTACTATAACTTCATTGACAGCACATACGTCATGTATTATCCATAACTTCATAGAAATAATTGCAAATTATGAAATGGAGGGTGAAATAGGATGAATATTGCAATTTCCTTGGCAGCAGGGCTACTGGCTTCGGCCCCACCTTTACAAACTGGATTTTCAGCCTGCCAATATTGAGTCTGGGATCAGTGCCATTAGTTCAACGCCCACATGATCTACAGATGTGTCCTGTAAAAAAAAAAAAAAAAAAAAAAGACTACATACTTCTTCAGCAAGTAGATCAATGTCCCTGATCAATCTTCTGATTGCATCGGGACCCACCAGGAATTTGAGAGGAGTATCCTCAACCTCTGTCTGGGTGAGAGATGTTGTTTCTCTACTGTATTTTTGTGGGGGGGGGCGAGCTGTTTACTAGGGTATCTGTCTCCTGGCATTTCCAGGAGTCCTTGCATGTAGTAGATTGTGTATAAAAGTATGAGCTTTGAGGCTTAAAAGATGATGATGATAATTATGTCCCCTCACCATATAACGATAAATACTGTAGATTATCAGTCTGAGCTATTTATTTCCTGTCTCCTCCGGTTCTGTTTACTTATATACCTCCATGTCATATTCATCTTTTTCTTCATTATTCTTTTCATAAATTACATTAATTAATAAAACTATAATGGATGCTGGACAGGATGTAGCACAAGACGTGCCGTCTATATAAATAGTTGGAAAGAAGGTACGGCTCTTTGGGTTGGTCATCTGACAGTCAGAACAAGTCTCACGATATTCTGCATTCTGCGTTTGACAGCTGGCACACGTCCAGTCATCGGGAATGTATATAGATGTATAAATGAATGTAATGCAGATATTGCAACTGACATCTTCCTGTGTAAATATTTGTTTTGCACAAAATTCAGCAATCTTGTTATATTCCTCTCCTCATGCCTTTTTTCCTAACTTCCTCTGCCATCTTATAAAATGCTTCAGGGTCCTGTAACACCTCATAATACCTGAGGCTGGGACGCTGCTCTCCACTCATTAACACATTCTTCTATCCCTTCTTATCTAATGCTCCTCCCCTCGTGATCAGAGGGTTTCTTAACGTACATTTTCTTTCTCACTCCACTATGGGTCATATCTGTCTTATAGATATTGACTGACTGCTCCCACCCATTCTATCATCTGAATTCTGAGTATATCTGAAAAACATATGTATGTGGGCGTCTTGAAACAAATTCTCACGGGGTTATGAACAGTTGGATATGTGACTGTAAAAGCTGTATGTACTCCTTATGTCCGAGTAAAGGGGTCTTCAGTGAACATAGTGATGTCTAGCTATCTTGAACACAGTAATATAGGGAATTAACCAACAACTAACACCAGAGTATTTCACAAATCTTGTGTATCCAGAAACTGCGTAGTATAAAAATACCTTATAAATTGTTAAAATTTCTGTTTCCTCAAAACTTTCGCTCTAAAACCTTTCAAAGAAAACCATCTCATAGAGAAATGTAGTGACATTAGTAAAACAATAACTAAAAAGTAACAATAGACCTCGGATCTCACAGAGATATCTGTACAAATCAAGCAATTACCATTCAAGTAATTCTCTTTCTACCTGAACCAACTAACCTTATAATTATAGTATGCAGAACAAAACCAGTTTATCCAATTCTCTAATTTCACAACATATATATGTATACACACATAGAATGCATTCAAAAATTTTAACCACATGCTAGTACGCCTCCTGCAAATTATACACACTACAAAAGACAAAAGACAATGAATTTAAAACTGGTACTGACATCAAATACTGCGAATCCTTGACACCAAAACAATTCGCAATTTACCTATCCATATGCCAGCCTGATTTGTAGAGGTGAAAAATCTACACCTGGGCAAACCATACTTTTCAGGGAGAGAGCAATCACTCAGTCACATCAACACGGTAATTGAAATTACCCTTCCACCCATATAACTTATGAACCTATGCTGCAGCTAAAACACCATCATCTTAGCCAGATGATGTCCGGTGGGAAACCCGCAAGAAGTTACCAACCACTTAGAGATTGGAAAATCACTGAGAGTAGTCAAGCCCCTACTCCCACTTGCCCACTGGGAGAGACACAGTTCAGACTTCTGCGATCATCGGTCAAGCCGAGAGCAGGACCGGAACCAGAGTGACAGAGAATTTGCTCAGTACGTCTCCCTATCTATATTTTTTTCCTTTTCAGGCTGGCTGAGGTAACAATCACGTATGCAAACAACCAAAACAGCAAAGCAGAGAGGCAAAGCAGATAAGGCAGACAATTAAACTTTTAGATTACCGTAATTATAAATATGCTTGAAGGGTTACTGTGTGTATACTATAAAACAACTTATTACATTTTATATTTTATATCCTCCGGACTGAATACAGATAATGTAGCGTGATTATTAAACACTTTGCATTCAGGAAATGCAGCTGAAATAGCAGTCTAACCAGTATGGCAGTATATTCAATATGAGAGCTGCGGACAGGCGTGTCACAACAATGCATCAATACTTCAAACATAAAAAAAAACTATTATGAATGTATTCCTTATCCCTTTCACTGTTCTTTTGTTACCAAGGCAACTAGGGCTGGGCTTTTTGTCACTTTAGGTATAGTAAATAGTGGTAATCACTTCTAGATAGGTGGTTGATATTTCAGCAGAGGGGGAAAAATTAGTAATCACCTCTTTCCTTAAAAATGTATATACCGTGTCATTCACGTCACCGGGCCCAGTTTATACCGTGGGCGTATGGCCGGACGTGAGCACCTATATGTATATATCTGATATATATATATAACTTCTTCGACCGTCTAAGGTCGGAACCAGGGTGATAACTCAGTGGAAACAGCCCCTTTGCACTCTGCTCTGTATGCTTCTAGTAGCCCTAGTGCAGTATGAAATAGTTTTTATCAGATACTAGATGGATTCTAGATACACCCTCCGAATTGGTTAGACCGGATAATACACACAGACAATTAAGGAATTATATACCTGACCGGGTCCGTAGGCTCAGGACTTTCAAACGTGGTCAGTTTAAGGGTTCAGAGAAGACAGCCAACTATCTCCTCCCAGCCGGACGTGAATACAGAAGGTTAGGTAAGATGATATATTTTCTCACCAGGTCTCGAGCTGCAGTCTCGTCCCGCTGGA
This sequence comes from Dendrobates tinctorius, assembly GCF_039654945.1. Classification (NCBI taxonomy): domain Eukaryota; kingdom Metazoa; phylum Chordata; class Amphibia; order Anura; family Dendrobatidae; genus Dendrobates; species Dendrobates tinctorius. Next base: position 3,706,218 of record NW_027362016.1, on the reverse strand, counting down.
AAGACGTCCGTCCTGGGGGGAGATTTTGTTGCGGCTGTGATCATCTGGTATCGTCCTTCGATATGCAATTGGAACTTAACTCCTTCCATGCTAGTCAGCAGAAATGTTACCATTCCTTGTGATTAAAAACTTTTCACACCACCCCAAAAAAGTCAATAAATAACATTTTTTATATGCGTACTTTTCGTCTGCATTAATTTTTAAACCTCCATTTATTTTGTTTGGATATTAGAAATGTTAGATTTCTCACAAATGCGGTGATGCACCACATTTCTTCAGAAACTACTGTTTGGCCACACAGCAGGGCTTTGAAAGGAAGAGCCCTATTTGGGTTTTGCAATGCAGATTTTGCAGGAATACCTTGCAGATGAAATTTGCAGAGTACCAAAACAGCAGAAAACCTCCCAAAGTGACCACATTTTAGAAATTATTTTGCACAATGAGTTAATCAACACCTGCAATTACTATTGTCAGCCTATAGGTGTTTTCACTCTGAACCATCCAGCATTGCAAGTATGCCAGTTTAGTGCCCAGCTTTTGCTTGCAGAGGCAAGCAACCCATACATTTTTAAGTGGGCTCTACTCACTGGAGCAATGTCAAATATGTAGATGCTTTGTCTCACCATTAAAGTAGAAACCTCCTATATTTCAAATTAAAGATGACGGACCTGTGTGGAGCTTGTGTTTTTTGCCTTTTTGACGTTGTCCACAGCATATTTTGCTCCAACAATTGGAGCAAAAAAGAGACAAAAATTTAGAGAAAATATTTTATTGATTGTTAAAAGTGAGACCATTTGTCCCAAAATGTGCTGAAACATGTCAGAATGACATGGGCATTTCACATTTTTTAAACTATGATTACCTACTTGTTAAGTTTTTGTTTATTAAGTATCGTTATGGTCTATTGATGTATGAGGTGAAAACTATGAAAGTAGACTTACCAGCAAATCCGTTTCTAGATATATTTCATGACAGCACTGTAGAAGGTTGATTCCCTACCCTAATAGGGACAGAGAACACAAAGAGGTGAAATAGTCCCTCCTCATTGACTGTCCAAAGGATTTTTCTAGTGCCAAAAGAACAACAGACATATGCACAAAAAATCTGTTTGATGTTCCTAGAGTTCTTTTTTGAGAGGACAAATTCAGATTCACTCCAAAGACTCTCAGGAAATTTTTCAAAACCACATTACTAAGTTTTGTTTGACCTCATCTAATCAATAAATGAAGATAAAGTTTCTTGAAATTAAATGTTGATGTCAGAAGTGGGATTTGAACCCACGCCTCCAGGGGAGACTGCGACCTGAACGCAGCGCCTTAGACCGCTCGGTATTAGACAGCTCACCTTAGACCGCTTCAATATGCAATTGGAACTTAACTCCTTCCATGCTAGTCAGCAGAAATGTTACCATTCCTTGTGATTAAAAACGTCACACCACCCCAAAAAAGTCAATAAATAACATTTTTTATATGCGTACTTTTCGTCTGCATTAATTTTTAAACCTCCATTTATTTTGTTTGGATATTAGAAATGTTAGATTTCTCACAAATGCGGTGATGCACCACATTTCTTCAGAAACTACTGTTTGGCCACACAGCAGGGCTTTGAAAGGAAGAGCCCTATTTGGGTTTTGCAATGCAGATTTTGCAGGAATACCTTGCAGATGAAATTTGCAGAGTACCAAAACAGCAGAAAACCTCCCAAAGTGACCACATTTTAGAAATTATTTTGCACAATGAGTTAATCAACACCTGCAATTACTATTGTCAGCCTATAGGTGTTTTCACTCTGAACCATCCAGCATTGCAAGTATGCCAGTTTAGTGCCCAGCTTTTGCTTGCAGAGACAAGCAACCCATACATTTTTAAGTGGGCTCTACTCACTGGAGCAATGTCAAATATGTAGATGCTTTGTCTCACCATTAAAGTAGAAACCTCCTATATTTCAAATTAAAGATGACGGACCTGTGTTCAGCTTGTGTTTTTTGCCTTTTTGACTTTGTCCACAGCATATTTTTTAAGGACATTTGTCTCAGTAATGCCTCAGTGTTTCAAAGTCAAACAAGCTGACTATAATCATTCAGCTAGTGTCTGATAAGTGCTGTCTGTTTCAGCTATCAGGTTACCTTTTAATCCTCTTACAGCTAAGTCAATCTGAAATAAAACAAAATAGAGGAAAAATTACTAAAAAACATTCATGTGTTCAAAAGGAAAAAGTTACCGTTTCTCAAATTTTTAACATTTTGTTTTCTGTAGATAGTTAAGATTTTTAGGCCTTTTGATCATGATCAGTCTATGTGCTTTGATTAATATCTCCTTAAAATGTAAATGGTGAAGAAAAAGCATTTCGCCGAAACCCGGGACCTTTAGATCTTCAGTCTAACGCTCTCCCAACTGAGCTATTTCGGCCATATCTATACATTTTCTGGGGGGTTTGACACTCTGCAAATGTCAAGTGTCACACCTGGAGGGATATATTATAATTTTTCATTTGACTGTTTTTTGAAGCATGATTTCTATTTGAAACGCCTTCCATTTTGCTGTACATATTTAATAACATTCATTAACTATTTGTGAATGAGTAGAAAAAGACAGCAATTTTGCCATTGAATTTTTACATTTTCAGTTTGTTTCCACGCACCAGTATAATTCTGACCCTGTGCTTCTAGAATAGGTCATGGTCGCACATAAAACACAATTTGCATGCATAATGTTACATCAAGTTTTATTTTTTATGAGATGCAAACAATTGGAGCAAAAAAGAGACAAAAATTTAGAGAAAATATTTTATTGATTGTTAAAAGTGAGACCATTTGTCCCAAAATGTGCTGAAACATGTCAGAATGACATGGGCATTTCACATTTTTTAAACTATGATTACCAACTTGTTAAGTTTTTGTTTATTAAGTATCGTTATGGTCTATTGATGTATGAGGTGAAAACTATGAAAGTAGACTTACCAGCAAATCCGTTTCTAGATATATTTCATGACAGCACTGTAGAAGGTTGATTCCCTACCCTAATAGGGACAGAGAACACAAAGAGGTGAAATAGTCCCTCCTCATTGACTGTCCAAAGGATTTTTCTAGTGCCAAAAGAACAACAGACATATGCACAAAAAATCTGTTTGATGTTCCTAGAGTTCTTTTTTGAGAGGACAAATTCAGATTCACTCCAAAGACTCTCAGGAAATTTTTCAAAACCACATTACATGAAGATAAAGTTACTTGAAATTAAATGTTGATGTCAGAAGTGGGATTTGAACCCACGCCTCCAGGGGAGACTGCGACCTGAACGCAGCGCCTTAGACCGCTCTGCCATCCTGACTTCGATATGCAATTGGAACTTAACTCCTTCCATGCTAGTCAGCAGAAATGTTACCATTCCTTGTGATTACAAACTTGTCACACCACCCCAAAAAAGTCAATAAATAACATTTTTTACATTCGTACTTTTCGTCTGCATTAATTTTTAAACCTCCATTTATTTTGTTTGGATATTAGAAATGTTAGATTTCTCACAAATACGGTGATGCACCACATTTCTTCAGAAACTACTGTTTGGCCACACAGCAGGGCTTTGAAAGGAAGAGCCCTATTTGGGTTTTGCAATGCAGATTTTGCAGGAATACCTTGCAGATGAAATTTGCAGAGTACCAAAACAGCAGAAAACCTCCCAAAGTGACCACATTTTAGAAATTATTTTGCACAATGAGTTAATCAACACCTGCAATTACTATTGTCAGCCTATAGGTGTTTTCACTCTGAACCATCCAGCATTGCAAGTATGCCAGTTTAGTGCCCAGCTTTTGCTTGCAGAGGCAAGCAACCCATACATTTTTAAGTGGGCTCTACTCACTGGAGCAATGTCAAATATGTAGATGCTTTGTCTCACCATTAAAGTAGAAACCTCCTATATTTCAAATTAAAGATGACGGACCTGTGTGGAGCTTGTGTTTTTTGCCTTTTTGACGTTGTCCACAGCATATTTTTTAAGGACATTTGTCTCAGTAATGCCTCAGTGTTTCAAAGTCAAACAAGCTGACTATAATCATTCAGCTAGTGTCTGATAAGTGCTGTCTGTTTCAGCTATCAGGTTACCTTTTAATCCTCTTACAGCTAAGTCAATCTGAAATAAAACAAAATAGAGGAAAAATTACTAAAAAACATTCATGTGTTCAAAAGGAAAAAGTTACCGTTTCTCAAATTTTTAACATTTTGTTTTCTGTAGATAGTTAAGATTTTTAGGCCTTTTGATCATGATCAGTCCATGTGCTTTGTTTAATATCTCCTTAAAATGTAAACGGTGAAGAAAAAGCATTTTGCCGAAACCCGGGATTGGACCAGGGACCTTTAGATCTTCAGTCTAACGCTCTCCCAACTGAGCTATTTCAGCCATATCTATACATTTTCTGGGGGGTTTGACACTCTGCAAATGTCAAGTGTCACACCTGGAGGGATATATTATAATTTTTCATTTGACTGATTTTTGAAGCATGATTTCTATTTGAAACGCCTTCCATTTTGCTGTACATATTTAATAACATTCATTAACTATTTGTGAATGAGTAGAAAAAGACAGCAATTTTGCCATTGAATTTTTACATTTTCAGTTTGTCTCCATGCACCAGTATAATTCTGACCCTGTGCTTCTAGAATAGGTCATGGTCACACATAAAACACAATTTGTATGCATAATGTTACATCAAGTTTTATTTTTTATGAGATGCAAACAATTGGAGCAAAAAAGAGACAAAAATTTAGAGAAAATATTTTATTGATTGTTAAAAGTGAGACCATTTGTCCCAAAATGTGCTGAAACATGTCAGAATGACATGGGCATTTCACATTTTTTAAACTATGATTACCAACTTGTTAAGTTTTTGTTTATTAAGTATCATTATGGTCTATTGATGTATGAGGTGAAAACTGTGAAAGTAGACTTACCAGCAAATCCGTTTCTAGATATATTTCATGACAGCACTGTAGAAGGTTGATTCCCTACCCTAATAGGGACAGAGAACACAAAGAGGTGAAATAGTCCCTCCTCATTGACTGTCCAAAGGATTTTTCTAGTGCCAAAAGAACAACAGACATATGCACAAAAAATCTGTTTGATGTTCCTAGAGTTCTTTTTTGAGAGGACAAATTCAGATTCACTCCAAAGACTCTCAGGAAATTTTTCAAAACCACATTACATGAAGATAAAGTTACTTGAAATTAAATGTTGATGTCAGAAGTGGGATTTGAACCCACGCCTCCAGGGGAGACTGCGACCTGAACGCTGCGCCTTAGACCACTCGGCCATCCTGACTTCGATATGCAATTGGAACTTAACTCCTTCCATGCTAGTCAGCAGAAATGTTACCATTCCTTGTGATTACAAACTTGTCACACCACCCCAAAAAGTCAATAAATAACATTTTTTATATGCGTACTTTTCGTCTGCATTAATTTTTAAACCTCCATTTATTTTGTTTGGATATTAGAAATGTTAGATTTCTCACAAATACGGTGATGCACCACATTTCTTCAGAAACTACTGTTTGGCCACACAGCAGGGCTTTGAAAGGAAGAGCCCTATTTGGGTTTTGCAATGCAGATTTTGCAGGAATACCTTGCAGATGAAATTTGCAGAGTACCAAAACAGCAGAAAACCTCCCAAAGTGACCACATTTTAGAAATTATTTTGCACAATGAGTTAATCAACACCTGCAATTACTATTGTCAGCCTATAGGTGTTTTCACTCTGAACCATCCAGCATTGCAAGTATGCCAGTTTAGTGCCCAGCTTTTGCTTGCAGAGACAAGCAACCCATACATTTTTAAGTGGGCTCTACTCACTGGAGCAATGTCAAATATGTAGATGCTTTGTCTCACCATTAAAGTAGAAACCTCCTATATTTCAAATTAAAGATGACGGACCTGTGTGGAGCTTGTGTTTTTTGCCTTTTTGACGTTGTCCACAGCATATTTTTTAAGGACATTTGTCTCAGTAATGCCTCAGTGTTTCAAAGTCAAACAAGCTGACTATAATCATTCAGCTAGTGTCTGATAAGTGCTGTCTGTTTCAGCTATCAGGTTACCTTTTAATCCTCTTACAGCTAAGTCAATCTGAAATAAAACAAAATAGAGGAAAAATTACTAAAAAACATTCATGTGTTCAAAAGGAAAAAGTTACCGTTTCTCAAATTTTTAACATTTTGTTTTCTGTAGATAGTTAAGATTTTTAGGCCTTTTGATCATGATCAGTCCATGTGCTTTGTTTAATATCTCCTTAAAATGTAAACGGTGAAGAAAAAGCATTTTGCCGAAACCCGGGATTGGACCAGGGACCTTTAGATCTTCAGTCTAACGCTCTCCCAACTGAGCTATTTCAGCCATATCTATACATTTTCTGGGGGGTTTGACACTCTGCAAATGTCAAGTGTCACACCTGGAGGGATATATTATAATTTTTCATTTGACTGTTTTTTGAAGCATGATTTCTATTTGAAACGCCTTCCATTTTGCTGTACATATTTAATAACATTCATTAACTATTTGTGAATGAGTAGAAAAAGACAGCAATTTTGCCATTGAATTTTTACATTTTCAGTTTGTCTCCATGCACCAGTATAATTCTGACCCTGTGCTTCTAGAATACGTCATGGTCACACATAAAACACAATTTGCATGCATAATGTTACATCAAGTTTTATTTTTTATGAGATGCAAACAATTGGAGCAAAAAAGAGACAAAAATTTAGAGAAAATATTTTATTGATTGTTAAAAGTGAGACCATTTGTCCCAAAATGTGCTGAAACATGTCAGAATGACATGGGCATTTCACATTTTTTAAACTATGATTACCTACTTGTTAAGTTTTTGTTAATTAAGTATCGTTATGGTCTATTGATGTATGAGGTGAAAACTATGAAAGTAGACTTACCAGCAAATCCGTTTCTAGATATATTTCATGACAGCACTGTAGAAGGTTGATTCCCTACCCTAATAGGGACAGAGAACACAAAGAGGTGAAATAGTCCCTCCTCATTGACTGTCCAAAGGATTTTTCTAGTGCCAAAAGAACAACAGACATATGCACAAAAAATCTGTTTGATGTTCCTAGAGTTCTTCTTTGAGAGGACAAATTCAGATTCACTCCAAAGACTCTCAGGAAATTTTTCAAAACCACATTACTAAGTTTTGTTTGACCTCATCTAATCAATAAATGAAGATAAAGTTTCTTGAAATTAAATGTTGATGTCAGAAGTGGGATTTGAACCCACGCCTCCAGGGGAGACTGCGACCTGAACGCTGCGCCTTAGACCACTCGGCCATCCTGACTTCGATATGCAATTGGAACTTAACTCCTTCCATGCTAGTCAGCAGAAATGTTACCATTCCTTGTGATTACAAACTTGTCACACCACCCCAAAAAAGTCAATAAATAACATTTTTTATATGCGTACTTTTCGTCTGCATTAATTTATAAACCTCCATTTATTTTGTTTGGATATTAGAAATGTTAGATTTCTCACAAATACGGTGATGCACCACATTTCTTCAGAAACTACTGTTTGGCCACACAGCAGGACTTTGAAAGGAAGAGCCCTATTTGGGTTTTGCAATGCAGATTTTGCAGGAATACCTTGCAGATGAAATTTGCAGAGTACCAAAACAGCAGAAAACCTCCCAAAGTGACCACATTTTAGAAATTATTTTGCCCAATGAGTTAATCAACACCTGCAATTACTATTGTCAGCCTATAGGTGTTTTCACTCTGAACCATCCAGCATTGCAAGTATGCCAGTTTAGTGCCCAGCTTTTGCTTGCAGAGGCAAGCAACCCATACATTTTTAAGTGGGCTCTACTCACTGGAGCAATGTCAAATATGTAGATGCTTTGTCTCACCATTAAAGTAGAAACCTCCTATATTTCAAATTAAAGATGACGGACCTGTGTGGAGCTTGTGTTTTTTGCCTTTTTGACGTTGTCCACAGCATATTTTTTAAGGACATTTGTCTCAGTAATGCCTCAGTGTTTCAAAGTCAAACAAGCTGACTATAATCATTCAGCTAGTGTCTGATAAGTGCTGTCTGTTTCAGCTATCAGGTTACCTTTTAATCCTCTTACAGCTAAGTCAATCTGAAATAAAACAAAATAGAGGAAAAATTACTAAAAAACATTCATGTGTTCAAAAGGAAAAAGTTACCGTTTCTCAAATTTTTAACATTTTGTTTTCTGTAGATAGTTAAGATTTTTAGGCCTTTTGATCATGATCAGTCCATGTGCTTTGTTTAATATCTCCTTAAAATGTAAACGGTGAAGAAAAAGCATTTTGCCGAAACCCGGGATTGGACCAGGGACCTTTAGATCTTCAGTCTAACGCTCTCCCAACTGAGATATTTCAGCCATATCTATACATTTTCTGGGGGGTTTGACACTCTGCAAATGTCAAGTGTCACACCTGGAGGGATATATTATAATTTTTCATTTGACTGTTTTTTGAAGCATGATTTCTATTTGAATCGCCTTCCATTTTGCTGTACATATTTAATAACATTCATTAACTATTTGTGAATGAGTAGAAAAAGACAGCAATTTTGCCATTGAATTTTTACATTTTCAGTTTGTCTCCATGCACCAGTATAATTCTGACCCTGTGCTTCTAGAATACGTCATGGTCACACATAAAAAACAATTTGCATGCATAATGTTACATCAAGTTTTATTTTTTATGAGATGCAAACAATTGGAGCAAAAAAGAGACAAAAATTTAGAGAAAATATTTTATTGATTGTTAAAAGTGAGACCATTTGTCCCAAAATGTGCTGAAACATGTCAGAATGACATGGGCATTTCACATTTTTTAAACTATGATTACCTACTTGTTAAGTTTTTGTTAATTAAGTATCGTTATGGTCTATTGATGTATGAGGTGAAAACTATGAAAGTAGACTTACCAGCAAATCCGTTTCTAGATATATTTCATGACAGCACTGTAGAAGGTTGATTCCCTACCCTAATAGGGACAGAGAACACAAAGAGGTGAAATAGTCCCTCCTCATTGATTGTCCAAAGGATTTTTCTAGTGCCAAAAGAACAACAGACATATGCACAAAAAATCTGTTTGATGTTCCTAGAGTTCTTCTTTGAGAGGACAAATTCAGATTCACTCCAAAGACTCTCAGGAAATTTTTCAAAACCACATTACTAAGTTTTGTTTGACTTCATCTAATCAATAAATGAAGATAAAGTTTCTTGAAATTAAATGTTGATGTCAGAAGTGGGATTTGAACCCACGCCTCCAGGGGAGACTGCGACCTGAACGCTGCGCCTTAGACCACTCGGCCATCCTGACTTCGATATGCAATTGGAACTTAACTCCTTCCATGCTAGTCAGCAGAAATGTTACCATTCCTTGTGATTACAAACTTGTCACACCACCCCAAAAAAGTCAATAAATAACATTTTTTATATGCGTACTTTTCGTCTGCATTAATTTTTAAACCTCCATTTATTTTGTTTGGATATTAGAAATGTTAGATTTCTCACAAATACGGTGATGCACCACATTTCTTCAGAAACTACTGTTTGGCCACACAGCAGGACTTTGAAAGGAAGAGCCCTATTTGGGTTTTGCAATGCAGATTTTGCAGGAATACCTTGCAGATGAAATTTGCAGAGTACCAAAACAGCAGAAAACCTCCCAAAGTGACCACATTTTAGAAATTATTTTGCACAATGAGTTAATCAACACCTGCAATTACTATTGTCAGCCTATAGGTGTTTTCACTCTGAACCATCCAGCATTGCAAGTATGCCAGTTTAGTGCCCAGCTTTTGCTTGCAGAGGCAAGCAACCCATACATTTTTAAGTGGGCTCTACTCACTGGAGCAATGTCAAATATGTAGATGCTTTGTCTCACCATTAAAGTAGAAACCTCCTATATTTCAAATTAAAGATGACGGACCTGTGTGGAGCTTGTGTTTTTTTGCCTTTTTGACTTTGTCCACAGCATATTTTTTAAGGACATTTGTCTCAGTAATGCCTCAGTGTTTCAAAGTCAAACAAGCTGACTATAATCATTCAGCTAGTGTCTGATAAGTGCTGTCTGTTTCAGCTATCAGGTTACCTTTTAATCCTCTTACAGCTAAGTCAATCTGAAATAAAACAAAATAGAGGAAAAATTACTAAAAAACATTCATGTGTTCAAAAGGAAAAAGTTACCGTTTCTCAAATTTTTAACATTTTGTTTTCTGTAGATAGTTAAGATTTTTAGGCCTTTTGATCATGATCAGTCCATGTGCTTTGTTTAATATCTCCTTAAAATGTAAACGGTGAAGAAAAAGCATTTTGCCGAAACCCGGGACCTTTAGATCTTCAGTCTAACGCTCTCCCAAATGAGCTATTTCGGCCATATCTATACATTTTCTGGGGGGTTTGACACTCTGCAAATGTCAAGTGTCACACCTGGAGGGATATATTATAATTTTTCATTTGACTGTTTTTTGAAGCATGATTTCTATTTGAAACGCCTTCCATTTTGCTGTACATATTTAATAACATTCATTAACTATTTGTGAATGAGTAGAAAAAGACAGCAATTTTGCCATTGAATTTTTACATTTTCAGTTTGTCTCCATGCACCAGTATAATTCTGACCCTGTGCTTCTAGAATAGGTCATGGTCGCACATAAAACACAATTTGCATGCATAATGTTACATCAAGTTTTATTTTTTATGAGATGCAAACAATTGGAGCAAAAAAGAGACAAAAATTTAGAGAAAATATTTTATTGATTGTTAAAAGTGAGACCATTTGTCCCAAAATGTGCTGAAACATGTCAGAATGACATGGGCATTTCACATTTTTTAAACTATGATTACCTACTTGTTAAGTTTTTGTTTATTAAGTATCGTTATGGTCTATTGATGTATGAGGTGAAAACTATGAAAGTAGACTTACCAGCAAATCCGTTTCTAGATATATTTCATGACAGCACTGTAGAAGGTTGATTCCCTACCCTAATAGGGACAGAGAACACAAAGAGGTGAAATAGTCCCTCCTCATTGACTGTCCAAAGGATTTTTCTAGTGCCAAAAGAACAACAGACGTATGCACAAAAAATCTGTTTGATGTTCCTAGAGTTCTTTTTTGAGAGGACAAATTCAGATTCACTCCAAAGACTCTCAGGAAATTTTTCAAAACCACATTACATGAAAATAAAGTTACTTGAAATTAAATGTTGATGTCAGAAGTGGGATTTGAACCCACGCCTCCAGGGGAGACTGCGACCTGAACACAGCGCCTTAGACCGCTCGGCCATCCTGACTTCTATATGCAATTGGAACTTAACTCCTTCCATGCTAGTCAGCAGAAATGTTACCATTCCTTGTGATTACAAACTTGTCACACCACCCCAAAAAAGTCAATAAATAACATTTTTTATATGCGTACTTTTCGTCTGCATTAATTTTTAAACCTCCATTTATTTTGTTTGGATATTAGAAATGTTAGATTTCTCACAAATACGGTGATGCACCACATTTCTTCAGAAACTACTGTTTGGCCACACAGCAGGGCTTTGAAAGGAAGAGCCCTATTTGGGTTTTGCAATGCAGATTTTGCAGGAATACCTTGCAGATGAAATTTGCAGAGTACCAAAACAGCAGAAAACCTCCCAAAGTGACCACATTTTAGAAATTATTTTGCACAATGAGTTAATCAACACCTGCAATTACTATTGTCAGCCTATAGGTGTTTTCACTCTGAACCATCCAGCATTGCAAGTATGCCAGTTTAGTGCCCAGCTTTTGCTTGCAGAGGCAAGCAACCCATACATTTTTAAGTGGGCTCTACTCACTGGAGCAATGTCAAATATGTAGATGCTTTGTCTCACCATTAAAGTAGAAACCTCCTATATTTCAAATTAAAGATGACGGACCTGTGTGGAGCTTGTGTTTTTTGCCTTTTTGACGTTGTCCACAGCATATTTTGCTCCAACAATTGGAGCAAAAAAGAGACAAAAATTTAGAGAAAATATTTTATTGATTGTTAAAAGTGAGACCATTTGTCCCAAAATGTGCTGAAACATGTCAGAATGACATGGGCATTTCACATTTTTTAAACTATGATTACCTACTTGTTAAGTTTTTGTTTATTAAGTATCGTTATGGTCTATTGATGTATGAGGTGAAAACTATGAAAGTAGACTTACCAGCAAATCCGTTTCTAGATATATTTCATGACAGCACTGTAGAAGGTTGATTCCCTACCCTAATAGGGACAGAGAACACAAAGAGGTGAAATAGTCCCTCCTCATTGACTGTCCAAAGGATTTTTCTAGTGCCAAAAGAACAACAGACATATGCACAAAAAATCTGTTTGATGTTCCTAGAGTTCTTTTTTGAGAGGACAAATTCAGATTCACTCCAAAGACTCTCAGGAAATTTTTCAAAACCACATTACTAAGTTTTGTTTGACCTCATCTAATCAATAAATGAAGATAAAGTTTCTTGAAATTAAATGTTGATGTCAGAAGTGGGATTTGAACCCACGCCTCCAGGGGAGACTGCGACCTGAACGCAGCGCCTTAGACCGCTCGGTATTAGACCGCTCGCCTTAGACCGCTTCAATATGCAATTGGAACTTAACTCCTTCCATGCTAGTCAGCAGAAATGTTACCATTCCTTGTGATTAAAAACGTCACACCACCCCAAAAAAGTCAATAAATAACATTTTTTATATGCGTACTTTTCGTCTGCATTAATTTTTAAACCTCCATTTATTTTGTTTGGATATTAGAAATGTTAGATTTCTCACAAATGCGGTGATGCACCACATTTCTTCAGAAACTACTGTTTGGCCACACAGCAGGGCTTTGAAAGGAAGAGCCCTATTTGGGTTTTGCAATGCAGATTTTGCAGGAATACCTTGCAGATGAAATTTGCAGAGTACCAAAACAGCAGAAAACCTCCCAAAGTGACCACATTTTAGAAATTATTTTGCACAATGAGTTAATCAACACCTGCAATTACTATTGTCAGCCTATAGGTGTTTTCACTCTGAACCATCCAGCATTGCAAGTATGCCAGTTTAGTGCCCAGCTTTTGCTTGCAGAGACAAGCAACCCATACATTTTTAAGTGGGCTCTACTCACTGGAGCAATGTCAAATATGTAGATGCTTTGTCTCACCATTAAAGTAGAAACCTCCTATATTTCAAATTAAAGATGACGGACCTGTGTTCAGCTTGTGTTTTTTGCCTTTTTGACTTTGTCCACAGCATATTTTTTAAGGACATTTGTCTCAGTAATGCCTCAGTGTTTCAAAGTCAAACAAGCTGACTATAATCATTCAGCTAGTGTCTGATAAGTGCTGTCTGTTTCAGCTATCAGGTTACCTTTTAATCCTCTTACAGCTAAGTCAATCTGAAATAAAACAAAATAGAGGAAAAATTACTAAAAAACATTCATGTGTTCAAAAGGAAAAAGTTACCGTTTCTCAAATTTTTAACATTTTGTTTTCTGTAGATAGTTAAGATTTTTAGGCCTTTTGATCATGATCAGTCCATGTGCTTTGTTTAATATCTCCTTAAAATGTAAATGGTGAAGAAAAAGCATTTTGCCGAAACCCGGGACCTTTAGATCTTCAGTCTAACGCTCTCCCAAATGAGCTATTTCGGCCATATCTATACATTTTCTGGGGGGTTTGACACTCTGCAAATGTCAAGTGTCACACCTGGAGGGATATATTATAATTTTTCATTTGACTGTTTTTTGAAGCATGATTTCTATTTGAAACGCCTTCCATTTTGCTGTACATATTTAATAACATTCATTAACTATTTGTGAATGAGTAGAAAAAGACAGCAATTTTGCCATTGAATTTTTACATTTTCAGTTTGTTTCCACGCACCAGTATAATTCTGACCCTGTGCTTCTAGAATAGGTCATGGTCGCACATAAAACACAATTTGCATGCATAATGTTACATCAAGTTTTATTTTTTATGAGATGCAAACAATTGGAGCAAAAAAGAGACAAAAATTTAGAGAAAATATTTTATTGATTGTTAAAAGTGAGACCATTTGTCCCAAAATGTGCTGAAACATGTCAGAATGACATGGGCATTTCACATTTTTTAAACTATGATTACCAACTTGTTAAGTTTTTGTTTATTAAGTATCGTTATGGTCTATTGATGTATGAGGTGAAAACTATGAAAGTAGACTTACCAGCAAATCCGTTTCTAGATATATTTCATGACAGCACTGTAGAAGGTTGATTCCCTACCCTAATAGGGACAGAGAACACAAAGAGGTGAAATAGTCCCTCCTCATTGACTGTCCAAAGGATTTTTCTAGTGCCAAAAGAACAACAGACATATGCACAAAAAATCTGTTTGATGTTCCTAGAGTTCTTTTTTGAGAGGACAAATTCAGATTCACTCCAAAGACTCTCAGGAAATTTTTCAAAACCACATTACTAAGTTTTGTTTGACCTCATCTAATCAATAAATGAAGATAAAGTTTCTTGAAATTAAATGTTGATGTCAGAAGTGGGATTTGAACCCACGCCTCGAGGGGAGACTGCGACCTGAACGCAGCGCCTTAGACCGCTCGGTATTAGACCGCTCGCCTTAGACCGCTTCAATATGCAATTGGAACTTAACTCCTTCCATGCTAGTCAGCAGAAATGTTACCATTCCTTGTGATTAAAAACGTCACACCACCCCAAAAAAGTCAATAAATAACATTTTTTATATGCGTACTTTTCGTCTGCATTAATTTTTAAACCTCCATTTATTTTGTTTGGATATTAGAAATGTTAGATTTCTCACAAATGCGGTGATGCACCACATTTCTTCAGAAACTACTGTTTGGCCACACAGCAGGGCTTTGAAAGGAAGAGCCCTATTTGGGTTTTGCAATGCAGATTTTGCAGGAATACCTTGCAGATGAAATTTGCAGAGTACCAAAACAGCAGAAAACCTCCCAAAGTGACCACATTTTAGAAATTATTTTGCACAATGAGTTAATCAACACCTGCAATTACTATTGTCAGCCTATAGGTGTTTTCACTCTGAACCATCCAGCATTGCAAGTATGCCAGTTTAGTGCCCAGCTTTTGCTTGCAGAGACAAGCAACCCATACATTTTTAAGTGGGCTCTACTCACTGGAGCAATGTCAAATATGTAGATGCTTTGTCTCACCATTAAAGTAGAAACCTCCTATATTTCAAATTAAAGATGACGGACCTGTGTTCAGCTTGTGTTTTTTGCCTTTTTGACTTTGTCCACAGCATATTTTTTAAGGACATTTGTCTCAGTAATGCCTCAGTGTTTCAAAGTCAAACAAGCTGACTATAATCATTCAGCTAGTGTCTGATAAGTGCTGTCTGTTTCAGCTATCAGGTTACCTTTTAATCCTCTTACAGCTAAGTCAATCTGAAATAAAACAAAATAGAGGAAAAATTACTAAAAAACATTCATGTGTTCAAAAGGAAAAAGTTACAGTTTCTCAAATTTTTAACATTTTGTTTTCTGTAGATAGTTAAGATTTTTAGGCCTTTTGATCATGATCAGTCCATGTGCTTTGTTTAATATCTCCTTAAAATGTAAACGGTGAAGAAAAAGCATTTTGCCGAAACCCGGGATTGGACCAAGGACCTTTAGATCTTCAGTCTAACACTCTCCCAACTGAGCTATTTCTGCCATATCTATACATTTTCTGGGGGGTTTGACACTCTGCAAATGTCAAGTGTCACACAAGGAGGGATATATTATAATTTTTCATTTGACTGTTTTTTGAAGCATGATTTCTATTTGAAACGCCTTCCATTTTGCTGTACATATTTAATAACATTCATTAACTATTTGTGAATGAGTAGAAAAAGACAGCAATTTTGCCATTGAATTTTTACATTTTCAGTTTGTCTCCATGCACCAGTATAATTCTGACCCTGTGCTTCTAGAATAGGTCATGGTCGCACATAAAACACAATTTGCATGCATAATGTTACATCAAGTTTTATTTTTTATGAGATGCAAACAATTGGAGCAAAAAAGAGACAAAAATTTAGAGAAAATATTTTATTGATTGTTAAAAGTGAGACCATTTGTCCCAAAATGTGCTGAAACATGTCAGAATGACATGGGCATTTCACATTTTTTAAACTATGATTACCTACTTGTTAAGTTTTTGTTTATTAAGTATCGTTATGGTCTATTGATGTATGAGGTGAAAACTATGAAAGTAGACTTACCAGCAAATCCGTTTCTAGATATATTTCATGACAGCACTGTAGAAGGTTGATTCCCTACCCTAATAGGGACAGAGAACACAAAGAGGTGAAATAGTCCCTCCTCATTGACTGTCCAAAGGATTTTTCTAGTGCCAAAAGAACAACAGACATATGCACAAAAAATCTGTTTGATGTTCCTAGAGTTCTTTTTTGAGAGGACAAATTCAGATTCACTCCAAAGACTCTCAGGAAATTTTTCAAAACCACATTACATGAAGATAAAGTTACTTGAAATTAAATGTTGATGTCAGAAGTGGGATTTGAACCCACGCCTCCAGGGGAGACTGCGACCTGAACGCAGCGCCTTAGACCGCTCGCCCATCCTGACTTCGATATGCAATTGGAACTTAACTCCTTCCATGCTAGTCAGCAGAAATGTTACCATTCCTTGTGATTAAAAACTTGTCACACCACCCCAAAAAAGTCAATAAATAACATTTTTTATATGCGTACTTTTCGTCTGCATTAATTTTTAAACCTCCATTTATTTTGTTTGGATATTAGAAATGTTAGATTTCTCACAAATACGGTGATGCACCACATTTCTTCAGAAACTACTGTTTGGCCACACAGCAGGGCTTTGAAAGGAAGAGCCCTATTTGGGTTTTGCAATGCAGATTTTGCAGGAATACCTTGCAGATGAAATTTGCAGAGTACCAAAACAGCAGAAAACCTCCCAAAGTGACCACATTTTAGAAATTATTTTGCACAATGAGTTAATCAACACCTGCAATTACTATTGTCAGCCTATAGGTGTTTTTACTCTGAACCATCCAGCATTGCAAGTATGCCAGTTTAGTGCCCAGCTTTTGCTTGCAGAGACAAGCAACCCATACATTTTTAAGTGGGCTCTACTCACTGGAGCAATGTCAAATATGTAGATGCTTTGTCTCACCATTAAAGTAGAAACCTCCTATATTTCAAATTAAAGATGACGGACCTGTGTGGAGCTTGTGTTTTTTGCCTTTTTGACGTTGTCCACAGCATATTTTTTAAGGACATTTGTCTCAGTAATGCCTCAGTGTTTCAAAGTCAAACAAGCTGACTATAATCATTCAGCTAGTGTCTGATAAGTGCTGTCTGTTTCAGCTATCAGGTTACCTTTTAATCCTCTTACAGCTAAGTCAATCTGAAATAAAACAAAATAGAGGAAAAATTACTAAAAAACATTCATGTGTTCAAAAGGAAAAAGTTACCGTTTCTCAAATTTTTAACATTTTGTTTTCTGTAGATAGTTAAGATTTTTAGGCCTTTTGATCATGATCAGTCCATGTGCTTTGTTTAATATCTCCTTAAAATGTAAACGGTGAAGAAAAAGCATTTTGCCAAAACCCGGGATTGGACCAAGGACCTTTAGATCTTCAGTCTAACGCTCTCCCAACTGAGCTATTTCAGCCATATCTATACATTTTCTGGGGGGTTTGACACTCTGCAAATGTCAAGTGTCACACCTGGAGGGATATATTATAATTTTTCATTTGACTGTTTTTTGAAGCATGATTTCTATTTGAAACGCCTTCCATTTTGCTGTACATATTTAATAACATTCATTAACTATTTGTGAATGAGTAGAAAAAGACAGCAATTTTGCCATTGAATTTTTACATTTTCAGTTTGTCTCCATGCACCAGTATAATTCTGACCCTGTGCTTCTAGAATAGGTCATGGTCACACATAAAACACAATTTGCATGCATAATGTTACATCAAGTTTTATTTTTTATGAGATGCAAACAATTGGAGCAAAAAAGAGACAAAAATTTAGAGAAAATATTTTATTGATTGTTAAAAGTGAGACCATTTGTCCCAAAATGTGCTGAAACATGTCAGAATGACATGGGCATTTCACATTTTTTAAACTATGATTACCTACTTGTTAAGTTTTTGTTTATTAAGTATCGTTATGGTCTATTGATGTATGAGGTGAAAACTATGAAAGTAGACTTACCAGCAAATCCGTTTCTAGATATATTTCATGACAGCACTGTAGAAGGTTGATTCCCTACCCTAATAGGGACAGAGAACACAAAGAGGTGAAATAGTCCCTCCTCATTGACTGTCCAAAGGATTTTTCTAGTGCCAAAAGAACAACAGACATATGCACAAAAAATCTGTTTGATGTTCCTAGAGTTCTTTTTTGAGAGGACAAATTCAGATTCACTCCAAAGACTCTCAGGAAATTTTTCAAAACCACATTACATGAAGATAAAGTTACTTGAAATTAAATGTTGATGTCAGAAGTGGGATTTGAACCCACGCCTCCAGGGGAGACTGCGACCTGAACGCAGCGCCTTAGACCGCTCTGCCATCCTGACTTCGATATGCAATTGGAACTTAACTCCTTCCATGCTAGTCAGCAGAAATGTTACCATTCCTTGTGATTACAAACTTGTCACACCACCCCAAAAAAGTCAATAAATAACATTTTTTACATTCGTACTTTTCGTCTGCATTAATTTTTAAACCTCCATTTATTTTGTTTGGATATTAGAAATGTTAGATTTCTCACAAATACGGTGATGCACCACATTTCTTCAGAAACTACTGTTTGGCCACACAGCAGGGCTTTGAAAGGAAGAGCCCTATTTGGGTTTTGCAATGCAGATTTTGCAGGAATACCTTGCAGATGAAATTTGCAGAGTACCAAAACAGCAGAAAACCTCCCAAAGTGACCACATTTTAGAAATTATTTTGCACAATGAGTTAATCAACACCTGCAATTACTATTGTCAGCCTATAGGTGTTTTCACTCTGAACCATCCAGCATTGCAAGTATGCCAGTTTAGTGCCCAGCTTTTGCTTGCAGAGGCAAGCAACCCATACATTTTTAAGTGGGCTCTACTCACTGGAGCAATGTCAAATATGTAGATGCTTTGTCTCACCATTAAAGTAGAAACCTCCTATATTTCAAATTAAAGATGACGGACCTGTGTGGAGCTTGTGTTTTTTGCCTTTTTGACGTTGTCCACAGCATATTTTTTAAGGACATTTGTCTCAGTAATGCCTCAGTGTTTCAAAGTCAAACAAGCTGACTATAATCATTCAGCTAGTGTCTGATAAGTGCTGTCTGTTTCAGCTATCAGGTTACCTTTTAATCCTCTTACAGCTAAGTCAATCTGAAATAAAACAAAATAGAGGAAAAATTACTAAAAAACATTCATGTGTTCAAAAGGAAAAAGTTACCGTTTCTCAAATTTTTAACATTTTGTTTTCTGTAGATAGTTAAGATTTTTAGGCCTTTTGATCATGATCAGTCCATGTGCTTTGTTTAATATCTCCTTAAAATGTAAACGGTGAAGAAAAAGCATTTTGCCGAAACCCGGGATTGGACCAGGGACCTTTAGATCTTCAGTCTAACGCTCTCCCAACTGAGCTATTTCAGCCATATCTATACATTTTCTGGGGGGTTTGACACTCTGCAAATGTCAAGTGTCACACCTGGAGGGATATATTATAATTTTTCATTTGACTGATTTTTGAAGCATGATTTCTATTTGAAACGCCTTCCATTTTGCTGTACATATTTAATAACATTCATTAACTATTTGTGAATGAGTAGAAAAAGACAGCAATTTTGCCATTGAATTTTTACATTTTCAGTTTGTCTCCATGCACCAGTATAATTCTGACCCTGTGCTTCTAGAATAGGTCATGGTCACACATAAAACACAATTTGTATGCATAATGTTACATCAAGTTTTATTTTTTATGAGATGCAAACAATTGGAGCAAAAAAGAGACAAAAATTTAGAGAAAATATTTTATTGATTGTTAAAAGTGAGACCATTTGTCCCAAAATGTGCTGAAACATGTCAGAATGACATGGGCATTTCACATTTTTTAAACTATGATTACCAACTTGTTAAGTTTTTGTTTATTAAGTATCGTTATGGTCTATTGATGTATGAGGTGAAAACTATGAAAGTAGACTTACCAGCAAATCCGTTTCTAGATATATTTCATGACAGCACTGTAGAAGGTTGATTCCCTACCCTAATAGGGACAGAGAACACAAAGAGGTGAAATAGTCCCTCCTCATTGACTGTCCAAAGGATTTTTCTAGTGCCAAAAGAACAACAGACATATGCACAAAAAATCTGTTTGATGTTCCTAGAGTTCTTTTTTGAGAGGACAAATTCAGATTCACTCCAAAGACTCTCAGGAAATTTTTCAAAACCACATTACATGAAGATAAAGTTACTTGAAATTAAATGTTGATGTCAGAAGTGGGATTTGAACCCACGCCTCCAGGGGAGACTGCGACCTGAACGCAGCGCCTTAGACCGCTCGGCCATCCTGACTTTGATATGCAATTGGAACTTAACTCCTTCCATGCTAGTCAGCAGAAATGTTACCATTCCTTGTGATTACAAACTTGTCACACCACCCCAAAAAAGTCAATAAATAACATTTTTTATATGCGTACTTTTCGTCTGCATTAATTTTTAAACCTCCATTTATTTTGTTTGGATATTAGAAATGTTAGATTTCTCACAAATACGGTGATGCACCACATTTCTTCAGAAACTACTGTTTGGCCACACAGCAGGGCTTTGAAAGGAAGAGCCCTATTTGGGTTTTGCAATGCAGATTTTGCAGGAATACCTTGCAGATGAAATTTGCAGAGTACCAAAACAGCAGAAAACCTCCCAAAGTGACCACATTTTAGAAATTATTTTGCACAATGAGTTAATCAACACCTGCAATTACTATTGTCAGCCTATAGGTGTTTTCACTCTGAACCATCCAGCATTGCAAGTATGCCAGCTTAGTGCCCAGCTTTTGCTTGCAGAGGCAAGCAACCCATACATTTTTAAGTGGGCTCTACTCACTGGAGCAATGTCAAATATGTAGATGCTTTGTCTCACCATTAAAGTAGAAACCTCCTATATTTCAAATTAAAGATGACGGACCTGTGTGGAGCTTGTGTTTTTTGCCTTTTTGACGTTGTCCACAGCATATTTTTTAAGGACATTTGTCTCAGTAATGCCTCAGTGTTTCAAAGTCAAACAAGCTGACTATAATCATTCAGCTAGTGTCTGATAAGTGCTGTCTGTTTCAGCTATCAGGTTACCTTTTAATCCTCTTACAGCTAAGTCAATCTGAAATAAAACAAAATAGAGGAAAAATTACTAAAAAACATTCATGTGTTCAAAAGGAAAAAGTTACCGTTTCTCAAATTTTTAACATTTTGTTTTCTGTAGATAGTTAAGATTTTTAGGCCTTTTGATCATGATCAGTCCATGTGCTTTGTTTAATATCTCCTTAAAATGTAAATGGTGAAGAAAAAGCATTTTGCCGAAACCCGGGATTGGACCAAGGACCTTTAGATCTTCAGTCTAACACTCTCCCAACTGAGCTATTTCTGCCATATCTATACATTTTCTGGGGGGTTTGACACTCTGCAAATGTCAAGTGTCACACCTGGAGGGATATATTATAATTTTTCATTTGACTGTTTTTTGAAGCATGATTTCTATTTGAAACGCCTTCCATTTTGCTGTACATATTTAATAACATTCATTAACTATTTGTGAATGAGTAGAAAAAGACAGCAATTTTGCCATTGAATTTTTACATTTTCAGTTTGTCTCCATGCACCAGTATAATTCTGACCCTGTGCTTCTAGAATAGGTCATGGTCGCACATAAAACACAATTTGCATGCATAATGTTACATCAAGTTTTATTTTTTATGAGATGCAAACAATTGGAGCAAAAAAGAGACAAAAATTTAGAGAAAATATTTTATTGATTGTTAAAAGTGAGACCATTTGTCCCAAAATGTGCTGAAACATGTCAGAATGACATGGGCATTTCACATTTTTTAAACTATGATTACCTACTTGTTAAGTTTTTGTTTATTAAGTATCGTTATGGTCTATTGATGTATGAGGTGAAAACTATGAAAGTAGACTTACCAGCAAATCCGTTTCTAGATATATTTCATGACAGCACTGTAGAAGGTTGATTCCCTACCCTAATAGGGACAGAGAACACAAAGAGGTGAAATAGTCCCTCCTCATTGACTGTCCAAAGGATTTTTCTAGTGCCAAAAGAACAACAGACATATGCACAAAAAATCTGTTTGATGTTCCTAGAGTTCTTTTTTGAGAGGACAAATTCAGATTCACTCCAAAGACTCTCAGGAAATTTTTCAAAACCACATTACATGAAGATAAAGTTACTTGAAATTAAATGTTGATGTCAGAAGTGGGATTTGAACCCACGCCTCCAGGGGAGACTGCGACCTGAACGCAGCGCCTTAGACCGCTCGCCCATCCTGACTTCGATATGCAATTGGAACTTAACTCCTTCCATGCTAGTCAGCAGAAATGTTACCATTCCTTGTGATTAAAAACTTGTCACACCACCCCAAAAAAGTCAATAAATAACATTTTTTATATGCGTACTTTTCGTCTGCATTAATTTTTAAACCTCCATTTATTTTGTTTGGATATTAGAAATGTTAGATTTCTCACAAATACGGTGATGCACCACATTTCTTCAGAAACTACTGTTTGGCCACACAGCAGGGCTTTGAAAGGAAGAGCCCTATTTGGGTTTTGCAATGCAGATTTTGCAGGAATACCTTGCAGATGAAATTTGCAGAGTACCAAAACAGCAGAAAACCTCCCAAAGTGACCACATTTTAGAAATTATTTTGCACAATGAGTTAATCAACACCTGCAATTACTATTGTCAGCCTATAGGTGTTTTTACTCTGAACCATCCAGCATTGCAAGTATGCCAGTTTAGTGCCCAGCTTTTGCTTGCAGAGACAAGCAACCCATACATTTTTAAGTGGGCTCTACTCACTGGAGCAATGTCAAATATGTAGATGCTTTGTCTCACCATTAAAGTAGAAACCTCCTATATTTCAAATTAAAGATGACGGACCTGTGTGGAGCTTGTGTTTTTTGCCTTTTTGACGTTGTCCACAGCATATTTTTTAAGGACATTTGTCTCAGTAATGCCTCAGTGTTTCAAAGTCAAACAAGCTGACTATAATCATTCAGCTAGTGTCTGATAAGTGCTGTCTGTTTCAGCTATCAGGTTACCTTTTAATCCTCTTACAGCTAAGTCAATCTGAAATAAAACAAAATAGAGGAAAAATTACTAAAAAACATTCATGTGTTCAAAAGGAAAAAGTTACCGTTTCTCAAATTTTTAACATTTTGTTTTCTGTAGATAGTTAAGATTTTTAGGCCTTTTGATCATGATCAGTCCATGTGCTTTGTTTAATATCTCCTTAAAATGTAAACGGTGAAGAAAAAGCATTTTGCCAAAACCCGGGATTGGACCAAGGACCTTTAGATCTTGAGTCTAACGCTCTCCCAACTGAGCTATTTCAGCCATATCTATACATTTTCTGGGGGGTTTGACACTCTGCAAATGTCAAGTGTCACACCTGGAGGGATATATTATAATTTTTCATTTGACTGTTTTTTGAAGCATGATTTCTATTTGAAACGCCTTCCATTTTGCTGTACATATTTAATAACATTCATTAACTATTTGTGAATGAGTAGAAAAAGACAGCAATTTTGCCATTGAATTTTTACATTTTCAGTTTGTCTCCATGCACCAGTATAATTCTGACCCTGTGCTTCTAGAATAGGTCATGGTCACACATAAAACACAATTTGCATGCATAATGTTACATCAAGTTTTATTTTTTATGAGATGCAAACAATTGGAGCAAAAAAGAGACAAAAATTTAGAGAAAATATTTTATTGATTGTTAAAAGTGAGACCATTTGTCCCAAAATGTGCTGAAACATGTCAGAATGACATGGGCATTTCACATTTTTTAAACTATGATTACCTACTTGTTAAGTTTTTGTTAATTAAGTATCGTTATGGTCTATTGATGTATGAGGTGAAAACTATGAAAGTAGACTTACCAGCAAATCCGTTTCTAGATATATTTCATGACAGCACTGTAGAAGGTTGATTCCCTACCCTAATAGGGACAGAGAACACAAAGAGGTGAAATAGTCCCTCCTCATTGACTGTCCAAAGGATTTTTCTAGTGCCAACAACAGACATATGCACAAAAAATCTGTTTGATGTTCCTAGAGTTCTTCTTTGAGAGGACAAATTCAGATTCACTCCAAAGACTCTCAGGAAATTTTTCAAAACCACATTACTAAGTTTTGTTTGACCTCATCTAATCAATAAATGAAGATAAAGTTTCTTGAAATTAAATGTTGATGTCAGAAGTGGGATTTGAACCCACGCCTCCAGGGGAGACTGCGACCTGAACGCTGCGCCTTAGACCGCTCGGCCATCCTGACTTCGATATGCAATTGGAACTTAACTCCTTCCATGCTAGTCAGCAGAAATGTTACCATTCCTTGTGATTAAAAACTTGTCACACCACCCCAAAAAAGTCAATAAATAACATTTTTTATATGCGTACTTTTCGTCTGCATTAATTTTTAAACCTCCATTTATTTTGTTTGGATATTAGAAATGTTAGATTTCTCACAAATACGGTGATGCACCACATTTCTTCAGAAACTACTGTTTGGCCACACAGCAGGGCTTTGAAAGGAAGAGCCCTATTTGGGTTTTGCAATGCAGATTTTGCAGGAATACCTTGCAGATGAAATTTGCAGAGTACCAAAACAGCAGAAAACCTCCCAAAGTGACCACATTTTAGAAATTATTTTGCACAATGAGTTAATCAACACCTGCAATTACTATTGTCAGCCTATAGGTGTTTTCACTCTGAACCATCCAGCATTGCAAGTATGCCAGTTTAGTGCCCAGCTTTTGCTTGCAGAGACAAGCAACCCATACATTTTTAAGTGGGCTCTACTCACTGGAGCAATGTCAAATATGTAGATGCTTTGTCTCACCATTAAAGTAGAAACCTCCTATATTTCAAATTAAAGATGACGGACCTGTGTGGAGCTTGTGTTTTTTGCCTTTTTGACGTTGTCCACAGCATATTTTTTAAGGACATTTGTCTCAGTAATGCCTCAGTGTTTCAAAGTCAAACAAGCTGACTATAATCATTCAGCTAGTGTCTGATAAGTGCTGTCTGTTTCAGCTATCAGGTTACCTTTTAATCCTCTTACAGCTAAGTCAATCTGAAATAAAACAAAATAGAGGAAAAATTACTAAAAAACATTCATGTGTTCAAAAGGAAAAAGTTACCGTTTCTCAAATTTTTAACATTTTGTTTTCTGTAGATAGTTAAGATTTTTAGGCCTTTTGATCATGATCAGTCCATGTGCTTTGTTTAATATCTCCTTAAAATGTAAACGGTGAAGAAAAAGCATTTTGCCGAAACCCGGGATTGGACCAGGGACCTTTAGATCTTCAGTCTAACGCTCTCCCAACTGAGATATTTCAGCCATATCTATACATTTTCTGGGGGGTTTGACACTCTGCAAATGTCAAGTGTCACACCTGGAGGGATATATTATAATTTTTCATTTGACTGTTTTTTGAAGCATGATTTCTATTTGAAACGCCTTCCATTTTGCTGTACATATTTAATAACATTCATTAACTATTTGTGAATGAGTAGAAAAAGACAGCAATTTTGCCATTGAATTTTTACATTTTCAGTTTGTCTCCATGCACCAGTATAATTCTGACCCTGTGCTTCTAGAATAGGTCATGGTCACACATAAAACACAATTTGCATGCATAATGTTACATCAAGTTTTATTTTTTATGAGATGCAAACAATTGGAGCAAAAAAGAGACAAAAATTTAGAGAAAATATTTTATTGATTGTTAAAAGTGAGTCCATTTGTCCCAAAATGTGCTGAAACATGTCAGAATGACATGGGCATTTCACATTTTTTAAACTATGATTACCTACTTGTTAAGTTTTTGTTAATTAAGTATCGTTATGGTCTATTGATGTATGAGGTGAAAACTATGAAAGTAGACTTACCAGCAAATCCGTTTCTAGATATATTTCATGACAGCACTGTAGAAGGTTGATTCCCTACCCTAATAGGGACAGAGAACACAAAGAGGTGAAATAGTCCCTCCTCATTGACTGTCCAAAGGATTTTTCTAGTGCCAAAAGAACAACAGACATATGCACAAAAAATCTGTTTGATGTTCCTAGAGTTCTTCTTTGAGAGGACAAATTCAGATTCACTCCAAAGACTCTCAGGAAATTTTTCAAAACCACATTACTAAGTTTTGTTTGACCTCATCTAATCAATAAATGAAGATAAAGTTTCTTGAAATTAAATGTTGATGTCAGAAGTGGGATTTGAACCCACGCCTCCAGGGGAGACTGCGACCTGAACGCTGCGCCTTAGACCGCTCGGCCATCCTGACTTCGATATGCAATTGGAACTTAACTCCTTCCATGCTAGTCAGCAGAAATGTTACCATTCCTTGTGATTAAAAACTTGTCACACCACCCCAAAAAAGTCAATAAATAACATTTTTTATATGCGTACTTTTCGTCTGCATTAATTTTTAAACCTCCATTTATTTTGTTTGGATATTAGAAATGTTAGATTTCTCACAAATACGGTGATGCACCACATTTCTTCAGAAACTACTGTTTGGCCACACAGCAGGGCTTTGAAAGGAAGAGCCCTATTTGGGTTTTGCAATGCAGATTTTGCAGGAATACCTTGCAGATGAAATTTGCAGAGTACCAAAACAGCAGAAAACCTCCCAAAGTGACCACATTTTAGAAATTATTTTGCACAATGAGTTAATCAACACCTGCAATTACTATTGTCAGCCTATAGGTGTTTTCACTCTGAACCATCCAGCATTGCAAGTATGCCAGTTTAGTGCCCAGCTTTTGCTTGCAGAGACAAGCAACCCATACATTTTTAAGTGGGCTCTACTCACTGGAGCAATGTCAAATATGTAGATGCTTTGTCTCACCATTAAAGTAGAAACCTCCTATATTTCAAATTAAAGATGACGGACCTGTGTGGAGCTTGTGTTTTTTGCCTTTTTGACGTTGTCCACAGCATATTTTTTAAGGACATTTGTCTCAGTAATGCCTCAGTGTTTCAAAGTCAAACAAGCTGACTATAATCATTCAGCTAGTGTCTGATAAGTGCTGTCTGTTTCAGCTATCAGGTTACCTTTTAATCCTCTTACAGCTAAGTCAATCTGAAATAAAACAAAATAGAGGAAAAATTACTAAAAAACATTCATGTGTTCAAAAGGAAAAAGTTACCGTTTCTCAAATTTTTAACATTTTGTTTTCTGTAGATAGTTAAGATTTTTAGGCCTTTTGATCATGATCAGTCCATGTGCTTTGTTTAATATCTCCTTAAAATGTAAACGGTGAAGAAAAAGCATTTTGCCGAAACCCGGGATTGGACCAGGGACCTTTAGATCTTCAGTCTAACGCTCTCCCAACTGAGCTATTTCAGCCATATCTATACATTTTCTGGGGGGTTTGACACTCTGCAAATGTCAAGTGTCACACCTGGAGGGATATATTATAATTTTTCATTTGACTGTTTTTTGAAGCATGATTTCTATTTGAAACGCCTTCCATTTTGCTGTACATATTTAATAACATTCATTAACTATTTGTGAATGAGTAGAAAAAGACAGCAATTTTGCCATTGAATTTTTACATTTTCAGTTTGTCTCCATGCACCAGTATAATTCTGACCCTGTGCTTCTAGAATAGGTCATGGTCACACATAAAACACAATTTGCATGCATAATGTTACATCAAGTTTTATTTTTTATGAGATGCAAACAATTGGAGCAAAAAAGAGACAAAAATTTAGAGAAAATATTTTATTGATTGTTAAAAGTGAGTCCATTTGTCCCAAAATGTGCTGAAACATGTCAGAATGACATGGGCATTTCACATTTTTTAAACTATGATTACCTACTTGTTAAGTTTTTGTTAATTAAGTATCGTTATGGTCTATTGATGTATGAGGTGAAAACTATGAAAGTAGACTTACCAGCAAATCCGTTTCTAGATATATTTCATGACAGCACTGTAGAAGGTTGATTCCCTACCCTAATAGGGACAGAGAACACAAAGAGGTGAAATAGTCCCTCCTCATTGACTGTCCAAAGGATTTTTCTAGTGCCAAAAGAACAACAGACATATGCACAAAAAATCTGTTTGATGTTCCTAGAGTTCTTCTTTGAGAGGACAAATTCAGATTCACTCCAAAGACTCTCAGGAAATTTTTCAAAACCACATTACTAAGTTTTGTTTGACCTCATCTAATCAATAAATGAAGATAAAGTTTCTTGAAATTAAATGTTGATGTCAGAAGTGGGATTTGAACCCACGCCTCCAAGGGAGACTGCGACCTGAACGCTGCGCCTTAGACCACTCTGCCATCCTGACTTCGATATGCAATTGGAACTTAACTCCTTCCATGCTAGTCAGCAGAAATGTTACCATTCCTTGTGATTACAAACTTGTCACACCACCCCAAAAAAGTCAATAAATAACATTTTTTATATGCGTACTTTTCGTCTGCATTAATTTTTAAACCTCCATTTATTTTGTTTGGATATTAGAAATGTTAGATTTCTCACAAATACGGTGATGCACCACATTTCTTCAGAAACTACTGTTTGGCCACACAGCAGGACTTTGAAAGGAAGAGCCCTATTTGGGTTTTGCAATGCAGATTTTGCAGGAATACCTTGCAGATGAAATTTGCAGAGTACCAAAACAGCAGAAAACCTCCCAAAGTGACCACATTTTAGAAATTATTTTGCACAATGAGTTAATCAACACCTGCAATTACTATTGTCAGCCTATAGGTGTTTTCACTCTGAACCATCCAGCATTGCAAGTATGCCAGTTTAGTGCCCAGCTTTTGCTTGCAGAGGCAAGCAACCCATACATTTTTAAGTGGGCTCTACTCACTGGAGCAATGTCAAATATGTAGATGCTTTGTCTCACCATTAAAGTAGAAACCTCCTATATTTCAAATTAAAGATGACGGACCTGTGTGGAGCTTGTGTTTTTTGCCTTTTTGACTTTGTCCACAGCATATTTTTTAAGGACATTTGTCTCAGTAATGCCTCAGTGTTTCAAAGTCAAACAAGCTGACTATAATCATTCAGCTAGTGTCTGATAAGTGCTGTCTGTTTCAGCTATCAGGTTACCTTTTAATCCTCTTACAGCTAAGTCAATCTGAAATAAAACAAAATAGAGGAAAAATTACTAAAAAACATTCATGTGTTCAAAAGGAAAAAGTTACCGTTTCTCAAATTTTTAACATTTTGTTTTCTGTAGATAGTTAAGATTTTTAGGCCTTTTGATCATGATCAGTCCATGTGCTTTGTTTAATATCTCCTTAAAATGTAAATGGTGAAGAAAAAGCATTTTGCCGAAACCCGGGACCTTTAGATCTTCAGTCTAACGCTCTCCCAACTGAGCTATTTCGTCCATAACTATACATTTTCTGGGGGGTTTGACACTCTGCAAATGTCAAGTGTCACACCTGGAGGGATATATTATAATTTTTCATTTGACTGTTTTTTGAAGCATGATTTCTATTTGAAATGCCTTCCATTTTGCTGTACATATTTAATAACATTCATTAACTATTTGTGAATGAGTAGAAAAAGACAGCAATTTTGCCATTGAATTTTTACATTTTCAGTTTGTCTCCATGCACCAGTATAATTCTGACCCTGTGCTTCTAGAATAGGTCATGGTCGCACATAAAACACAATTTGCATGCATAATGTTACATCAAGTTTTATTTTTTATGAGATGCAAACAATTGGAGCAAAAAAGAGACAAAAATTTAGAGAAAATATTTTATTGATTGTTAAAAGTGAGACCATTTGTCCCAAAATGTGCTGAAACATGTCAGAATGACATGGGCATTTCACATTTTTTAAACTATGATTACCTACTTGTTAAGTTTTTGTTTATTAAGTATCGTTATGGTCTATTGATGTATGAGGTGAAAACTATGAAAGTAGACTTACCAGCAAATCCGTTTCTAGATATATTTCATGACAGCACTGTAGAAGGTTGATTCCCTACCCTAATAGGGACAGAGAACACAAAGAGGTGAAATAGTCCCTCCTCATTGACTGTCCAAAGGATTTTTCTAGTGCCAAAAGAACAACAGACATATGCACAAAAAATCTGTTTGATGTTCCTAGAGTTCTTTTTTGAGAGGACAAATTCAGATTCACTCCAAAGACTCTCAGGAAATTTTTCAAAACCACATTACTAAGTTTTGTTTGACCTCATCTAATCAATAAATGAAGATAAAGTTTCTTGAAATTAAATGTTGATGTCAGAAGTGGGATCTGAACCCACGCCTCCAGGGGAGACTGCGACCTGAACGCTGTGCTTTTGACCGCTCGGCCTTTGACCGCTCGGCCATCCTGACTTCGATATGCAATTGGAACTTAACTCCTTCCATGCTAGTCAGCAGAAATGTTACCATTCCTTGTGATTACAAACTTGTCACACCACCCCAAAAAAGTCAATAAATAACATTTTTTATATGCGTACTTTTCGTCTGCATTAATTTTTAAACCTCCATTTATTTTGTTTGGATATTAGAAATGTTAGATTTCTCACAAATGCGGTGATGCACCACATTTCTTCAGAAACTACTGTTTGGCCACACAGCAGGGCTTTGAAAGGAAGAGCCCTATTTGGGTTTTGCAATGCAGATTTTGCAGGAATACCTTGCAGATGAAATTTGCAGAGTACCAAAACAGCAGAAAACCTCCCAAAGTGACCACATTTTAGAAATTATTTTGCACAATGAGTTAATCAACACCTGCAATTACTATTGTCAGCCTATAGGTGTTTTCACTCTGAACCATCCAGCATTGCAAGTATGCCAGTTTAGTGCCCAGCTTTTGCTTGCAGAGACAAGCAACCCATACATTTTTAAGTGGGCTCTACTCACTGGAGCAATGTCAAATATGTAGATGCTTTGTCTCACCATTAAAGTAGAAACCTCCTATATTTCAAATTAAAGATGACGGACCTGTGTGGAGCTTGTGTTTTTTTGCCTTTTTGACTTTGTCCACAGCATATTTTTTAAGGACATTTGTCTCAGTAATGCCTCAGTGTTTCAAAGTCAAACAAGCTGACTATAATCATTCAGCTAGTGTCTGATAAGTGCTGTCTGTTTCAGCTATCAGGTTACCTTTTAATCCTCTTACAGCTAAGTCAATCTGAAATAAAACAAAATAGAGGAAAAATTACTAAAAAACATTCATGTGTTCAAAAGGAAAAAGTTACCGTTTCTCAAATTTTTAACATTTTGTTTTCTGTAGATAGTTAAGATTTTTAGGCCTTTTGATCATGATCAGTCCATGTGCTTTGTTTAATATCTCCTTAAAATGTAAACGGTGAAGAAAAAGCATTTTGCCGAAACCCGGGATCTTTAGATCTTCAGTCTTACGCTCTCCCAACTGAGCTATTTCGGCCATATCTATACATTTTCTGGGGGGTTTGACACTCTGCAAATGTCAAGTGTCACACCTGGAGGGATATATTATAATTTTTCATTTGACTGTTTTTTGAAGCATGATTTCTATTTGAAACGCCTTCCATTTTGCTGTACATATTTAATAACATTCATTAACTATTTGTGAATGAGTAGAAAAAGACAGCAATTTTGCCATTGAATTTTTACATTTTCAGTTTGTCTCCATGCACCAGTATAATTCTGACCCTGTGCTTCTAGAATAGGTCATGGTCGCACATAAAACACAATTTGCATGCATAATGTTACATCAAGTTTTATTTTTTATGAGATGCAAACAATTGGAGCAAAAAAGAGACAAAAATTTAGAGAAAATATTTTATTGATTGTTAAAAGTGAGACCATTTGTCCCAAAATGTGCTGAAACATGTCAGAATGACATGGGCATTTCACATTTTTTAAACTATGATTACCTACTTGTTAAGTTTTTGTTTATTAAGTATCGTTATGGTCTATTGATGTATGAGGTGAAAACTATGAAAGTAGACTTACCAGCAAATCCGTTTCTAGATATATTTCATGACAGCACTGTAGAAGGTTGATTCCCTACCCTAATAGGGACAGAGAACACAAAGAGGTGAAATAGTCCCTCCTCATTGACTGTCCAAAGGATTTTTCTAGTGCCAAAAGAACAACAGACATATGCACAAAAAATCTGTTTGATGTTCCTAGAGTTCTTTTTTGAGAGGACAAATTCAGATTCACTCCAAAGACTCTCAGGAAATTTTTCAAAACCACATTACTAAGTTTTGTTTGACCTCATCTAATCAATAAATGAAGATAAAGTTTCTTGAAATTAAATGTTGATGTCAGAAGTGGGATTGGAACCCAAGCCTCCAGGGGAGACTGCGACCTGAACGCAGCGCCTTAGACCGCTCGCCTTAGACCGCTTCGATATGCAATTGGAACTTAACTCCTTCCATGCTAGTCAGCAGAAATGTTACCATTCCTTGTGATTAAAAACTTGTCACACACCCCAAAAAAGTCAATAAATAACATTTTTTATATGCGTACTTTTCGTCTGCATTAATTTTTAAACCTCCATTTATTTTGTTTGGATATTAGAAATGTTAGATTTCTCACAAATGCGGTGATGCACCACATTTCTTCAGAAACTACTGTTTGGCCACACAGCAGGTCTTTGAAAGGAAGAGCCCTATTTGGGTTTTGCAATGCAGATTTTGCAGGAATACCTTGCAGATGAAATTTGCAGAGTACCAAAACAGCAGAAAACCTCCCAAAGTGATCACATTTTAGAAATTATTTTGCACAATGAGTTAATCAACACCTGCAATTACTATTGTCAGCCTATAGGTGCTTTCACTCTGAACCATCCAGCATTGCAAGTATGCCAGTTTAGTGGCCAGCTTTTGCTTGCAGAGACAAGCAACCCATACATTTTTAAGTGGGCTCTACTCACTGGAGCAATGTCAAATATGTAGATGCTTTGTCTCACCATTAAAGTAGAAACCTCCTATATTTCAAATTAAAGATGACGGACCTGTGTTCAGCTTGTGTTTTTTGCCTTTTGACTTTGTCCACAGCATATTTTTTAAGGACATTTGTCTCAGTAATGCCTCAGTGTTTCAAAGTCAAACAAGCTGACTATAATCATTCAGCTAGTGTCTGATAAGTGCTGTCTGTTTCAGCTATCAGGTTACCTTTTAATCCTCTTACAGCTAAGTCAATCTGAAATAAAACAAAATAGAGGAAAAATTACTAAAAAACATTCATGTGTTCAAAAGGAAAAAGTTACCGTTTCTCAAATTTTTAACATTTTGTTTTCTGTAGATAGTTAAGATTTTTAGGCCTTTTGATCATTATCAGTCCATGTGCTTTGTTTAATATCTCCTTAAAATGTAAACGGTGAAGAAAAAGCATTTTGCCGAAACCCGGGATTGGACCAGGGACCTTTAGATCTTCAGTCTAACGCTCTCCCAACTGAGGTATTTCGGCCATTTCTATACATTTTCTGGGGGGTTTGACACTCTGCAAATGTCAAGTGTCACACCTGGAGGGATATATTATAATTTTTCATTTGACTGTTTTTTGAAGCATGATTTCTATTTGAAACGCCTTCCATTTTGCTGTACATATTTAATAACATTCATTAACTATTTGTGAATGAGTAGAAAAAGACAGCAATTTTGCCATTGAATTTTTACATTTTCAGTTTGTCTCCATGCACCAGTATAATTCTGACCCTGTGCTTCTAGAATAGGTCATGGTCGCACATAAAACACAATTTGCATGCATAATGTTACATCAAGTTTTATTTTTTATGAGATGCAAACAATTGGAGCAAAAAAGAGACAAAAATTTAGAGAAAATATTTTATTGATTGTTAAAAGTGAGACCATTTGTCCCAAAATGTGCTGAAACATGTCAGAATGACATGGGCATTTCACATTTTTTAAACTATGATTACCTACTTGTTAAGTTTTTGTTTATTAAGTATCGTTATGGTCTATTGATGTATGAGGTGAAAACTATGAAAGTAGACTTACCAGCAAATCCGTTTCTAGATATATTTCATGACAGCACTGTAGAAGGTTGATTCCCTACCCTAATAGGGACAGAGAACACAAAGAGGTGAAATAGTCCCTCCTCATTGACTGTCCAAAGGATTTTTCTAGTGCCAAAAGAACAACAGACATATGCACAAAAAACCTGTTTGATGTTCCTAGAGTTCTTTTTTGAGAGGACAAATTCAGACTCACTCCAAAGACTCTCAGGAAATTTTTCAAAAACCACATTACTAAGTTTTGTTTGACCTCATCTAATCAATAAATGAAGATAAAGTTTTTTGAAATTAAATGTTGATGTCAGAAGTGGGATTTGAACCCACGCCTCCAGGGGAGACTGCGACCTGAACGCAGCGCCTTAGACCGCTTGGTATTAGACCGCTCGCCTTAGACCGCTTCAATATGCAATTGGAACTTAACTCCTTCCATGCTAGTCAGCAGAAATGTTACCATTCCTTGTGATTAAAAACTTGTCACACCACCCCAAAAAAGTCAATAAATAACATTTTTTATATGCGTACTTTTCGTCTGCATTAATTTTTAAACCTCCATTTATTTTGTTTGGATATTAGAAATGTTAGATTTCTCACAAATGCGGTGATGCACCACATTTCTTCAGAAACTACTGTTTGGCCACACAGCAGGGCTTTGAAAGGAAGAGCCCTATTTGGGTTTTGCAATGCAGATTTTGCAGGAATACCTTGCAGATGAAATTTGCAGAGTACCAAAACAGCAGAAAACCTCCCAAAGTGACCACATTTTAGAAATTATTTTGCACAATGAGTTAATCAACACCTGCAATTACTATTGTCAGCCTATAGGTGTTTTTACTCTGAACCATCCAGCATTGCAAGTATGCCAGTTTAGTGCCCAGCTTTTGCTTGCAGAGACAAGCAACCCATACATTTTTAAGTGGGCTCTACTCACTGGAGCAATGTCAAATATGTAGATGCTTTGTCTCACCATTAAAGTAGAAACCTCCTATATTTCAAATTAAAGATGACGGACCTGTGTTCAGCTTGTGTTTTTTGCCTTTTTGACTTTGTCCACAGCATATTTTTTAAGGACATTTGTCTCAGTAATGCCTCAGTGTTTCAAAGTCAAACAAGCTGACTATAATCATTCAGCTAGTGTCTGATAAGTGCTGTCTGTTTCAGCTATCAGGTTACCTTTTAATCCTCTTACAGCTAAGTCAATCTGAAATAAAACAAAATAGAGGAAAAATTACTAAAAAACATTCATGTGTTCAAAAGGAAAAAGTTACCGTTTCTCAAATTTTTAACATTTTGTTTTCTGTAGATAGTTAAGATTTTTAGGCCTTTTGATCATGATCAGTCCATGTGCTTTGTTTAATATCTCCTTAAAATGTAAACGGTGAAGAAAAAGCATTTTGCCGAAACCCGGGATTGGACCAGGGACCTTTAGATCTTCAGTCTAACGCTCTCCCAACTGAGTTATTTTTGCCTTATCTATACATTTTCTGGGGGGTTTGACACTCTGCAAATGTCAAGTGTCACACCTGGAGGGATATATTATAATTTTTCATTTGACTGTTTTTTGAAGCATGATTTCTATTTGAAACGCCTTCCATTTTGCTGTACATATTTAATAACATTCATTAACTATTTGTGAATGAGTAGAAAAAGACAGCAATTTTGCCATTGAATTTTTACATTTTCAGTTTGTCTCCATGCACCAGTATAATTCTGACCCTGTGCTTCTAGAATAGGTCATGGTCGCACATAAAACACAATTTGCATGCATAATGTTACATCAAGTTTTATTTTTTATGAGATGCAAACAATTGGAGCTAAAAAGAGACAAAAATTTAGAGAAAATATTTTATTGATTGTTAATGTTAAAAGTGAGACCATTTGTCCCAAAATGTGCTGAAACATGTCAGAATGACATGGGCATTTCACATTTTTTAAACTATGATTACCTACTTGTTAAGTTTTTGTTTATTAAGTATCGTTATGGTCTATTGATGTATGAGGTGAAAACTATGAAAGTAGACTTACCAGCAAATCCGTTTCTAGATATATTTCATGACAGCACTGTAGAAGGTTGATTCCCTACCCTAATAGGGACAGAGAACACAAAGAGGTGAAATAGTCCCTCCTCATTGACTGTCCAAAGGATTTTTCTAGTGCCAAAAGAACAACAGACATATGCACAAAAAATATGTTTGATGTTCCTAGAGTTCTTTTTTGAGAGGACAAATTCAGATTCACTCCAAAGACTCTCAGGAAATTTTTCAAAACCACATTACTAAGTTTTGTTTGACCTCATCTAATCAATAAATGAAGATAAAGTTACTTGAAATTAAATGTTGATGTTAGAAGTGGGATTTGAACCCACGCCTCCAGGGGAGACTGCGACCTGAACGCAGCGCCTTAGACCGCTCGGTATTAGACCGCTCGCCTTAGACCGCTTCGATATGCAATTGGAACTTAACTCCTTCCATGCTAGTCAGCAGAAATGTTACCATTCCTTGTGATTAAAAACTTGTCACACCACCCCAAAAAAGTCAATAAATAACATTTTTTATATGCGTACTTTTCGTCTGCATTAATTTTTAAACCTCCATTTATTTTGTTTGGATATTAGAAATGTTAGATTTCTCACAAATGCGGTGATGCACCACATTTCTTCAGAAACTACTGTTTGGCCACACAGCAGGGCTTTGAAAGGAAGAGCCCTATTTGGGTTTTGCAATGCAGATTTTGCAGGAATACCTTGCAGATGAAATTTGCAGAGTACCAAAACAGCAGAAAACCTCCCAAAGTGACCACATTTTAGAAATTATTTGCACAATGAGTTAATCAACACCTGCAATTACTATTGTCAGCCTATAGGTGTTTTCACTCTGAACCATCCAGCATTGCAAGTATGCCAGTTTAGTGGCCAGCTTTTGCTTGCAGAGACAAGCAACCCATACATTTTTAAGTGGGCTCTACTCACTGGAGCAATGTCAAATATGTAGATGCTTTGTCTCACCATTAAAGTAGAAACCTCCTATATTTCAAATTAAAGATGACGGACCTGTGTGGAGCTTGTGTTTTTTGCCTTTTTGACTTTGTCCACAGCATATTTTTTAAGGACATTTGTCTCAGTAATGTCTCAGTGTTTCAAAGTCAAACAAGCTGACTATAATCATTCAGCTAGTGTCTGATAAGTGCTGTCTGTTTCAGCTATCAGGTTACCTTTTAATCCTCTTACAGCTAAGTCAATCTGAAATAAAACAAAATAGAGGAAAAATTACTAAAAAACATTCATGT
This sequence comes from Dendrobates tinctorius, assembly GCF_039654945.1. Taxonomy (NCBI): domain Eukaryota; kingdom Metazoa; phylum Chordata; class Amphibia; order Anura; family Dendrobatidae; genus Dendrobates; species Dendrobates tinctorius. The sequence continues at coordinate 3,668,652 of NW_027362016.1, read as the reverse complement.
GTTCAAAAGGAAAAAGTTACAGTTTCTCAAATTTTTAACATTTTGTTTTCTGTAGATAGTTAAGATTTTTAGGCCTTTTGATCATGATCAGTCCATGTGCTTTGTTTAATATCTCCTTAAAATGTAAACGGTGAAGAAAAAGCATTTTGCCGAAACCCAGGATTGGACCAGGGACCTTTAGATCTTCAGTCTAACGCTCTCCCAACTGAGCTATTTCTGCCATATCTATACATTTTCTGGGGGGTTTGACACTCTGCAAATGTCAAGTGTCACACCTGGAGGGATATATTATAATTTTTCATTTGACTGTTTTTTGAAGCATGATTTCTATTTGAAACGCCTTCCATTTTGCTGTACATATTTAATAACATTCATTAACTATTTGTGAATGAGTAGAAAAAGACAGCAATTTTGCCATTGAATTTTTACATTTTCAGTTTGTCTCCATGCACCAGTATAATTCTGACCCTGTGCTTCTAGAATAGGTCATGGTCGCACATAAAACACAATTTGCATGCATAATGTTACATCAAGTTTTATTTTTTATGAGATGCAAACAATTGGAGCAAAAAAGAGACAAAAATTTAGAGAAAATATTTTATTGATTGTTAAAAGTGAGACCATTTGTCCCAAAATGTGCTGAAACATGTCAGAATGACATGGGCATTTCACATTTTTTAAACTATGATTACCTACTTGTTAAGTTTTTGTTTATTAAGTATCGTTATGGTCTATTGATGTATGAGGTGAAAACTATGAAAGTAGACTTACCAGCAAATCCGTTTCTAGATATATTTCATGACAGCACTGTAGAAGGTTGATTCCCTACCCTAATAGGGACAGAGAACACAAAGAGGTGAAATAGTCCCTCCTCATTGACTGTCCAAAGGATTTTTCTAGTGCCAAAAGAACAACAGACATACGCACAAAAAATCTGTTTGATGTTCCTAGAGTTCTTTTTTGAGAGGACAAATTCAGATTCACTCCAAAGACTCTCAGGAAATTTTTCAAAACCACATTACTAAGTTTTGTTTGACCTCATCTAATCAATAAATGAAGATAAAGTTTCTTGAAATTAAATGTCAGAAGTGGGATTTGAACCCACGCCTCGAGGGGAGACTGCGACCTGAACGCAGCACCTTAGACCGCTCGGTATTAGACCGCTCGCCTTAGACCGCTTCGATATGCAATTGGAACTTAACTCCTTCCATGCTAGACAGCAGAAATGTTACCATTCCTTGTGATTAAAAACTTGTCACACCACCCCAAAAAAGTCAATAAATAACATTTTTTATATGCGTACTTTTCGTCTGCATTAATTTTTAAACCTCCATTTATTTTGTTTGGATATTAGAAATGTTAGATTTCTCACAAATGCGGTGATGCACCACATTTCTTCAGAAACTACTGTTTGGCCACACAGCAGGGCTTTGAAAGGAAGAGCCCTATTTGGGTTTTGCAATGCAGATTTTGCAGGAATACCTTGCAGATGAAATTTGCAGAGTACCAAAACAGCAGAAAACCTCCCAAAGTGACCACATTTTAGAAATTATTTTGCACAATGAGTTAATCAACACCTGCAATTACTATTGTCAGCCTATAGGTGTTTTCACTCTGAACCATCCAGCATTGCAAGTATGCCAGTTTAGTGCCCAGCTTTTGCTTGCAGAGACAAGCAACCCATACATTTTTAAGTGGGCTCTACTCACTGGAGCAATGTCAAATATGTAGATGCTTTGTCTCACCATTAAAGTAGAAACCTCCTATATTTCAAATTAAAGATGACGGACCTGTGTGGAGCTTGTGTTTTTTGCCTTTTTGACTTTGTCCACAGCATATTTTTTAAGGACATTTGTCTCAGTAATGCCTCAGTGTTTCAAAGTCAAACAAGCTGACTATAATCATTCAGCTAGTGTCTGATAAGTGCTGTCTGTTTCAGCTATCAGGTTACCTTTTAATCCTCTTACAGCTAAGTCAATATGAAATAAAACAAAATAGAGGAAAAATTACTAAAAAAAATTCATGTGTTCAAAAGGAAAAAGTTACCGTTTCTCAAATTTTTAACATTTTGTTTTCTGTAGATAGTTAAGATTTTTAGGCCTTTTGATCATGATCAGTCCATGTGCTTTGTTTAATATCTCCTTAAAATGTAAACGGTGAAGAAAAAGCATTTTGCCGAAACCCGGGATTGGACCAGGGACCTTTAGATCTTCAGTCTAACGCTCTCCCAAGTGAGCTATTTCGGCCTTATCTATACATTTTCTGGGGGGTTTGACACTCTGCAAATGTCAAGTGTCACACCTGGAGGGATATATTATAATTTTTCATTTGACTGTTTTTTGAAGCATGATTTCTATTTGAAACGCCTTCCATTTTGCTGTACATATTTAATAACATTCATTAACTATTTGTGAATGAGTAGAAAAAGACAGCAATTTTGCCATTGAATTTTTACATTTTCAGTTTGTCTCCATGCACCAGTATAATTCTGACCCTGTGCTTCTAGAATAGGTCATGGTCGCACATAAAACACAATTTGCATGCATAATGTTACATCAAGTTTTATTTTTTATGAGATGCAAACAATTGGAGCAAAAAAGAGACAAAAATTTAGAGAAAATATTTTATTGATTGTTAATGTTAAAAGTGAGACCATTTGTCCCAAAATGTGCTGAAACATGTCAGAATGACATGGGCATTTCACATTTTTTAAACTATGATTACCTACTTGTTAAGTTTTTGTTTATTAAGTATCGTTATGGTCTATTGATGTATGAGGTGAAAACTATGAAAGTAGACTTACCAGCAAATCCGTTTCTAGATATATTTCATGACAGCACTGTAGAAGGTTGATTCCCTACCCTAATAGGGACAGAGAACACAAAGAGGTGAAATAGTCCCTCCTCATTGACTGTCCAAAGGATTTTTCTAGTGCCAAAAGAACAACAGACATATGCACAAAAAATCTGTTTGATGTTCCTAGAGTTCTTTTTTGAGAGGACAAATTCAGATTCACTCCAAAGACTCTCAGGAAATTTTTCAAAACCACATTACTAAGTTTTGTTTGACCTCATCTAATCAATAAATGAAGATAAAGTTTCTTGAAATTAAATATTGATGTCAGAAGTGGGATTTGAACCCACGCCTCCAGGGGAGACTGCGACCTGAACGCAGCGCCTTAGACGGCTCGGTATTAGACCGCTCGCCTTAGACCGCTTCGATATGCAATTGGAACTTAACTCCTTCCATGCTAGTCAGCAGAAATGTTACCATTCCTTGTGATTAAAAACTTGTCACACCACCCCAAAAAAGTCAATAAATAACATTTTTTATATGCGTACTTTTCGTCTGCATTAATTTTTAAACCTCCATTTATTTTGTTTGGATATTAGAAATGTTAGATTTCTCACAAATGCGGTGATGCACCACATTTCTTCAGAAACTACTGTTTGGCCACACAGCAGGGCTTTGAAAGGAAGAGCCCTATTTGGGTTTTGCAATGCAGATTTTGCAGGAATACCTTGCAGATGAAATTTGCAGAGTACCAAAACAGCAGAAAACCTCCCAAAGTGACCACATTTTAGAAATTATTTTGCACAATGAGTTAATCAACACCTGCAATTACTATTGTCAGCCTATAGGTGTTTTCACTCTGAACCATCCAGCATTGCAAGTATGCCAGTTTAGTGCCCAGCTTTTGCTTGCAGAGACAAGCAACCCATACATTTTTAAGTGGGCTCTACTCACTGGAGCAATGTCAAATATGTAGATACTTTGTCTCACCATTAAAGTAGAAACCTCCTATATTTCAAATTAAAGATGACGGACCTGTGTTCAACTTGTGTTTTTTGCCTTTTTGACTTTGTCCACAGCATATTTTTTAAGGACATTTGTCTCAGTAATGCCTCAGTGTTTCAAAGTCAAACAAGCTGACTATAATCATTCAGCTAGTGTCTGATAAGTGCTGTCTGTTTCAGCTATCAGGTTACCTTTTAATCCTCTTACAGCTAAGTCAATCTGAAATAAAACAAAATAGAGGAAAAATTACTAAAAAACATTCATGTGTTCAAAAGGAAAAAGTTACCGTTTCTCAAATTTTTAACATTTTGTTTTCTGTAGATAGTTAAGATTTTTAGGCCTTTTGATCATGATCAGTCCATGTGCTTTGTTTAATATCTCCTTAAAATGTAAACGGTGAAGAAAAAGCATTTTGCCGAAACCCGGGATTGGACCAGGGACCTTTAGATCTTCAGTCTAACGCTCTCCCAACTGAGCTATTTCTGCCATATCTATACATTTTCTCGGGGGTTTGACACTCTGCAAATGTCAAGTGTCACACCTGGAGGGATATATTATAATTTTTCATTTGACTGTTTTTTGAAGCATGATTTCTGTTTGAAACGCCTTCCATTTTGCTGTACATATTTAATAACATTCATTAACTATTTGTGAATGAGTAGAAAAAGACAGCAATTTTGCCATTGAATTTTTACATTTTCAGTTTGTCTCCATGCACCAGTATAATTCTGACCCTGTGCTTCTAGAATAGGTCATGGTCGCACATAAAACACAATTTGCATGCATAATGTTACATCAAGTTTTATTTTTTATGAGATGCAAACAATTGGAGCAAAAAAGAGACAAAAATTTAGAGAAAATATTTTATTGATTGTTAAAAGTGAGACCATTTGTCCCAAAATGTGCTGAAACATGTCAGAATGACATGGGCATTTCACATTTTTTAAACTATGATTACCTACTTGTTAAGTTTTTGTTTATTAAGTATCGTTATGGTCTATTGATGTATGAGGTGAAAACTATGAAAGTAGACTTACCAGCAAATCCGTTTCTAGATATATTTCATGACAGCACTGTAGAAGGTTGATTCCCTACCCTAATAGGGACAGAGAACACAAAGAGGTGAAATAGTCCCTCCTCATTGACTGTCCAAAGGATTTTTCTAGTGCCAAAAGAACAACAGACATATGCACAAAAATCTGTTTGATGTTCCTAGAGTTCTTTTTTGAGAGGACAAATTCAGATTCACTCCAAAGACTCTCAGGAAATTTTTCAAAACCACATTACATGAAGATAAAGTTTCTTGAAATTAAATGTTGATGTCAGAAGTGGGATTTGAACCCACGCCTCCAGGGGAAACTGCAACCTAAACGCAGCGCCTTAGACCACTCTGCCATCTTGACTTTGATATGCAATTGGAACTTAACTCCTTCCATGCTAGTCAGCAGAAATGTTACCATTCCTTGTGATTAAAAACTTGTCACACCACCCCAAAAAAGTCAATAAATAACATTTTTTATATGCGTACTTTTCGTCTGCATTAATTTTTAAACCTCCATTTATTTTGTTTGGATATTAGAAATGTTAGATTTCTCACAAATGCGGTGATGCACCACATTTCTTCAGAAACTACTGTTTGGCCACACAGCAGGGCTTTGAAAGGAAGAGCCCTATTTGGGTTTTGCAATGCAGATTTTGCAGGAATACCTTGCAGATGAAATTTGCAGAGTACCAAAACAGCAGAAAACCTCCCAAAGTGACCACATTTTAGAAATTATTTGCACAATGAGTTAATCAACACCTGCAATTACTATTGTCAGCCTATAGGTGTTTTCACTCTGAACCATCCAGCATTGCAAGTATGCCAGTTTAGTGGCCAGCTTTTGCTTGCAGAGACAAGCAACCCATACATTTTTAAGTGGGCTCTACTCACTGGAGCAATGTCAAATATGTAGATGCTTTGTCTCACCATTAAAGTAGAAACCTCCTATATTTCAAATTAAAGATGACGGACCTGTGTGGAGCTTGTGTTTTTTGCCTTTTTGACTTTGTCCACAGCATATTTTTTAAGGACATTTGTCTCAGTAATGTCTCAGTGTTTCAAAGTCAAACAAGCTGACTATAATCATTCAGCTAGTGTCTGATAAGTGCTGTCTGTTTCAGCTATCAGGTTACCTTTTAATCCTCTTACAGCTAAGTCAATCTGAAATAAAACAAAATAGAGGAAAAATTACTAAAAAACATTCATGTGTTCAAAAGGAAAAAGTTACAGTTTCTCAAATTTTTAACATTTTGTTTTCTGTAGATAGTTAAGATTTTTAGGCCTTTTGATCATGATCAGTCCATGTGCTTTGTTTAATATCTCCTTAAAATGTAAACGGTGAAGAAAAAGCATTTTGCCGAAACCCAGGATTGGACCAGGGACCTTTAGATCTTCAGTCTAACGCTCTCCCAACTGAGCTATTTCTGCCATATCTATACATTTTCTGGGGGGTTTGACACTCTGCAAATGTCAAGTGTCACACCTGGAGGGATATATTATAATTTTTCATTTGACTGTTTTTTGAAGCATGATTTCTATTTGAAACGCCTTCCATTTTGCTGTACATATTTAATAACATTCATTAACTATTTGTGAATGAGTAGAAAAAGACAGCAATTTTGCCATTGAATTTTTACATTTTCAGTTTGTCTCCATGCACCAGTATAATTCTGACCCTGTGCTTCTAGAATAGGTCATGGTCGCACATAAAACACAATTTGCATGCATAATGTTACATCAAGTTTTATTTTTTATGAGATGCAAACAATTGGAGCAAAAAAGAGACAAAAATTTAGAGAAAATATTTTATTGATTGTTAAAAGTGAGACCATTTGTCCCAAAATGTGCTGAAACATGTCAGAATGACATGGGCATTTCACATTTTTTAAACTATGATTACCTACTTGTTAAGTTTTTGTTTATTAAGTATCGTTATGGTCTATTGATGTATGAGGTGAAAACTATGAAAGTAGACTTACCAGCAAATCCGTTTCTAGATATATTTCATGACAGCACTGTAGAAGGTTGATTCCCTACCCTAATAGGGACAGAGAACACAAAGAGGTGAAATAGTCCCTCCTCATTGACTGTCCAAAGGATTTTTCTAGTGCCAAAAGAACAACAGACATACGCACAAAAAATCTGTTTGATGTTCCTAGAGTTCTTTTTTGAGAGGACAAATTCAGATTCACTCCAAAGACTCTCAGGAAATTTTTCAAAACCACATTACTAAGTTTTGTTTGACCTCATCTAATCAATAAATCAAGATAAAGTTTCTTGAAATTAAATGTCAGAAGTGGGATTTGAACCCACGCCTCGAGGGGAGACTGCGACCTGAACGCAGCACCTTAGACCGCTCGGTATTAGACCGCTCGCCTTAGACCGCTTCGATATGCAATTGGAACTTAACTCCTTCCATGCTAGACAGCAGAAATGTTACCATTCCTTGTGATTAAAAACTTGTCACACCACCCCAAAAAAGTCAATAAATAACATTTTTTATATGCGTACTTTTCGTCTGCATTAATTTTTAAACCTCCATTTATTTTGTTTGGATATTAGAAATGTTAGATTTCTCACAAATGCGGTGATGCACCACATTTCTTCAGAAACTACTGTTTGGCCACACAGCAGGGCTTTGAAAGGAAGAGCCCTATTTGGGTTTTGCAATGCAGATTTTGCAGGAATACCTTGCAGATGAAATTTGCAGAGTACCAAAACAGCAGAAAACCTCCCAAAGTGACCACATTTTAGAAATTATTTTGCACAATGAGTTAATCAACACCTGCAATTACTATTGTCAGCCTATAGGTGTTTTCACTCTGAACCATCCAGCATTGCAAGTATGCCAGTTTAGTGCCCAGCTTTTGCTTGCAGAGACAAGCAACCCATACATTTTTAAGTGGGCTCTACTCACTGGAGCAATGTCAAATATGTAGATGCTTTGTCTCACCATTAAAGTAGAAACCTCCTATATTTCAAATTAAAGATGACGGACCTGTGTGGAGCTTGTGTTTTTTGCCTTTTTGACTTTGTCCACAGCATATTTTTTAAGGACATTTGTCTCAGTAATGCCTCAGTGTTTCAAAGTCAAACAAGCTGACTATAATCATTCAGCTAGTGTCTGATAAGTGCTGTCTGTTTCAGCTATCAGGTTACCTTTTAATCCTCTTACAGCTAAGTCAATATGAAATAAAACAAAATAGAGGAAAAATTACTAAAAAAAATTCATGTGTTCAAAAGGAAAAAGTTACCGTTTCTCAAATTTTTAACATTTTGTTTTCTGTAGATAGTTAAGATTTTTAGGCCTTTTGATCATGATCAGTCCATGTGCTTTGTTTAATATCTCCTTAAAATGTAAACGGTGAAGAAAAAGCATTTTGCCGAAACCCGGGATTGGACCAGGGACCTTTAGATCTTCAGTCTAACGCTCTCCCAAGTGAGCTATTTCGGCCTTATCTATACATTTTCTGGGGGGTTTGACACTCTGCAAATGTCAAGTGTCACACCTGGAGGGATATATTATAATTTTTCATTTGACTGTTTTTTGAAGCATGATTTCTATTTGAAACGCCTTCCATTTTGCTGTACATATTTAATAACATTCATTAACTATTTGTGAATGAGTAGAAAAAGACAGCAATTTTGCCATTGAATTTTTACATTTTCAGTTTGTCTCCATGCACCAGTATAATTCTGACCCTGTGCTTCTAGAATAGGTCATGGTCGCACATAAAACACAATTTGCATGCATAATGTTACATCAAGTTTTATTTTTTATGAGATGCAAACAATTGGAGCAAAAAAGAGACAAAAATTTAGAGAAAATATTTTATTGATTGTTAATGTTAAAAGTGAGACCATTTGTCCCAAAATGTGCTGAAACATGTCAGAATGACATGGGCATTTCACATTTTTTAAACTATGATTACCTACTTGTTAAGTTTTTGTTTATTAAGTATCGTTATGGTCTATTGATGTATGAGGTGAAAACTATGAAAGTAGACTTACCAGCAAATCCGTTTCTAGATATATTTCATGACAGCACTGTAGAAGGTTGATTCCCTACCCTAATAGGGACAGAGAACACAAAGAGGTGAAATAGTCCCTCCTCATTGACTGTCCAAAGGATTTTTCTAGTGCCAAAAGAACAACAGACATATGCACAAAAAATCTGTTTGATGTTCCTAGAGTTCTTTTTTGAGAGGACAAATTCAGATTCACTCCAAAGACTCTCAGGAAATTTTTCAAAACCACATTACTAAGTTTTGTTTGACCTCATCTAATCAATAAATGAAGATAAAGTTTCTTGAAATTAAATATTGATGTCAGAAGTGGGATTTGAACCCACGCCTCCAGGGGAGACTGCGACCTGAACGCAGCGCCTTAGACGGCTCGGTATTAGACCGCTCGCCTTAGACCGCTTCGATATGCAATTGGAACTTAACTCCTTCCATGCTAGTCAGCAGAAATGTTACCATTCCTTGTGATTAAAAACTTGTCACACCACCCCAAAAAAGTCAATAAATAACATTTTTTATATGCGTACTTTTCGTCTGCATTAATTTTTAAACCTCCATTTATTTTGTTTGGATATTAGAAATGTTAGATTTCTCACAAATGCGGTGATGCACCACATTTCTTCAGAAACTACTGTTTGGCCACACAGCAGGGCTTTGAAAGGAAGAGCCCTATTTGGGTTTTGCAATGCAGATTTTGCAGGAATACCTTGCAGATGAAATTTGCAGAGTACCAAAACAGCAGAAAACCTCCCAAAGTGACCACATTTTAGAAATTATTTTGCACAATGAGTTAATCAACACCTGCAATTACTATTGTCAGCCTATAGGTGTTTTCACTCTGAACCATCCAGCATTGCAAGTATGCCAGTTTAGTGCCCAGCTTTTGCTTGCAGAGACAAGCAACCCATACATTTTTAAGTGGGCTCTACTCACTGGAGCAATGTCAAATATGTAGATACTTTGTCTCACCATTAAAGTAGAAACCTCCTATATTTCAAATTAAAGATGACGGACCTGTGTTCAACTTGTGTTTTTTGCCTTTTTGACTTTGTCCACAGCATATTTTTTAAGGACATTTGTCTCAGTAATGCCTCAGTGTTTCAAAGTCAAACAAGCTGACTATAATCATTCAGCTAGTGTCTGATAAGTGCTGTCTGTTTCAGCTATCAGGTTACCTTTTAATCCTCTTACAGCTAAGTCAATCTGAAATAAAACAAAATAGAGGAAAAATTACTAAAAAACATTCATGTGTTCAAAAGGAAAAAGTTACCGTTTCTCAAATTTTTAACATTTTGTTTTCTGTAGATAGTTAAGATTTTTAGGCCTTTTGATCATGATCAGTCCATGTGCTTTGTTTAATATCTCCTTAAAATGTAAACGGTGAAGAAAAAGCATTTTGCCGAAACCCGGGATTGGACCAGGGACCTTTAGATCTTCAGTCTAACGCTCTCCCAACTGAGCTATTTCTGCCATATCTATACATTTTCTCGGGGGTTTGACACTCTGCAAATGTCAAGTGTCACACCTGGAGGGATATATTATAATTTTTCATTTGACTGTTTTTTGAAGCATGATTTCTGTTTGAAACGCCTTCCATTTTGCTGTACATATTTAATAACATTCATTAACTATTTGTGAATGAGTAGAAAAAGACAGCAATTTTGCCATTGAATTTTTACATTTTCAGTTTGTCTCCATGCACCAGTATAATTCTGACCCTGTGCTTCTAGAATAGGTCATGGTCGCACATAAAACACAATTTGCATGCATAATGTTACATCAAGTTTTATTTTTTATGAGATGCAAACAATTGGAGCAAAAAAGAGACAAAAATTTAGAGAAAATATTTTATTGATTGTTAAAAGTGAGACCATTTGTCCCAAAATGTGCTGAAACATGTCAGAATGACATGGGCATTTCACATTTTTTAAACTATGATTACCTACTTGTTAAGTTTTTGTTTATTAAGTATCGTTATGGTCTATTGATGTATGAGGTGAAAACTATGAAAGTAGACTTACCAGCAAATCCGTTTCTAGATATATTTCATGACAGCACTGTAGAAGGTTGATTCCCTACCCTAATAGGGACAGAGAACACAAAGAGGTGAAATAGTCCCTCCTCATTGACTGTCCAAAGGATTTTTCTAGTGCCAAAAGAACAACAGACATATGCACAAAAATCTGTTTGATGTTCCTAGAGTTCTTTTTTGAGAGGACAAATTCAGATTCACTCCAAAGACTCTCAGGAAATTTTTCAAAACCACATTACATGAAGATAAAGTTTCTTGAAATTAAATGTTGATGTCAGAAGTGGGATTTGAACCCACGCCTCCAGGGGAAACTGCAACCTAAACGCAGCGCCTTAGACCACTCTGCCATCTTGACTTTGATATGCAATTGGAACTTAACTCCTTCCATGCTAGTCAGCAGAAATGTTACCATTCCTTGTGATTAAAAACTTGTCACACCACCCCAAAAAAGTCAATAAATAACATTTTTTATATGCGTACTTTTCGTCTGCATTAATTTTTAAACCTCCATTTATTTTGTTTGGATATTAGAAATGTTAGATTTCTCACAAATGCGGTGATGCACCACATTTCTTCAGAAACTACTGTTTGGCCACACAGCAGGACTTTGAAAGGAAGAGCCCTCTTTGGGTTTTGCAATGCAGATTTTGCAGGAATACCTTGCAGATGAAATTTGCAGAGTACCAAAACAGCAGAAAACCTCCCAAAGTGACCACATTTTAGAAATTATTTTGCACAATGAGTTAATCAACACCTGCAATTACTATTGTCAGCCTATAGGTGTTTTCACTCTGAACCATCCAGCATTGCAAGTATGCCAGTTTAGTGCCCAGCTTTTGCTTGCAGAGGCAAGCAACCCATACATTTTTAAGTGGGCTCTACTCACTGGAGCAATGTCAAATATGTAGATGCTTTGTCTCACCATTAAAGTAGAAACCTCCTATATTTCAAATTAAAGATGACGGACCTGTGTGGAGCTTGTGTTTTTTGCCTTTTTGACTTTGTCCACAGCATATTTTTTAAGGACATTTGTCTCAGTAATGCCTCAGTGTTTCAAAGTCAAACAAGCTGACTATAATCATTCAGCTAGTGTCTGATAAGTGCTGTCTGTTTCAGCTATCAGGTTACCTTTTAATCCTCTTACAGCTAAGTCAATCTGAAATAAAACAAAATAGAGGAAAAATTACTAAAAAACATTCATGTGTTCAAAAGGAAAAAGTTACCGTTTCTCAAATTTTTAACATTTTGTTTTCTGTAGATAGTTAAGATTTTTAGGCCTTTTGATCATGATCAGTCCATGTGCTTTGTTTAATATCTCCTTAAAATGTAAACGGTGAAGAAAAAGCATTTTGCCGAAACCCGGGATTGGACCAGGGACCTTTAGATCTTCAGTCTAACGCTCTCCCAACTGAGCTATTTCGGCCATATCTATACATTTTCTGGGGGGTTTGACACTCTGCAAATGTCAAGTGTCACACCTGGAGGGATATATTATAATTTTTCATTTGACTGTTTTTTGAAGCATGATTTCTATTTGAAACGCCTTCCATTTTGCTGTACATATTTAATAACATTCATTAACTATTTGTGAATGAGTAGAAAAAGACAGCAATTTTGCCATTGAATTTTTACATTTTCAGTTTGTCTCCATGCACCAGTATAATTCTGACCCTGTGCTTCTAGAATAGGTCATGGTCGCACATAAAACACAATTTGCATGCATAATGTTACATCAAGTTTTATTTTTTATGAGATGCAAACAATTGGAGCAAAAAAGAGACAAAAATTTAGAGAAAATATTTTATTGATTGTTAAAAGTGAGACCATTTGTCCCAAAATGTGCTGAAACATGTCAGAATGACATGGGCATTTCACATTTTTTAAACTATGATTACCTACTTGTTAAGTTTTTGTTTATTAAATATCGTTATGGTCTATTGATGTATGAGGTGAAATCTATGAAAGTAGACTTACCAGCAAATCCATTTCTAGATATATTTCATGACAGCACTGTAGAAGGTTGATTCCCTACCCTAATAGGGACAGAGAACACAAAGAGGTGAAATAGTCCCTCCTCATTGACTGTCCAAAGGATTTTTCTAGTGCCAAAAGAACAACAGACATATGCACAAAAAATCTGTTTGATGTTCCTAGAGTTCTTTTTTGAGAGGACAAATTCAGATTCACTCCAAAGACTCTCAGGAAATTTTTCAAAACCACATTACATGAAGATAAAGTTTCTTGAAATTAAATGTTGATGTCAGAAGTGGGATTTGAACCCACAACTACAGGGGAAACTGCAACCTAAACGCAGCGCCTTAGACCACTCAGCCATCCTGACTTCGAAATGCAATTGGAACTTAACTCCTTCCATGCTAGTCAGCAGAAATGTTACCATTCCTTGTGATTAAAAACTTGTCACACCACCCCAAAAAAGTCAATAAATAACATTTTTTATATGCATACTTTTCGTCTGCATTAATTTTTAAACCTCCATTTATTTTGTTTGGATATTAGAAATGTTAGATTTCTCACAAATGCGGTGATGCACCACATTTCTTCAGAAACTACTGTTTGGCCACACAGCAGGGCTTTGAAAGGAAGAGCCCTATTTGGGTTTTGCAATGCAGATTTTGCAGGAATACCTTGCAGATGAAATTTGCAGAGTACCAAAACAGCAGAAAACCTCCCAAAGTGACCACATTTTAGAAATTATTTTGCACAATGAGTTAATCAACATCTGCAATTACTATTGTCAGCCTATAGGTGTTTTCACTCTGAACCATCCAGCATTGCAAGTATGCCAGTTTAGTGCCCAGCTTTTGCTTGCAGAGACAAGCAACCCATACATTTTTAAGTGGGCTCTACTCACTGGAGCAATGTCAAATATGTAGATGCTTTGTCTCACCATTAAAGTAGAAACCTCCTATATTTCAAATTAAAGATGACGGACCTGTGTGGAGCTTGTGTTTTTTGCCTTTTTGACTTTGTCCACAGCATATTTTTTAAGGACATTTGTCTCAGTAATGCCTCAGTGTTTCAAAGTCAAACAAGCTGACTATAATCATTCAGCTAGTGTCTGATAAGTGCTGTCTGTTTCAGCTATCAGGTTACCTTTTAATCCTCTTACAGCTAAGTCAATCTGAAATAAAACAAAATAGAGGAAAAATTACTAAAAAACATTCATGTGTTCAAAAGGAAAAAGTTACCGTTTCTCAAATTTTTAACATTTTGTTTTCTGTAGATAGTTAAGATTTTTAGGCCTTTTGATCATGATCAGTCCATGTGCTTTGTTTAATATCTCCTTAAAATGTAAACGGTGAAGAAAAAGCATTTTGCCGAAACCCGGGATTGGACCAGGGACCTTTAGATCTTCAGTCTAACGCTCTCCCAACTTTGCTATTTTGGCCATATCTATACATTTTCTGGGGGGTTTGACACTCTGCAAATGTCAAGTGTCACACCTGGAGGGATATATTATAATTTTTCATTTGACTGTTTTTTGAAGCATGATTTCTATTTGAAACGCCTTCCATTTTGCTGTACATATTTAATAACATTCATTAACTATTTGTGAATGAGTAGAAAAAGACAGCAATTTTGCCATTGAATTTTTACATTTTCAGTTTGTCTCCATGCACCAGTATAATTCTGACCCTGTGCTTCTAGAATAGGTCATGGTCGCACATAAAACACAATTTGCATGCATAATGTTACATCAAGTTTTATTTTTTATGAGATGCAAACAATTGGAGCAAAAAAGAGACAAAAATTTAGAGAAAATATTTTATTGATTGTTAAAAGTGAGACCATTTGTCCCAAAATGTGCTGAAACATGTCAGAATGACATGGGCATTTCACATTTTTTAAACTATGATTACCTACTTGTTAAGTTTTTGTTTATTAAATATCGTTATGGTCTATTGATGTATGAGGTGAAAACTATGAAAGTAGACTTACCAGCAAATCCGTTTCTAGATATATTTCATGACAGCACTGTGGAAGGTTGATTCCCTACCCTAATAGGGACAGAGAACACAAAGAGGTGAAATAGTCCCTCCTCATTGACTGTCCAAAGGATTTTTCTAGTGCCAAAAGAACAACAGACATATGCACAAAAATCTGTTTGATGTTCCTAGAGTTCTTTTTTGAGAGGACAAATTCAGATTCACTCCAAAGACTCTCAGGAAATTTTTCAAAACCACATTACATGAAGATAAAGTTTCTTGAAATTAAATGTTGATGTCAGAAGTGGGATTTGAACCCACCCCTCCAGGGGAAACTGCAACCTAAACGCAGCACCTTAGACCACTCTGCCATCTTGACTTCGATATGCAATTGGAACTTAACTCCTTCCATGCTAGTCAGCAGAAATGTTACCATTCCTTGTGATTAAAAACTTGTAACACAACACCCCAAAAAAGTCAATAAATAACATTTTTTATATGCGTACTTTTCGTCTGCATTAATTTTTAAACCTCCATTTATTTTGTTTGGATATTAGAAATGTTAGATTTCTCACAAATGCGGTGATGCACCACATTTCTTCAGAAACTACTGTTTGGCCACACAGCAGGGCTTTGAAAGGAAGAGCCCTATTTGGGTTTTGCAATGCAGATTTTGCAGGAATACCTTGCAGATGAAATTTGCAGAGTACCAAAACAGCAGAAAACCTCCCAAAGTGACCACATTTTAGAAATTATTTTGCACAATGAGTTAAACAACACCTGCAATTACTATTGTCAGCCTATAGGTGTTTTCACTCTGAACCATCCAGCATTGCAAGTATGCCAGTTTAGTGCCCAGCTTTTGCTTGCAGAGACAAGCAACTCATACATTTTTAAGTGGGCTCTACTCACTGGAGCAATGTCAAATATGTAGATGCTTTGTCTCACCATTAAAGTAGAAACCTCCTATATTTCAAATTAAAGATGACGGACCTGTGTGGAGCTTGTGTTTTTTGCCTTTTTGACTTTGTCCACAGCATATTTTTTAAGGACATTTGTCTCAGTAATGCCTCAGTGTTTCAAAGTCAAACAAGCTGACTATAATCATTCAGCTAGTGTCTGATAAGTGCTGTCTGTTTCAGCTATCAGGTTACCTTTTAATCCTCTTAAAGCTAAGTCAATCTGAAATAAAACAAAATAGAGGAAAAATTACTAAAAAACATTCATGTGTTCAAAAGGAAAAAGTTACCGTTTCTCAAATTTTTAACATTTTGTTTTCTGTAGATAGTTAAGATTTTTAGGCCTTTTGATCATGATCAGTCCATGTGCTTTGTTTAATATCTCCTTAAAATGTAAACGGTGAAGAAAAAGCATTTTGCCGAAACCCGGGATTGGACCAGGGACCTTTAGATCTTCAGTCTAACGCTCTCCCAACTGAGCTATTTTGGCCATATCTATACATTTTCTGGGGGGTTTGACACTCTGCAAATGTCAAGTGTCACACCTGGAGGGATATATTATAATTTTTCATTTGACTGTTTTTTGAAGCATGATTTCTATTTGAAACGCCTTCCATTTTGCTGTACATATTTAATAACATTCATTAACTATTTGTGAATGAGTAGAAAAAGACAGCAATTTTGCCATTGAATTTTTACATTTTCAGTTTGTCTCCATGCACCAGTATAATTCTGACCCTGTGCTTCTAGAATAGGTCATGGTCGCACATAAAACACAATTTGCATGCATAATGTTACATCAAGTTTTATTTTTTATGAGATGCAAACAATTGGAGCAAAAAAGAGACAAAAATTTAGAGAAAATATTTTATTGATTGTTAAAAGTGAGACCATTTGTCCCAAAATGTGCTGAAACATGTCAGAATGACATGGGCATTTCACATTTTTTAAACTATGATTACCTACTTGTTAAGTTTTTGTTTATTAAATATCGTTATGGTCTATTGATGTATGAGGTGAAAACTATGAAAGTAGACTTACCAGCATATCCGTTTCTAGATATATTTCATGACAGCACTGTAGAAGGTTGATTCCCTACCCTAATAGGGACAGAGAACACAAAGAGGTGAAATAGTCCCTCCTCATTGACTGTCCAAAGGATTTTTCTAGTGCCAAAAGAACAACAGACATATGCACAAAAAATCTGTTTGATGTTCCTAGAGTTCTTTTTTGAGAGGACAAATTCAGATTCACTCCAAAGACTCTCAGGAAATTTTTCAAAACGACATTACATGAAGATAAAGTTTCTTGAAATTAAATGTTGATGTCAGAAGTGGGATTTGAACCCACGCCTCCAGGGGAAACTGCAACCTAAACGCAGCACCTTAGACCACTCGGCCATCTTGACTTCGATATGCAATTGGAACTTAACTCCTTCCATGCTAGTCAGCAGAAATGTAACCATTCCTTGTGATTAAAAACTTGTCACACCACCCCAAAAAAGTCAATAAATAACATTTTTTATATGCGTACTTTTCGTCTGCATTAATTTTTAAACCTCCATTTATTTTGTTTGGATATTAGAAATGTTAGATTTCTCACAAATGCGGTGATGCACCACATTTCTTCAGAAACTACTGTTTGGCCACACAGCAGGGCTTTGAAAGGAAGAGCCCTATTTGGGTTTTGCAATGCAGATTTTGCAGGAATACCTTGCAGATGAAATTTGCAGAGTACCAAAACAGCAGAAAACCTCCCAAAGTGACCACATTTTAGAAATTATTTTGCACAATGAGTTAATCAACACCTGCAATTACTATTGTCAGCCTATAGGTGTTTTCACTCTGAACCATCCAGCATTGCAAGTATGCCAGTTTAGTGCCCAGCTTTTGCTTGCAGAGACAAGCAACCCATACATTTTTAAGTGGGCTCTACTCACTGGAGCAATGTCAAATATGTAGATGCTTTGTCTCACCATTAAAGTAGAAACCTCCTATATTTCAAATTAAAGATGATGGACCTGTGTGGAGCTTGTGTTTTTTGCCTTTTTGACTTTGTCCACAGCATATTTTTTAAGGACATTTGTCTCAGTAATGCCTCAGTGTTTCAAAGTCAAACAAGCTGACTATAATCATTCAGCTAGTGTCTGATAAGTGCTGTCTGTTTCAGCTATCAGGTTACCTTTTAATCCTCTTACAGCTAAGTCAATCTGAAATAAAACAAAATAGAGGAAAAATTACTAAAAAACATTCATGTGTTCAAAAGGAAAAAGTTACCGTTTCTCAAATTTTTAACATTTTGTTTTCTGTAGATAGTTAATATTTTTAGGCCTTTTGATCATGATCAGTCCATGTGCTTTGTTTAATATCTCCTTAAAATGTAAACGGTGAAGAAAAAGCATTTTGCCGAAACCCGGGATTGGACTCGGGACCTTTAGATTTTCAGTCTAACACTCTCCCAACGGAGCTATTTCGGCCATATCTATACATTTTCTGGGGGGTTTGACACTCTGCAAATGTCAAGTGTCACACCTGGAGGGATATATTATAATTTTTCATTTGACTGTTTTTTGAAGCATGATTTCTATTTGAAACGCCTTCCATTTTGCTGTACATATTTAATAACATTCATTGACTATTTGTGAATGAGTAGAAAAAGACAGCAATTTTGCCATTGAATTTTTACGTTTTCAGTTTGTCTCCATGCACCAGTATAATTCTGACCCTGTGCTTCTAGAATAGGTCATGGTCGCACATAAAACACAATTTGCATGCATAATGTTACATCAAGTTTTATTTTTTATGAGATGCAAACAATTGGAGCAAAAAAGAGACAAAAATTTAGAGAAAATATTTTATTGATTGTTAAAAGTGAGACCATTTGTCCCAAAATGTGCTGAAACATGTCAGAATGACATGGGCATTTCACATTTTTTAAACTATGATTACCTACTTGTTAAGTTTTTGTTTATTAAGTATCGTTATGGTCTATTTATGTATGAGGTGAAAACTATGAAAGTAGACTTACCAGCAAATCCATTTCTAGATATATTTCATGACAGCACTGTAGAAGGTTGATTCCCTACCCTAATAGGGACAGAGAACACAAAGAGGTGAAATAGTCCCTCCTCATTGACTGTCCAAAGGATTTTTCTAGTGCCAAAAGAACAACAGACATATGCACAAAAAATCTGTTTCATGTTCCTAGAGTTCTTTTTTGAGAGGACAAATTCAGATTCACTCCAAAGACTCTCAGGAAATTTTTCAAAACCACATTACTAAGTTTTGTTTGACCTCATCTAATCAATAAATGAAGATAAAGTTTCTTGAAATTAAATGTTGATGTCAGAAGTGGGATTTGAACCCAAAACTGCGACCTGAACACAGCGCCTTAGACCACTCGGCCATCCTGACTTTGATATGCAATTGGAACTTAACTCCTTCCATGCTAGTCAGCAGAAATGTTACCATTCCTTGTGATTAAAAACTTGTCACACCACCCCAAAAAAGTCAATAAATAACATTTTTTATATGCGTACTTTTCATCTGCATTAATTTTTAAACCTCCATTTATTTTGTTTGGATATTAGAAATGTTAGATTTCTCACAAATGCGGTGATGCACCACATTTCTTCAGAAACTACTGTTTGGCCACACAGCAGGGCTTTGAAAGGAAGAGCCCTATTTGGGTTTTGCAATGCAGATTTTTCAGGAATACCTTGCAGATGAAATTTGCAGAGTACCAAAACAGCAGAAAACCTCCCAAAGTGACCACATTTTAGAAATTATTTTGCACAATGAGTTAATCAACACCTGCAATTACTATTGTCAGCCTATAGGTGTTTTCACTCTGAACCATCCAGCATTGCAAGTATGCCAGTTTAGTGCCCAGCTTTTGCTTGCAGAGACAAGCAACCCATACATTTTTAAGTGGGCTCTACTCACTGGAGCAATGTCAAATATGTAGATGCTTTGTCTCACCATTAAAGTAGAAACCTCCTATATTTCAAATTAAAGATGACGGACCTGTGTGGAGCTTGTGTTTTTTTGCCTTTTTGACTTTGTCCATAGCATATTTTTTAAGGACATTTGTCTCAGTAATGCCTCAGTGTTTCAAAGTCAAACAAGCTGACTATAATCATTCAGCTAGTGTCTGATAAGTGCTGTCTGTTTCAGCTATCAGGTTACCTTTTAATCCTCTTACAGCTAAGTCAATCTGAAATAAAACAAAATAGAGGAAAAATTACTAAAAAACATTCATGTGTTCAAAAGGAAAAAGTTACCGTTTCTCAAATTTTTAACATTTTGTTTTCTGTAGATAGTTAAGATTTTTAGGCCTTTTGATCATGATCAGTCCATGTGCTTTGTTTAATATCTCCTTAAAATGTAAACGGTGAAGAAAAAGCAATCTGCCGAAACCCGGGATTGGACCAGGGACCTTTAGATATTCAGTCTAACGCTCTCCCAACTGAGATATTTCGGCCATATCTATACATTTTCTGGGGGGTTTGACACTCTGCAAATGTCAAGTGTCACACCTGGAGGGATATATTATAATTTTTCATTTGACTGTTGTTTGAAGCATGATTTCTATTTGAAACGCCTTCCATTTTGCTGTACATATTTAATAACATTCATTGACTATTTGTGAATGAGTAGAAAAAGACAGCAATTTTGCCATTGAATTTTTACATTTTCAGTTTGTCTCCATGCACCAGTATAATTCTGACCCTGTGCTTCTAGAATAGGTCATGGTCGCACATAAAACACAATTTGCATGCATAATGTTACATCAAGTTTTATTTTTTATGAGATGCAAACAATTAGAGCAAAAAAGAGACAAAAATTTAGAGAAAATATTTTATTGATTGTTAAAAGTGAGACCATTTGTCCCAAAATGTGCTGAAACATGTCAGAATGACATGGGCATTTCACATTTTTTAAACTATGATTACCTACTTGTTAAGTTTTTGTTTATTAAGTATCGTTATGGTCTATTGATGTATGAGGTGAAAACTATGAAAGTAGACTTACCAGCAAATCCGTTTCTAGATATGTTTCATGACAGCACTGTAGAAGGTTGATTCCCTACCCTAATAGGGACAGAGAACACAAAGAGGTGAAATAGTCCCTCCTCATTGACTGTCCAAAGGATTTTTCTAGTGCCAAAAGAACAACAGACATATGCACAAAAAATCTGTTTGATGTTCCTTTTTGAGTTCTTTTTTGAGAGGACAAATTAAGATTCACTCCAAAGACTCTCGGGAAATTTTTCAAAACCACATTACATGAAGATAAAGTTTCTTGAAATTAAATGTTGATGTCAGAAGTGGGATTTGAACACACGCACACGCCTCCAGGGGAGACTGCGACCTGAACGCAGCGCCTTAGACCGCTCGGCCATCCTGACATCGATATGAAATTGGAACTTAACTACTTCCATGCTAGTCAGCAGAAATGTTACCATTCCTTGTGATTAAAAACTTGTCACACCACCCCAAAAAAGTCAATAAATATCATTTTTTATATGCATACTTTTCGTCTGCATTAATTTTTAAACCTCCATTTATTTTGTTTGGATATTAGAAATGTTAGATTTCTCACAAATGCGGTGATGCACCACATTTCTTCAGAAACTACTGTTTGGCCACACAGCAGGGCTTTGAAAGGAAGAGCCCTATTTGGGTTTTGCAATGCAGATTTTGCAGGAATACCTTGCAGATGAAATTTGCAGAGTACCAAAACAGCAGAAAACCTCCCAAAGTGACCACATTTTAGAAATTATTTTGCACAATGAGTTAATCAACACCTGCAATTACTATTGTCAGCCTATAGGTGTTTTCACTCTGAACCATCCAGCATTGCAAGTATGCCAGTTTAGTGCCCAGCTTTTGCTTGCAGAGACAAGCGACCCATACATTTTGCAGAGACAAGCAACCCATACATTTTTAAGTGGGCTCTACTCACTGGAGCAATGTCAAATATGTAGATGCTTTGTCTCACCATTAAAGTAGAAACCTCCTATATTTCAAATTAAAGATGACGGACCTGTGTGGAGCTTGTGTTTTTTGCCTTTTTGACTTTGTCCACAGCATATTTTTTAAGGACATTTGTCTCAGTAATGCCTCAGTGTTTCAAAGTCAAACAAGCTGACTATAATCATTCAGCTAGTGTCTGATAAGTGCTGTCTGTTTCAGCTATCAGGTTACCTTTTAATCCTCTTACAGCTAAGTCAATCTGAAATAAAACAAAATAGAGGAAAAATTACTAAAAAACATTCATGTGTTCAAAAGGAAACAGTTACCGTTTCTCAAATTTTTAACATTTTGTTTTCTGTAGATAGTTAAGATTTTTAGGCCTTTTGATCATGATCAGTCCATGTGCTTTGTTTAATATCTCCTTAAAATGTAAACGGTGAAGAAAAAGGATTTTGCCGAAACCCGGGATTGGACTAGGGACCTTTAGATCTTCAGTCTAACGCTCTCCCAACTGAGCTATTTCAGCCATATCTATACATTTTCTGGGGGGTTTGACACTCTGCAAATGTCAAGTGTCACACCTGGAGGGATATATTATAATTTTTCATTTGACTGTTTTTTGAAGCATGATTTCTATTTGAAACGCCTTCCATTTTGCTGTACATATTTAATAACATTCATTGACTATTTGTGAATGAGTAGAAAAAGACAGCAATTTTGCCATTGAATTTTTACATTTTCAGTTTGTCTCCATGCACCAGTATAATTCTGACCCTGTGCTTCTAGAATAGGTCATGGTCGCACATAAAACACAATTTGCATGCATAATGTTACATCAAGTTTTATTTTTTATGAGATGCAAACAATTGGAGCAAAAAAGAGACAAAAATTTAGAGAAAATATTTTATTGATTGTTAAAAGTGAGACCATTTGTCCCAAAATGTGCTGAAACATGTCAGAATGACATGGGCATTTCACATTTTTTAAACTATGATTACCTACTTGTTAAGTTTTTGTTTATTAAGTATCGTTATGGTCTATTGATGTATGAGGTGAAAACTATGAAAGTAGACTTACCAGCAAATCCGTTTCTAGATATATTTCATGACAGCACTGTAGAAGGTTGATTCCCTACCCTAATAGGGACAGAGAACACAAAGAGGTGAAATAGTCCCTCCTCATTGACTGTCCAAAGGATTTTTCTAGTGCCAAAAGAACAACAGACATATGCACAAAAAATCTGTTTGATGTTCCTAGAGTTCTTTTTTGAGAGGACAAATTCAGATTCACTCCAAAGACTCTCAGGAAATTTTTCAAAACCACATTACTAAGTTTTGTTTGACCTCATCAAATCAATAAATGAAGATAAAGTTTCTTGAAATTAAATGTTGATGTCAGAAGTGGGATCTGAACCCACGACTCCAGGGGAGACTGCGACCTGAACGCTGCGCCTTAGACCGCTCGGCCATCCTGACTTCGATATGCAATTGGAACTTAACTCCTTCCATGCTAGTCAGCAGAAATGTTACCATTCCTTGTGATTACAAACTTGTCACACCACCCCAAAAAAGTCAATAAATAACATTTTTTATATGCGTACTTTTCGTCTGCATTAATTTTTAAACCTCCATTTATTTTGTTTGGATATTAGAAATGTTAGATTTCTCACAAATACGGTGATGCACCACATTTCTTCAGAAACTACTGTTTGGCCACACAGCAGGGCTTTGAAAGGAAGAGCCCTATTTGGGTTTTGCAATGCAGATTTTGCAGGAATACCTTGCAGATGAAATTTGCAGAGTACCAAAACAGCAGAAAACCTCCCAAAGTGACCACATTTTAGAAATTATTTTGCACAATGAGTTAATCAACACCTGCAATTACTATTGTCAGCCTATAGGTGTTTTCACTCTGAACCATCCAGCATTGCAAGTATGCCAGTTTAGTGCCCAGCTTTTGCTTGCAGAGGCAAGCAACCCATACATTTTTAAGTGGGCTCTACTCACTGGAGCAATGTCAAATATGTAGATGCTTTGTCTCACCATTAAAGTAGAAACCTCCTATATTTCAAATTAAAGATGATGGACCTGTGTGGAGCTTGTGTTTTTTGCCTTTTTGACTTTGTCCACAGCATATTTTTTAAGGACATTTGTCTCAGTAATGCCTCAGTGTTTCAAAGTCAAACAAGCTGACTATAATCATTCAGCTAGTGTCTGATAAGTGCTGTCTGTTTCAGCTATCAGGTTACCTTTTAATCCTCTTACAGCTAAGTCAATCTGAAATAAAACAAAATAGAGGAAAAATTACTAAAAAACATTCATGTGTTCAAAAGGAAAAAGTTACCGTTTCTCAAATTTTTAACATTTTGTTTTCTGTAGATAGTTAAGATTTTTAGGCCTTTTGATCATGATCAGTCCATGTGCTTTGTTTAATATCTCCTTAAAATGTAAACGGTGAAGAAAAAGCATTTTGCCGAAACCCGGGATTGGACCAGGGACCTTTAGATCTTCAGTCTAACGCTCTCCCAACTGAGCTATTTCGGCCATATCTATACATTTTCTGGGGGGTTTGACACTCTGCAAATGTCAAGTGTCACACCTGGAGGGATATATTATAATTTTTCATTTGACTGTTTTTTGAAGCATGATTTCTATTTGAAACGCCTTCCATTTTGCTGTACATATTTAATAACATTCATTGACTATTTGTGAATGAGTAGAAAAAGACAGCAATTTTGCCATTGAATTTTTACATTTTCAGTTTGTCTCCATGCACCAGTATAATTCTGACCCTGTGCTTCTAGAATAGGTCATGGTCGCACATAAAACACAATTTGCATGCATAATGTTACATCAAGATTTATTTTTTATGAGATGCAAACAATTGGAGCAAAAAAGAGACAAAAATTTAGAGAAAATATTTTATTGATTGTTAAAAGTGAGACCATTTGTCCCAAAATGTGCTGAAACATGTCAGAATGACATGGGCATTTCACATTTTTTAAACTATGATTACCTACTTGTTAAGTTTTTGTTTATTAAGTATCGTTATGGTCTATTGATGTATGAGGTGAAAACTATGAAAGTAGACTTACCAGCAAATCCGTTTCTAGATATATTTCATGACAGCACTGTAGAAGGTTGATTACCTACCCTAATAGGGACAGAGAACACAAAGAGGTGAAATAGTCCCTCCTCATTGACTGTCCAAAGGATTTTTCTAGTGCCAAAAGAACAACAGACATATGCACAAAAAGTCTGTTTGATGTTTCTAGAGTTCTTTTTTGAGAGGACAAATTCAGATTCACTCCAAAGACTCTCAGGAAATTTTTCAAAACCACATTACATGAAGATAAAGTTTCTTGAAATTAAATGTTGATGTCAGAAGTGGGATTTGAAACCACACCTCCAGGGGAGACTGCGACCTGAACGCAGCGCCTTAGACCGCTCGGCAATCTTGACTTCGATATGCAATTGGAACTTAACTCCTTCCATGCTAGTCAGCAGAAATGTTACCATTTCTTGTGATTAAAAACTTGTCACACCACCCCAAAAAAGTCAATAAATAACATTTTTTATATGCGTACTTTTCGTCTGCATTAATTTTTAAACCTCCATTTATTTTGTTTGGATATTAGAAATGTTAGATTTCTCACAAATGCGGTGATGCACCACATTTCTTCAGAAACTACTGTTTGGCCACACAGCAGGGCTTTGAATGGAAGAGCCCTATTTGGGTTTTGCAATGCAGATTTTGCAGGAATACCTTGCAGATGAAATTTGCAGAGTACCAAAACAGCAGAAAACCTCCCAAAGTGACCACATTTTAGAAATTATTTTGCACAATGAGTTAATCAACACCTGCAATTACTATTGTCAGCCTATAGGTGTTTTCACTCTGAACCATCCAGCATTGCAAGTATGCCAGTTTAGTGCCCAGCTTTTGCTTGCAGAGACAAGCAACCCATACATTTTTAAGTGGGCTCTACTCACTGGAGCAATGTCAAATATGTAGATGCTTTGTCTCACCATTAAAGTAGAAACCTCCTATATTTCAAATTAAAGATGACGGACCTGTGTGGAGCTTGTGTTTTTTGCCTTTTTGACTTTGTCCACAGCATATTTTTTAAGGACATTTGTCTCAGTAATGCCTCAGTGTTTCAAAGTCAAACAAGCTGACTATAATCATTCAGCTAGTGTCTGATAAGTGCTGTCTGTTTCAGCTATCAGGTTACCTTTTAATCCTCTTACAGCTAAGTCAATCTGAAATAAAACAAAATAGAGGAAAAATTACTAAAAAACATTCATGTTTTCAAAAGGAAAAAGTTACCGTTTCTCAAATTTTTAACATTTTGTTTTCTGTAGATAGTTAAGATTTTTAGGCCTTTTGATCATGATCAGTCCATGTGCTTTGTTTAATATCTCCTTAAAATGTAAATGGTGAAGAAAAAGCATTTTGCCGAAACCAGGGACCTTTAGATCTTCAGTCTAACGCTCTCCCAACTGAGCTATTTCTGCCATATCTATACATTTTCTGGGGGGTTTGACACTCTGCAAATGTCAAGTGTCACACCTGGAGGGATATATTATAATTTTTCATTTGACTGTTTTTTGAAGCATGATTTCTATTTGAAACGCCTTCCATTTTGCTGTACATATTTAAAAACATTCATTAACTATTTGTGAATGAGTAGAAAAAGACAGCAATTTTGCCATTGAATTTTTACATTTTCAGTTTGTCTCCATGCACCAGTATAATTCTGACCCCGTGCTTCTAGAATAGGTCATGGTCGCACATAAAACACAATTTGCATGCATAATGTTACATCAAGTTTTATTTTTTATGAGATGCAAACAATTGGAGCAAAAAAGAGACAAAAATTTAGAGAAAATATTATATTGATTGTTAATGTTAAAAGTGAGACCATTTGTCCCAAAATGTGCTGAAACATGTCAGAATGACATGGGCATTTCACATTTTTTAAACTATGATTAGCTACTTGTTACGTTTTTGTTTATTAAGTATCGTTATGGTCTATTGATGTATGAGGTGAAAACTATGAAAGTAGACTTACCAGCAAATCCGTTTCTAGATATATTTCATGACAGCACTGTAGAAGGTTGATTCCCTACCCTAATAGGGACAGAGAACACAAAGAGGTGAAATAGTCCCTCCTCATTGACTGTCCAAAGGATTTTTCTAGTGCCAAAAGAACAACAGACATATGCACAAAAAATCTGTTTGATGTTCCTAGAGTTCTTTTTTGAGAGGACAAATTCAGATTCACTCCAAAGACTCTCAGGAAATTTTTCAAAACCACATTACTAAGTTTTGTTTGACCTCATCTAATCAATAAATGAAGAAAAAAGTTTCTTGAAATTAAAAGTTGATGTCAGAGGTGGGATTTGAACCACTTGTAAACGGTGAAGAAAAAGCATTTTGCCGAAACCCGGGATTGGACCAGGGACCTTTAAGATGTTCAGTCTAACGCTCTCCCAACTGCGCTATTTCGGCCATATCTATACATTTTCTGGGGGGTTTGACACTCTGCAAATGTCAAGTGTCACACCTGGAGGGATATATTATAATTTTTCATTTGACTGTTTTTTGAAGCATGATTTCTATTTGAAACACCTTCCATTTTGCTGTACATATTTAATAACATTCATTAACTATTTGTGAATGAGTAGAAAAAGACAGCAATTTTGCCATTGAATTTTTACATTTTCAGTTTGTCTCCATGCACCAGTATAATTCTGATCCTGTGCTTCTAAAATAGGTCATGGTCGCACATAAAACACAATTTGCATGCATAATGTTACATCAAGTTTTATTTTTTATGAGATGCAAACAATTGGAGCAAAATAGAGACAAAAATTTAGAGAAAATATTTTATTGATTGTTAAAAGTGAGACCATTTGTCCCAAAATGTGCTGAAACATGTCAGAATGACATGGGCATTTCACATTTTTTAAACTATGATTACCTACTTGTTAAGTTTTTGTTTATTAAGTATCGTTATGGTCTATTGATGTATGAGGTGAAAACTATGAAAGTAGACTTACCAGCAAATCCGTTTCTAGATATATTTCATGACAGCACTGTAGAAGGTTGATTCCCTACCCTAATAGGGACAGAGAACACAAAGAGGTGAAATAGTCCCTCCTCATTGACTGTCCAAAGGATTTTTCTAGTGCCAAAAGAACAACAGACATATGCACAAAAAGTCTGTTTGATGTTCCTAGAGTTCTTTTTTGAGAGGACAAATTCAGATTCACTCCAAAGACTCTCAGGAAATTTTTCAAAACCACATTACTAAGTTTTGTTTGACCTCATCTAATCAATAAATGAAGATAAAGTTTCTTGAAATTAAATGTTGATGTCAGAAGTGGGAGTCTGCAACCTGAACGCAGCGCCTTAGACCGCTCGGCCATCCTGACTTCGATATGCAATTGGAACTTAACTCCTTCCATGCTAGTCAGCAGAAATGTTACCATTTCTTGTGATTAAAAACTTGTCACACCACCCCAAAAAAGTCAATAAATAACATTTTTTATATGCGTACTTTTCGTCTGCATTAATTTTTAAACCTCCATTTATTTTGTTTGGATATTAGAAATGTTAGATTTCTCACAAATACGGTGATGCACCACATTTCTTCAGAAACTACTGTTTGGCCACACAGCAGGGCTTTGAAAGGAAGAGCCCTATTTGGGTTTTGCAATGCAGATTTTGCAGGAATACCTTGCAGATGAAATTTGCAGAGTACCAAAACAGCAGAAAACCTCCCAAAGTGACCACATTTTAGAAATTATTTTGCACAATGAGTTAATCAACACCTGCAATTACTATTGTCAGCCTATAGGTGTTTTCACTCTGAACCATCCAGCATTGCAAGTATGCCAGTTTAGTGCCCAGCTTTTGCTTGCAGAGGCAAGCAACCCATACATTTTTAAGTGGGCTCTACTCACTGGAGCAATGTCAAATATGTAGATGCTTTGTCTCACCATTAAAGTAGAAACCTCCTATATTTCAAATTAAAGATGATGGACCTGTGTGGAGCTTGTGTTTTTTGCCTTTTTGACTTTGTCCACAGCATATTTTTTAAGGACATTTGTCTCAGTAATGCCTCAGTGTTTCAAAGTCAAACAAGCTGACTATAATCATTCAGCTAGTGTCTGATAAGTGCTGTCTGTTTCAGCTATCAGGTTACCTTTTAATCCTCTTACAGCTAAGTCAATCTGAAATAAAACAAAATAGAGGAAAAATTACTAAAAAACATTCATGTGTTCAAAAGGAAAAAGTTACCGTTTCTCAAATTTTTAACATTTTGTTTTCTGTAGATAGTTAAGATTTTTAGGCCTTTTGATCATGATCAGTCCATGTGCTTTGTTTAATATCTCCTTAAAATGTAAACGGTGAAGAAAAAGCATTTTGCCGAAACCCGGGATTGGACCAGGGACCTTTAGATCTTCAGTCTAACGCTCTCCCAACTGAGCTATTTCGGCCATATCTATACATTTTCTGGGGGGTTTGACACTCTGCAAATGTCAAGTGTCACACCTGGAGGGATATATTATAATTTTTCATTTGACTGTTTTTTGAAGCATGATTTCTATTTGAAACGCCTTCCATTTTGCTGTACATATTTAATAACATTCATTGACTATTTGTGAATGAGTAGAAAAAGACAGCAATTTTGCCATTGAATTTTTACATTTTCAGTTTGTCTCCATGCACCAGTATAATTCTGACCCTGTGCTTCTAGAATAGGTCATGGTCGCACATAAAACACAATTTGCATGCATAATGTTACATCAAGATTTATTTTTTATGAGATGCAAACAATTGGAGCAAAAAAGAGACAAAAATTTAGAGAAAATATTTTATTGATTGTTAAAAGTGAGACCATTTGTCCCAAAATGTGCTGAAACATGTCAGAATGACATGGGCATTTCACATTTTTTAAACTATGATTACCTACTTGTTAAGTTTTTGTTTATTAAGTATCGTTATGGTCTATTGATGTATGAGGTGAAAACTATGAAAGTAGACTTACCAGCAAATCCGTTTCTAGATATATTTCATGACAGCACTGTAGAAGGTTGATTACCTACCCTAATAGGGACAGAGAACACAAAGAGGTGAAATAGTCCCTCCTCATTGACTGTCCAAAGGATTTTTCTAGTGCCAAAAGAACAACAAACATATGCACAAAAAGTCTGTTTGATGTTTCTAGAGTTCTTTTTTGAGAGGACAAATTCAGATTCACTCCAAAGACTCTCAGGAAATTTTTCAAAACCACATTACATGAAGATAAAGTTTCTTGAAATTAAATGTTGATGTCAGAAGTGGGATTTGAAACCACACCTCAAGGGGAGACTGCGACCTGAACGCAGCGCCTTAGACCGCTCGGCAATCTTGACTTCGATATGCAATTGGAACTTAACTCCTTCCATGCTAGTCAGCAGAAATGTTACCATTTCTTGTGATTAAAAACTTGTCACACCACCCCAAAAAAGTCAATAAATAACATTTTTTATATGCGTACTTTTCGTCTGCATTAATTTTTAAACCTCCATTTATTTTGTTTGGATATTAGAAATGTTAGATTTCTCACAAATGCGGTGATGCACCACATTTCTTCAGAAACTACTGTTTGGCCACACAGCAGGGCTTTGAATGGAAGAGCCCTATTTGGGTTTTGCAATGCAGATTTTGCAGGAATACCTTGCAGATGAAATTTGCAGAGTACCAAAACAGCAGAAAACCTCCCAAAGTGACCACATTTTAGAAATTATTTTGCACAATGAGTTAATCAACACCTGCAATTACTATTGTCAGCCTATAGGTGTTTTCACTCTGAACCATCCAGCATTGCAAGTATGCCAGTTTAGTGCCCAGCTTTTGCTTGCAGAGACAAGCAACCCATACATTTTTAAGTGGGCTCTACTCACTGGAGCAATGTCAAATATGTAGATGCTTTGTCTCACCATTAAAGTAGAAACCTCCTATATTTCAAATTAAAGATGACGGACCTGTGTGGAGCTTGTGTTTTTTGCCTTTTTGACTTTGTCCACAGCATATTTTTTAAGGACATTTGTCTCAGTAATGCCTCAGTGTTTCAAAGTCAAACAAGCTGACTATAATCATTCAGCTAGTGTCTGATAAGTGCTGTCTGTTTCAGCTATCAGGTTACCTTTTAATCCTCTTACAGCTAAGTCAATCTGAAATAAAACAAAATAGAGGAAAAATTACTAAAAAACATTCATGTTTTCAAAAGGAAAAAGTTACCGTTTCTCAAATTTTTAACATTTTGTTTTCTGTAGATAGTTAAGATTTTTAGGCCTTTTGATCATGATCAGTCCATGTGCTTTGTTTAATATCTCCTTAAAATGTAAATGGTGAAGAAAAAGCATTTTGCCGAAACCAGGGACCTTTAGATCTTCAGTCTAACGCTCTCCCAACTGAGCTATTTCTGCCATATCTATACATTTTCTGGGGGGTTTGACACTCTGCAAATGTCAAGTGTCACACCTGGAGGGATATATTATAATTTTTCATTTGACTGTTTTTTGAAGCATGATTTCTATTTGAAACGCCTTCCATTTTGCTGTACATATTTAATAACATTCATTAACTATTTGTGAATGAGTAGAAAAAGACAGCAATTTTGCCATTGAATTTTTACATTTTCAGTTTGTCTCCATGCACCAGTATAATTCTGACCCCGTGCTTCTAGAATAGGTCATGGTCGCACATAAAACACAATTTGCATGCATAATGTTACATCAAGTTTTATTTTTTATGAGATGCAAACAATTGGAGCAAAAAAGAGACAAAAATTTAGAGAAAATATTATATTGATTGTTAATGTTAAAAGTGAGACCATTTGTCCCAAAATGTGCTGAAACATGTCAGAATGACATGGGCATTTCACATTTTTTAAACTATGATTAGCTACTTGTTACGTTTTTGTTTATTAAGTATCGTTATGGTCTATTGATGTATGAGGTGAAAACTATGAAAGTAGACTTACCAGCAAATCCGTTTCTAGATATATTTCATGACAGCACTGTAGAAGGTTGATTCCCTACCCTAATAGGGACAGAGAACACAAAGAGGTGAAATAGTCCCTCCTCATTGACTGTCCAAAGGATTTTTCTAGTGCCAAAAGAACAACAGACATATGCACAAAAAATCTGTTTGATGTTCCTAGAGTTCTTTTTTGAGAGGACAAATTCAGATTCACTCCAAAGACTCTCAGGAAATTTTTCAAAACCACATTACTAAGTTTTGTTTGACCTCATCTAATCAATAAATGAAGAAAAAAGTTTCTTGAAATTAAAAGTTGATGTCAGAGGTGGGATTTGAACCACTTGTAAACGGTGAAGAAAAAGCATTTTGCCGAAACCCGGGATTGGACCAGGGACCTTTAAGATGTTCAGTCTAACGCTCTCCCAACTGCGCTATTTCGGCCATATCTATACATTTTCTGGGGGGTTTGACACTCTGCAAATGTCAAGTGTCACACCTGGAGGGATATATTATAATTTTTCATTTGACTGTTTTTTGAAGCATGATTTCTATTTGAAACACCTTCCATTTTGCTGTACATATTTAATAACATTCATTAACTATTTGTGAATGAGTAGAAAAAGACAGCAATTTTGCCATTGAATTTTTACATTTTCAGTTTGTCTCCATGCACCAGTATAATTCTGATCCTGTGCTTCTAAAATAGGTCATGGTCGCACATAAAACACAATTTGCATGCATAATGTTACATCAAGTTTTATTTTTTATGAGATGCAAACAATTGGAGCAAAATAGAGACAAAAATTTAGAGAAAATATTTTATTGATTGTTAAAAGTGAGACCATTTGTCCCAAAATGTGCTGAAACATGTCAGAATGACATGGGCATTTCACATTTTTTAAACTATGATTACCTACTTGTTAAGTTTTTGTTTATTAAGTATCGTTATGGTCTATTGATGTATGAGGTGAAAACTATGAAAGTAGACTTACCAGCAAATCCGTTTCTAGATATATTTCATGACAGCACTGTAGAAGGTTGATTCCCTACCCTAATAGGGACAGAGAACACAAAGAGGTGAAATAGTCCCTCCTCATTGACTGTCCAAAGGATTTTTCTAGTGCCAAAAGAACAACAGACATATGCACAAAAAGTCTGTTTGATGTTCCTAGAGTTCTTTTTTGAGAGGACAAATTCAGATTCACTCCAAAGACTCTCAGGAAATTTTTCAAAACCACATTACTAAGTTTTGTTTGACCTCATCTAATCAATAAATGAAGATAAAGTTTCTTGAAATTAAATGTTGATGTCAGAAGTGGGAGTCTGCAACCTGAACGCAGCGCCTTAGACCGCTCGGCCATCCTGACTTCGATATGCAATTGGAACTTAACTCCTTCCATGCTAGTCAGCAGAAATGTTACCATTTCTTGTGATTAAAAACTTGTCACACCACCCCAAAAAAGTCAATAAATAACATTTTTTATATGCGTACTTTTCGTCTGCATTAATTTTTAAACCTCCATTTATTTTGTTTGGATATTAGAAATGTTAGATTTCTCACAAATACGGTGATGCACCACATTTCTTCAGAAACTACTGTTTGGCCACACAGCAGGGCTTTGAAAGGAAGAGCCCTATTTGGGTTTTGCAATGCAGATTTTGCAGGAATACCTTGCAGATGAAATTTGCAGAGTACCAAAACAGCAGAAAACCTCCCAAAGTGACCACATTTTAGAAATTATTTTGCACAATGAGTTAATCAACACCTGCAATTACTATTGTCAGCCTATAGGTGTTTTCACTCTGAACCATCCAGCATTGCAAGTATGCCAGTTTAGTGCCCAGCTTTTGCTTGCAGAGGCAAGCAACCCATACATTTTTAAGTGGGCTCTACTCACTGGAGCAATGTCAAATATGTAGATGCTTTGTCTCACCATTAAAGTAGAAACCTCCTATATTTCAAATTAAAGATGATGGACCTGTGTGGAGCTTGTGTTTTTTGCCTTTTTGACTTTGTCCACAGCATATTTTTTAAGGACATTTGTCTCAGTAATGCCTCAGTGTTTCAAAGTCAAACAAGCTGACTATAATCATTCAGCTAGTGTCTGATAAGTGCTGTCTGTTTCAGCTATCAGGTTACCTTTTAATCCTCTTACAGCTAAGTCAATCTGAAATAAAACAAAATAGAGGAAAAATTACTAAAAAACATTCATGTGTTCAAAAGGAAAAAGTTACCGTTTCTCAAATTTTTAACATTTTGTTTTCTGTAGATAGTTAAGATTTTTAGGCCTTTTGATCATGATCAGTCCATGTGCTTTGTTTAATATCTCCTTAAAATGTAAACGGTGAAGAAAAAGCATTTTGCCGAAACCCGGGATTGGACCAGGGACCTTTAGATCTTCAGTCTAACGCTCTCCCAACTGAGCTATTTCGGCCATATCTATACATTTTCTGGGGGGTTTGACACTCTGCAAATGTCAAGTGTCACACCTGGAGGGATATATTATAATTTTTCATTTGACTGTTTTTTGAAGCATGATTTCTATTTGAAACGCCTTCCATTTTGCTGTACATATTTAATAACATTCATTGACTATTTGTGAATGAGTAGAAAAAGACAGCAATTTTGCCATTGAATTTTTACATTTTCAGTTTGTCTCCATGCACCAGTATAATTCTGACCCTGTGCTTCTAGAATAGGTCATGGTCGCACATAAAACACAATTTGCATGCATAATGTTACATCAAGATTTATTTTTTATGAGATGCAAACAATTGGAGCAAAAAAGAGACAAAAATTTAGAGAAAATATTTTATTGATTGTTAAAAGTGAGACCATTTGTCCCAAAATGTGCTGAAACATGTCAGAATGACATGGGCATTTCACATTTTTTAAACTATGATTACCTACTTGTTAAGTTTTTGTTTATTAAGTATCGTTATGGTCTATTGATGTATGAGGTGAAAACTATGAAAGTAGACTTACCAGCAAATCCGTTTCTAGATATATTTCATGACAGCACTGTAGAAGGTTGATTACCTACCCTAATAGGGACAGAGAACACAAAGAGGTGAAATAGTCCCTCCTCATTGACTGTCCAAAGGATTTTTCTAGTGCCAAAAGAACAACAAACATATGCACAAAAAGTCTGTTTGATGTTTCTAGAGTTCTTTTTTGAGAGGACAAATTCAGATTCACTCCAAAGACTCTCAGGAAATTTTTCAAAACCACATTACATGAAGATAAAGTTTCTTGAAATTAAATGTTGATGTCAGAAGTGGGATTTGAAACCACACCTCCAGGGGAGACTGCGACCTGAACGCAGCGCCTTAGACCGCTCGGCAATCTTGACTTCGATATGCAATTGGAACTTAACTCCTTCCATGCTAGTCAGCAGAAATGTTACCATTTCTTGTGATTAAAAACTTGTCACACCACCCCAAAAAAGTCAATAAATAACATTTTTTATATGCGTACTTTTCGTCTGCATTAATTTTTAAACCTCCATTTATTTTGTTTGGATATTAGAAATGTTAGATTTCTCACAAATGCGGTGATGCACCACATTTCTTCAGAAACTACTGTTTGGCCACACAGCAGGGCTTTGAATGGAAGAGCCCTATTTGGGTTTTGCAATGCAGATTTTGCAGGAATACCTTGCAGATGAAATTTGCAGAGTACCAAAACAGCAGAAAACCTCCCAAAGTGACCACATTTTAGAAATTATTTTGCACAATGAGTTAATCAACACCTGCAATTACTATTGTCAGCCTATAGGTGTTTTCACTCTGAACCATCCAGCATTGCAAGTATGCCAGTTTAGTGCCCAGCTTTTGCTTGCAGAGACAAGCAACCCATACATTTTTAAGTGGGCTCTACTCACTGGAGCAATGTCAAATATGTAGATGCTTTGTCTCACCATTAAAGTAGAAACCTCCTATATTTCAAATTAAAGATGACGGACCTGTGTGGAGCTTGTGTTTTTTGCCTTTTTGACTTTGTCCACAGCATATTTTTTAAGGACATTTGTCTCAGTAATGCCTCAGTGTTTCAAAGTCAAACAAGCTGACTATAATCATTCAGCTAGTGTCTGATAAGTGCTGTCTGTTTCAGCTATCAGGTTACCTTTTAATCCTCTTACAGCTAAGTCAATCTGAAATAAAACAAAATAGAGGAAAAATTACTAAAAAACATTCATGTTTTCAAAAGGAAAAAGTTACCGTTTCTCAAATTTTTAACATTTTGTTTTCTGTAGATAGTTAAGATTTTTAGGCCTTTTGATCATGATCAGTCCATGTGCTTTGTTTAATATCTCCTTAAAATGTAAATGGTGAAGAAAAAGCATTTTGCCGAAACCAGGGACCTTTAGATCTTCAGTCTAACGCTCTCCCAACTGAGCTATTTCTGCCATATCTATACATTTTCTGGGGGGTTTGACACTCTGCAAATGTCAAGTGTCACACCTGGAGGGATATATTATAATTTTTCATTTGACTGTTTTTTGAAGCATGATTTCTATTTGAAACGCCTTCCATTTTGCTGTACATATTTAATAACATTCATTAACTATTTGTGAATGAGTAGAAAAAGACAGCAATTTTGCCATTGAATTTTTACATTTTCAGTTTGTCTCCATGCACCAGTATAATTCTGACCCCGTGCTTCTAGAATAGGTCATGGTCGCACATAAAACACAATTTGCATGCATAATGTTACATCAAGTTTTATTTTTTATGAGATGCAAACAATTGGAGCAAAAAAGAGACAAAAATTTAGAGAAAATATTATATTGATTGTTAATGTTAAAAGTGAGACCATTTGTCCCAAAATGTGCTGAAACATGTCAGAATGACATGGGCATTTCACATTTTTTAAACTATGATTAGCTACTTGTTACGTTTTTGTTTATTAAGTATCGTTATGGTCTATTGATGTATGAGGTGAAAACTATGAAAGTAGACTTACCAGCAAATCCGTTTCTAGATATATTTCATGACAGCACTGTAGAAGGTTGATTCCCTACCCTAATAGGGACAGAGAACACAAAGAGGTGAAATAGTCCCTCCTCATTGACTGTCCAAAGGATTTTTCTAGTGCCAAAAGAACAACAGACATATGCACAAAAAATCTGTTTGATGTTCCTAGAGTTCTTTTTTGAGAGGACAAATTCAGATTCACTCCAAAGACTCTCAGGAAATTTTTCAAAACCACATTACTAAGTTTTGTTTGACCTCATCTAATCAATAAATGAAGAAAAAAGTTTCTTGAAATTAAAAGTTGATGTCAGAGGTGGGATTTGAACCACTTGTAAACGGTGAAGAAAAAGCATTTTGCCGAAACCCGGGATTGGACCAGGGACCTTTAAGATGTTCAGTCTAACGCTCTCCCAACTGCGCTATTTCGGCCATATCTATACATTTTCTGGGGGGTTTGACACTCTGCAAATGTCAAGTGTCACACCTGGAGGGATATATTATAATTTTTCATTTGACTGTTTTTTGAAGCATGATTTCTATTTGAAACACCTTCCATTTTGCTGTACATATTTAATAACATTCATTAACTATTTGTGAATGAGTAGAAAAAGACAGCAATTTTGCCATTGAATTTTTACATTTTCAGTTTGTCTCCATGCACCAGTATAATTCTGATCCTGTGCTTCTAAAATAGGTCATGGTCGCACATAAAACACAATTTGCATGCATAATGTTACATCAAGTTTTATTTTTTATGAGATGCAAACAATTGGAGCAAAATAGAGACAAAAATTTAGAGAAAATATTTTATTGATTGTTAAAAGTGAGACCATTTGTCCCAAAATGTGCTGAAACATGTCAGAATGACATGGGCATTTCACATTTTTTAAACTATGATTACCTACTTGTTAAGTTTTTGTTTATTAAGTATCGTTATGGTCTATTGATGTATGAGGTGAAAACTATGAAAGTAGACTTACCAGCAAATCCGTTTCTAGATATATTTCATGACAGCACTGTAGAAGGTTGATTCCCTACCCTAATAGGGACAGAGAACACAAAGAGGTGAAATAGTCCCTCCTCATTGACTGTCCAAAGGATTTTTCTAGTGCCAAAAGAACAACAGACATATGCACAAAAAGTCTGTTTGATGTTCCTAGAGTTCTTTTTTGAGAGGACAAATTCAGATTCACTCCAAAGACTCTCAGGAAATTTTTCAAAACCACATTACTAAGTTTTGTTTGACCTCATCTAATCAATAAATGAAGATAAAGTTTCTTGAAATTAAATGTTGATGTTAGAAGTGGGAGTCTGCAACCTGAACGCAGCGCCTTAGACCGCTCGGCCATCCTGACTTCGATATGCAATTGGAACTTAACTCCTTCCATGCTAGTCAGCAGAAATGTTACCATTTCTTGTGATTAAAAACTTGTCACACCACCCCAAAAAAGTCAATAAATAACATTTTTTATATGCGTACTTTTCGTCTGCATTAATTTTTAAATCTCCATTTATTTTGTTTGGATATTAGAAATGTTAGATTTCTCACAAATGCGGTGATGCGCCACATTTCTTCAGAAACTACTGTTTGGCCACACAGCAGGGCTTTGAAAGGAAGAGCCCTATTTGGGTTTTGCAATGCAGATTTTGCAGGAATACCTTGCAGATGAAATTTGCAGAGTACCAAAACAGCAGAAAACCTCCCAAAGTGACCACATTTTAGAAATTATTTTGCACAATGAGTTAATCAACACCTGCAATTACTATTGTCAGCCTATAGGTGTTTTCACTCTGAACCATCCAGCATTGCAAGTATGCCAGTTTAGTGCCCAGCTTTTGCTTGCAGAGACAAGCAACCCATACATTTTTAAGTGGGCTCTACTCACTGGAGCAATGTCAAATATGTAGATGCTTTGTCTCACCATTAAAGTAGAAACCTCCTATATTTCAAATTAAAGATGACGGACCTTTGTGGAGCTTGTGTTTTTTGCCTTTTTGACTTTGTCCACAGCATATTTTTTAAGGACATTTGTCTCAGTAATGCCTCAGTGTTTCAAAGTCAAACAAGCTGACTATAATCATTCAGCTAGTGTCTGATAAGTGCTGACTGTTTCAGCTATCAGGTTACCTTTTAATCCTCTTACAGCTAAGTCAATCTGAAATAAAACAAAATAGAGGAAAAATTACTAAAAAACATTCATGTGTTCAAAAGGAAAAAGTTACCGTTTCTCAAATTTTTAACATTTTGTTTTCTGTAGATAGTTAAGATTTTTAGGCCTTTTGATCATGATCAGTCCATGTGCTTTGTTTAATATCTCTTTAAAATGTAAACGGTGAAGAAAAAGCATTTTGCCGAAACCCGGGATTGGACCAGGGACCTTTAGATGTTCAGTCTAACGCTCTCCCAACTGAGCTATTTCGGCCGTATCTATACATTTTCTGAGGGGTTTGACACTCTGCAAATGTCAAGTGTCACATCTGGAGGGATATATTATAATTTTTCATTTGACTGTTTTTTGAAGCATGATTTCTATTTGAAACGCCTTCCATTTTGCTGCACATATTTAATAACATTCATTAACTATTTGTGAATGAGTAGAAAAAGACAGCAATTTTGCCATTGAATTTTTACATTTTCAGTTTGTCTCCATGCACCAGTATAATTCTGACCCCGTGCTTCTAGAATAGGTCATGGTCGCACATAAAACACAATTTGCATGCATAATGTTACATCAAGTTTTATTTTTTATGAGATGCAAACAATTGGAGCAAAAAAGAGACAAAAATTTAGAGAAAATATTTTATTGATTGTTAATGTTAAAAGTGAGACCATTTGTCCCAAAATGTGCTGAAACATGTCAGAATGACATGGGCATTTCACATTTTTTAAACTATGATTAGCTACTTGTTACGTTTTTGTTTATTAAGTATCGTTATGGTCTATTGATGTATGAGGTGAAAACTATGAAAGTAGACTTACCAGCAAATCCGTTTCTAGATATATTTCATGACAGCACTGTAGAAGGTTGATTCCCTACCCTAATAGGGACAGAGAACACAAAGAGGTGAAATAGTCCCTCCTCATTGACTGTCCAAAGGATTTTTCTAGTGCCAAAAGAACAACAGACATATGCACAAAAAATCTGTTTGATGTTCCTAGAGTTCTTTTTTGAGAGGACAAATTCAGATTCACTCCAAAGACTCTCAGGAAATTTTTCAAAACCACATTACTAAGTTTTGTTTGACCTCATCTAATCAATAAATGAAGAAAAAAGTTTCTTGAAATTAAAAGTTGATGTCATAGGTGGGATTTGAACCACTTGTAAACGTTGAAGAAAAAGCATTTTGCCGAAACCCGGGATTGGACCAAGGACCTTTAGATCTTCAGTCTAACGCTCTCCCAACTGAGCTATTTCAGCCATATCTATACATTTTCTGGGGGGTTTGACACTCTGCAAATGTCAAGTGTCACACCTGGAGGGATATATTATAATTTTTCATTTGACTGTTTTTTGAAGCATGATTTCTATTTGAAACACCTTCCATTTTGCTGTACATATTTAATAACATTCATTAACTATTTGTGAATGAGTAGAAAAAGACAGCAATTTTGCCATTGAATTTTTACATTTTCAGTTTGTCTCCATGCACCAGTATAATTCTGACCCTGTGCTTCTAGAATAGGTCATGGTCGCACATAAAACACAATTTGCATGCATAATGTTACATCAAGTTTTATTTTTTATGAGATGCAAACAATTGGAGCAAAAAAGAGACAAAAATTTAGAGAAAATATTTTATTGATTTTTAATGTTAAAAGTGAGACCATTTGTCCCAAAATGTGCTGAAACATGTCAGAATGACATGGGCATTTCACATTTTTTAAACTATGATTACCTACTTGTTACGTTTTTGTTTATTAAGTATCGTTATGGTCTATTGATGTATGAGGTGAAAACTATGAAAGTAGACTTACCAGCAAATCCGTTTCTAGATATATTTCATGACAGCACTGTAGAAGGTTGATTCCCTACCCTAATAGGGACAGAGAACACAAAGAGGTGAAATAGTCCCTCCTCATTGACTGTCCAAAGGATTTTTCTAGTGCCAAAAGAACAACAGACATATGCACAAAAAATCTGTTTGATGTTCCTAGAGTTCTTTTTTGAGAGGACAAATTCAGATTCACTCCAAAGACTCTCAGGAAATTTTTCAAAACCACATTACTAAGTTTTGTTTGACCTCATCTAATCAATAAATGAAGAAAAAAGTTTCTTGAAATTAAAAGTTGATGTCAGAGGTGGGATTTGAACCACTTGTAAACGGTGAAGAAAAAGCATTTTGCCGAAACCCGGGATTGGACCAAGGACCTTTAGATCTTCAGTCTAACGCTCTCCCAACTGAGATATTTCAGCCATATCTATACATTTTCTGGGGGGTTTGACACTCTGCAAATGTCAAGTGTCACACCTGGAGGGATATATTATAATTTTTCATTTGACTGTTTTTTGAAGCATGATTTCTATTTGAAACACCTTCCATTTAGCTGTACATATTTAATAACATTCATTAACTATTTGTGAATGAGTAGAAAAAGACAGCAATTTTGCCATTGAAGTTTTACATTTTCAGTTTGTCTCCATGCACCAGTATAATTCTGACCCTGTGCTTCTAGAATAGGTCATGGTCGCACATAAAACACAATTTGCATGCATAATGTTACATCAAGTTTTATTTTTTATGAGATGCAAACAATTGGAGCAAAAAAGAGACAAAAATTTAGAGAAAATATTTTATTGATTTTTAATGTTAAAAGTGAGACCATTTGTCCCAAAATGTGCTGAAACATGTCAGAATGACATGGGCATTTCACATTTTTTAAACTATGATTACCTACTTGTTACGTTTTTGTTTATTAAGTATCGTTATGGTCTATTGATGTATGAGGTGAAAACTATGAAAGTAGACTTACCAGCAAATCCGTTTCTAGATATATTTCATGACAGCACTGTAGAAGGTTGATTCCCTACCCTAATAGGGACAGAGAACACAAAGAGGTGAAATAGTCCCTCCTCATTGACTGTCCAAAGGATTTTTCTAGTGCCAAAAGAACAACAGACATATGCACAAAAAATCTGTTTGATGTTCCTAGAGTTCTTTTTTGAGAGGACAAATTCAGATTCACTCCAAAGACTCTCAGGAAATTTTTCAAAACAACATTACATGAAGATAAAGTTTCTTGAAATTAAATGTTGATGTCAGAAGTGGAATTTGAACCCACGCCTCCAGGGGAGACTGCGACCTGAACGCAGCGCCTTAGACCTTTCGGCCGTCCTGACTTCGATAAGCAACTGGAACTTAACTTGTCACACCACCCCAAAAAAGTCAATAAATAACATTTTTTATTTGCGTACTTTTCATCTGCATTAATTTTTAAACCTCCATTTATTTTGTTTGGATATTAGAAATGTTATATTTCTCACAAATGCGGTGATGCACCACATTTCTTCAGAAACTACTGTTTGGCCACACAGCAGGGCTTTGAAAGGAAGAGCCCTATTTGGGTTTTGCAATGCAGATTTTGCAGGAATACCTTGCAGATGAAATTTGCAGAGTACCAAAACAGCGGAAAATCTCCCAAAGTGACCACATTTTAGAAATTATTTTGCACAATGAGTTAATCAACACCTGCAATTACTATTGTCAGCCTATAGGTGTTTTCACTCTGAACCATCCAGCATTGCAAGTATGCCAGTTTAGTGCCCAGCTTTTGCTTGCAGAGACAAGCAACCCATACAGTTTTAAGTGGGCTCTACTCACTGGAGCAATGTCAAATATGTAGATGCTTTGTCTCACCATTAAAGTAGAAACCTCCTATATTTCAAATTAAAGATGACGGACCTGTGTGGAGCTTGTGTTTTTTGCCTTTTTGACTTTGTCCACAGCATATTTTTTAAGGACATTTGTCTCAGTAATGCCTCAGTGTTTCATTGTCAAACAAGCTGACTATAATCATTCAGCTAGTGTCTGATAAGTGCTGTCTGTTTCAGCTATCAGGTTACCTTTTAATCCTCTTACAGCTAAGTCAATCTGAAATAAAACAAAATAGAGGAAAAATTACTAAAAAACATTCATGTGTTCAAAAGGAAAAAGTTACCGTTTCTCAAATTTTTAACATTTTGTTTTCTGTAGATAGTTAAGATTTTTAGGCCTTTTGATCATGATCAGTCCATGTGCTTTGTTTAATATCTCCTTAAAATGTAAATGGTGAAGAAAAAGCATTTTGCCGAAACCCGGGACCTTTAGATCTTCAGTTTAACGCTCTCCCAACTGAGCTATTTCGGCCATAGCTATACATTTTCTGGGGGGTTTGACACTCTGCAAATGTCAAGTGTCACACCTGGAGGGATATATTATAATTTTTCATTTGACTGTTTTTTGAAGCATGATTTC
Organism: Dendrobates tinctorius; assembly: GCF_039654945.1. NCBI lineage: Eukaryota > Metazoa > Chordata > Amphibia > Anura > Dendrobatidae > Dendrobates > Dendrobates tinctorius. Next base: position 3,625,407 of record NW_027362016.1, on the reverse strand, counting down.
TATTTGAAACGCCTTCCATTTTGCTGTACACATTTAATAACATTCATTAACTATTTGTGAATGAGTAGAAAAAGACAGCAATTTTGCCATTGAATTTTTACATTTTCAGTTTGTCTCCATGCACCAGTATAATTCTGACCCTGTGCTTCTAGAATAGGTCATGGTCGCACATAAAACACAATTTGCATGCATAATGTTACATCAAGTTTTATTTTTTATGAGATGCAAACAATTGGAGCAAAAAAGAGACAAAAATTTAGAGAAAATATTTTATTGATTGTTAAAAGTGAGACCATTTGTCCCAAAATGTGCTGAAACATGTCAGAATGACATGGGCATTTCACATTTTTTAAACTATGATTACCTACTTGTTAAGTTTTTGTTTATTAAGTATCGTTATGGTCTATTGATGTATGAGGTGAAAACTATGAAAGTAGACTTACCAGCAAATCCGTTTCTAGATATATTTCATGACAGCACTGTAGAAGGTTGATTCCCTACCCTAATAGGGACAGAGAACACAAAGAGGTGAAATAGTCCCTCCTCATTGACTGTCCAAAGGATTTTTCTAGTGCCAAAAGAACAACAGACATATGCACAAAAAATCTGTTTGATGTTCCTAGAGTTCTTTTTTGAGAGGACAAATTCAGATTCACTCCAAAGACTCTCAGGAAATTTTTCAAAACCACATTACTAAGTTTTGTTTGACCTCATCTAATCAATAAATGAAGATAAAGTTTCTTAAAATTAAATGTTGATGTCAAGAAGTGGGATTTGAACCCACGCCTCCAGGGGAGACTCCGACCTGAACGCTGCGCCTTAGACCGCTCGGCCATCCTGACTTTGATATGCAATTGGAACTTAACTCCTTCCATGCTAGTCAGCAGAAATGTTACCATTTTTTGTGATTACAAACTTGTCACACCACCCCAAAAAAGTCAATAAATAACATTTTTTATATGCGTACTTTTCGTCTGCATTAATTTTTAAACCTCCATTTATTTTGTTTGGATATTAGAAATGTTAGATTTCTCACAAATGGGGTGATGCACCACATTTCTTCAGAAACTACTGTTTGGCCACACAGCAGGGCTTTGAAAGGAAGAGCCCTATTTGGGTTTTGCAATGCAGATTTTGCAGGAATACCTTGCAGATGAAATTTGCAGAGTACCAAAACAGCATAAAACCTCCCAAAGTGACCACATTTTAGAAATTATTTTGCACAATGAGTTAATCAACACCTGCAATTACTATTGTCAGCCTATAGGTGTTTTCACTCTGAACCATCCAGCATTGCAAGTATGCCAGTTTAGTGCCCAGCTTTTGCTTGCAGAGACAAGCAACCCATACATTTTTAAGTGGGCTCTACTCACTGGAGCAATGTCAAATATGTAGATGCTTTGTCTCACCATTAAAGTAGAAACCTCCTATATTTCAAATTAAAGATGACGGACCTGTGTGGAGCTTGTGTTTTTTGCCTTTTTGACTTTGTCCACAGCATATTTTTTAAGGACATTTGTCTCAGTAATGCCTCAGTGTTTCAAAGTCAAACAAGCTGACTATAATCATTCAGCTAGTGTCTGATAAGTGCTGTCTGTTTCAGCTATCAGGTTACCTTTTAATCCTCTTACAGCTAAGTCAATCTGAAATAAAACAAAATAGAGGAAAAATTACTAAAAAACATTCATGTGTTCAAAAGGAAAAAGTTACCGTTTCTCAAATTTTTAACATTTTGTTTTCTGTAAATAGTTAAGATTTTTAGGCCTTTTGATCATGATCAGTCCATGTGCTTTGTTTAATATCTCCTTAAAATGTAAACGGTGAAGAAAAAGCATTTTGCCGAAACCCAGGATTGGACCAGGGACCTTTAGATCTTCAGTCTAACGCTCTCCCAACTGAGCTATTTCGGCCATATCTATACATTTTCTTGGGGGTTTGACACTCTGCAAATGTCAAGTGTCACACCTGGAGGGATATATTATAATTTTTCATTTGACTGTTTTTTGAAGCATGATTTCTATTTGAAACGCCTTCCATTTTGCTGTACATATTTAATAACATTCATTAACTATTTGTGAATGAGTAGAAAAAGACAGCAATTTTGCCATTGAATTTTTACATTTTCAGTTTGTCTCCATGCACCAGTATAATTCTGACCCCGTGCTTCTAGAATAGGTCATGGTCGCACATAAAACACAATTTGCATGCATAATGTTACATCAAGTTTTATTTTTTATGAGATGCAAACAATTGGAGCAAAAAAGAGACAAAAATTTAGAGAAAATATTATATTGATTGTTAATGTTAAAAGTGAGACCATTTGTCCCAAAATGTGCTGAAACATGTCAGAATGACATGGGCATTTCACATTTTTTAAACTATGATTAGCTACTTGTTACGTTTTTGTTTATTAAGTATCGTTATGGTCTATTGATGTATGAGGTGAAAACTATGAAAGTAGACTTACCAGCAAATCCGTTTCTAGATATATTTCATGACAGCACTGTAGAAGGTTGATTCCCTACCCTAATAGGGACAGAGAACACAAAGAGGTGAAATAGTCCCTCCTCATTGACTGTCCAAAGGATTTTTCTAGTGCCAAAAGAACAACAGACATATGCACAAAAAATCTGTTTGATGTTCCTAGAGTTCTTTTTTGAGAGGACAAATTCAGATTCACTCCAAAGACTCTCAGGAAATTTTTCAAAACCACATTACTAAGTTTTGTTTGACCTCATCTAATCAATAAATGAAGAAAAAAGTTTCTTGAAATTAAAAGTTGATGTCAGAGGTGGGATTTGAACCACTTGTAAACGGTGAAGAAAAAGCATTTTGCCGAAACCCGGGATTGGACCAGGGACCTTTAAGATGTTCAGTCTAACGCTCTCCCAACTGCGCTATTTCGGCCATATCTATACATTTTCTGGGGGGTTTGACACTCTGCAAATGTCAAGTGTCACACCTGGAGGGATATATTATAATTTTTCATTTGACTGTTTTTTGAAGCATGATTTCTATTTGAAACACCTTCCATTTTGCTGTACATATTTAATAACATTCATTAACTATTTGTGAATGAGTAGAAAAAGACAGCAATTTTGCCATTGAATTTTTACATTTTCAGTTTGTCTCCATGCACCAGTATAATTCTGATCCTGTGCTTCTAAAATAGGTCATGGTCGCACATAAAACACAATTTGCATGCATAATGTTACATCAAGTTTTATTTTTTATGAGATGCAAACAATTGGAGCAAAATAGAGACAAAAATTTAGAGAAAATATTTTATTGATTGTTAAAAGTGAGACCATTTGTCCCAAAATGTGCTGAAACATGTCAGAATGACATGGGCATTTCACATTTTTTAAACTATGATTACCTACTTGTTAAGTTTTTGTTTATTAAGTATCGTTATGGTCTATTGATGTATGAGGTGAAAACTATGAAAGTAGACTTACCAGCAAATCCGTTTCTAGATATATTTCATGACAGCACTGTAGAAGGTTGATTCCCTACCCTAATAGGCACAGAGAACACAAAGAGGTGAAATAGTCCCTCCTCATTGACTGTCCAAAGGATTTTTCTAGTGCCAAAAGAACAACAGACATATGCACAAAAAGTCTGTTTGATGTTCCTAGAGTTCTTTTTTGAGAGGACAAATTCAGATTCACTCCAAAGACTCTCAGGAAATTTTTCAAAACCACATTACTAAGTTTTGTTTGACCTCATCTAATCAATAAATGAAGATAAAGTTTCTTGAAATTAAATGTTGATGTCAGAAGTGGGAGTCTGCAACCTGAACGCAGCGCCTTAGACCGCTCGGCCATCCTGACTTCGATATGCAATTGGAACTTAACTCCTTCCATGCTAGTCAGCAGAAATGTTACCATTTCTTGTGATTAAAAACTTGTCACACCACCCCAAAAAAGTCAATAAATAACATTTTTTATATGCGTACTTTTCGTCTGCATTAATTTTTAAATCTCCATTTATTTTGTTTGGATATTAGAAATGTTAGATTTCTCACAAATGCGGTGATGCGCCACATTTCTTCAGAAACTACTGTTTGGCCACACAGCAGGGCTTTGAAAGGAAGAGCCCTATTTGGGTTTTGCAATGCAGATTTTGCAGGAATACCTTGCAGATGAAATTTGCAGAGTACCAAAACAGCAGAAAACCTCCCAAAGTGACCACATTTTAGAAATTATTTTGCACAATGAGTTAATCAACACCTGCAATTACTATTGTCAGCCTATAGGTGTTTTCACTCTGAACCATCCAGCATTGCAAGTATGCCAGTTTAGTGCCCAGCTTTTGCTTGCAGAGACAAGCAACCCATACATTTTTAAGTGGGCTCTACTCACTGGAGCAATGTCAAATATGTAGATGCTTTGTCTCACCATTAAAGTAGAAACCTCCTATATTTCAAATTAAAGATGACGGACCTTTGTGGAGCTTGTGTTTTTTGCCTTTTTGACTTTGTCCACAGCATATTTTTTAAGGACATTTGTCTCAGTAATGCCTCAGTGTTTCAAAGTCAAACAAGCTGACTATAATCATTCAGCTAGTGTCTGATAAGTGCTGACTGTTTCAGCTATCAGGTTACCTTTTAATCCTCTTACAGCTAAGTCAATCTGAAATAAAACAAAATGGAGGAAAAATTACTAAAAAACATTCATGTGTTCAAAAGGAAAAAGTTACCGTTTCTCAAATTTTTAACATTTTGTTTTCTGTAGATAGTTAAGATTTTTAGGCCTTTTGATCATGATCAGTCCATGTGCTTTGTTTAATATCTCTTTAAAATGTAAACGGTGAAGAAAAAGCATTTTGCCGAAACCCGGGATTGGACCAGGGACCTTTAGATGTTCAGTCTAACGCTCTCCCAACTGAGCTATTTCGGCCATATCTATACATTTTCTGAGGGGTTTGACACTCTGCAAATGTCAAGTGTCACATCTGGAGGGATATATTATAATTTTTCATTTGACTGTTTTTTGAAGCATGATTTCTATTTGAAACGCCTTCCATTTTGCTGCACATATTTAATAACATTCATTAACTATTTGTGAATGAGTAGAAAAAGACAGCAATTTTGCCATTGAATTTTTACATTTTCAGTTTGTCTCCATGCACCAGTATAATTCTGACCCCGTGCTTCTAGAATAGGTCATGGTCGCACATAAAACACAATTTGCATGCATAATGTTACATCAAGTTTTATTTTTTATGAGATGCAAACAATTGGATCAAAAAAGAGACAAAAATTTAGAGAAAATATTTTATTGATTGTTAATGTTAAAAGTGAGACCATTTGTCCCAAAATGTGCTGAAACATGTCAGAATGACATGGGCATTTCACATTTTTTAAACTATGATTAGCTACTTGTTACGTTTTTGTTTATTAAGTATCGTTATGGTCTATTGATGTATGAGGTGAAAACTATGAAAGTAGACTTACCAGCAAATCCGTCTCTAGATATATTTCATGACAGCACTGTAGAAGGTTGATTCCCTACCCTAATAGGGACAGAGAACACAAAGAGGTGAAATAGTCCCTCCTCATTGACTGTCCAAAGGATTTTTCTAGTGCCAAAAGAACAACAGACATATGCACAAAAAATCTGTTTGATGTTCCTAGAGTTCTTTTTTGAGAGGACAAATTCAGATTCACTCCAAAGACTCTCAGGAAATTTTTCAAAACCACATTACTAAGTTTTGTTTGACCTCATCTAATCAATAAATGAAGAAAAAAGTTTCTTGAAATTAAAAGTTGATGTCAGAGGTGGGATTTGAACCACTTGTAAACGGTGAAGAAAAAGCATTTTGCCGAAACCCGGGATTGGACCAAGGACCTTTAGATCTTCAGTCTAACGCTCTCCCAACTGAGATATTTCAGCCATATCTATACATTTTCTGGGGGGTTTGACACTCTGCAAATGTCAAGTGTCACACCTGGAGGGATATATTATAATTTTTCATTTGACTGTTTTTTGAAGCATGATTTCTATTTGAAACACCTTCCATTTAGCTGTACATATTTAATAACATTCATTAACTATTTGTGAATGAGTAGAAAAAGACAGCAATTTTGCCATTGAAGTTTTACATTTTCAGTTTGTCTCCATGCACCAGTATAATTCTGACCCTGTGCTTCTAGAATAGGTCATGGTCGCACATAAAACACAATTTGCATGCATAATGTTACATCAAGTTTTATTTTTTATGAGATGCAAACAATTGGAGCAAAAAAGAGACAAAAATTTAGAGAAAATATTTTATTGATTTTTAATGTTAAAAGTGAGACCATTTGTCCCAAAATGTGCTGAAACATGTCAGAATGACATGGGCATTTCACATTTTTTAAACTATGATTACCTACTTGTTACGTTTTTGTTTATTAAGTATCGTTATGGTCTATTGATGTATGAGGTGAAAACTATGAAAGTAGACTTACCAGCAAATCCGTTTCTAGATATATTTCATGACAGCACTGTAGAAGGTTGATTCCCTACCCTAATAGGGACAGAGAACACAAAGAGGTGAAATAGTCCCTCCTCATTGACTGTCCAAAGGATTTTTCTAGTGCCAAAAGAACAACAGACATATGCACAAAAAATCTGTTTGATGTTCCTAGAGTTCTTTTTTGAGAGGACAAATTCAGATTCACTCCAAAGACTCTCAGGAAATTTTTCAAAACAACATTACATGAAGATAAAGTTTCTTGAAATTAAATGTTGATGTCAGAAGTGGAATTTGAACCCACGCCTCCAGGGGAGACTGCGACCTGAACGCAGCGCCTTAGACCTTTCGGCCGTCCTGACTTCGATAAGCAACTGGAACTTAACTTGTCACACCACCCCAAAAAAGTCAATAAATAACATTTTTTATTTGCGTACTTTTCATCTGCATTAATTTTTAAACCTCCATTTATTTTGTTTGGATATTAGAAATGTTAGATTTCTCACAAATGCGGTGATGCACCACATTTCTTCAGAAACTACTGTTTGGCCACACAGCAGGGCTTTGAAAGGAAGAGCCCTATTTGGGTTTTGCAATGCAGATTTTGCAGGAATACCTTGCAGATGAAATTTGCAGAGTACCAAAACAGCGGAAAATCTCCCAAAGTGACCACATTTTAGAAATTATTTTGCACAATGAGTTAATCAACACCTGCAATTACTATTGTCAGCCTATAGGTGTTTTCACTCTGAACCATCCAGCATTGCAAGTATGCCAGTTTAGTGCCCAGCTTTTGCTTGCAGAGACAAGCAACCCATACAGTTTTAAGTGGGCTCTACTCACTGGAGCAATGTCAAATATGTAGATGCTTTGTCTCACCATTAAAGTAGAAACCTCCTATATTTCAAATTAAAGATGACGGACCTGTGTGGAGCTTGTGTTTTTTGCCTTTTTGACTTTGTCCACAGCATATTTTTTAAGGACATTTGTCTCAGTAATGCCTCAGTGTTTCAAAGTCAAACAAGCTGACTATAATCATTCAGCTAGTGTCTGATAAGTGCTGTCTGTTTCAGCTATCAGGTTACCTTTTAATCCTCTTACAGCTAAGTCAATCTGAAATAAAACAAAATAGAGGAAAAATTACTAAAAAACATTCATGTGTTCAAAAGGAAAAAGTTACCGTTTCTCAAATTTTTAACATTTTGTTTTCTGTAGATAGTTAAGATTTTTAGGCCTTTTGATCATGATCAGTCCATGTGCTTTGTTTAACCCCTTCCTGACATGAGACGTACTATCCCGTCCACGGTACCCGGGCCCGTATGACCGGGGACGGGATAGTACGTCTACCGCGATCAGCGGCGCCTACGTGGTGAGCGCCGCTGATCGCGGCCGGGTGTCAGCTGATTATCACAGCTGACACCCGGCACTATGTGTCAGGGGCGGTCACGGACCGCCCCCGACACATTAACCCCTTGCACACCGCGATCAAACGCGATCGCGGTGTACCGGGAGTTAAAGGGAAGCATCGGCAGGGAGGGGGCTCCCTCCGTGCTTCCCTGAGCCCCCCACGGCAGCGCAATGTGCAGCGCTGCTGCGGGGGACTCCTATCCTCCAGGCCCCCGAATCCAAGATGGCGACGGGGGCCTTCGGGGGCCTGGGGAAGCTGGCTTCCTCAGTGCCTGCAAAGCGCAGGCATGAGGAAGCCTTGTGCACTGCCTGTGACAGATTGCTGATCTGTCACAGTGATCTGTGATGTGACAGATCAGCGATCTGTCACAGGACAGTGATGTCCCACCTGGGACTATGTAATAAAGTAAAAAAAAATTTAAAAAAAAGTGTAAAAATAAATTAAAAAAAATCGCCAAATAAATTAGTAAAAAAAAAAAAAAATATTCCCCAATAAATTCATTTTTTTAAAATAATAAAAAAAACAAACAATAAATGTACACATATTTGGTATCGCCGCGTCCGTAACGACCTGCCCTATAAAACTGTCCCATTAGTTAACCCCTTTAGCGAACCCCTTAAAAAATAAAAATAAAAAACGAAGCAAAAAATAATGATTTATTATCATACCGCCAAACAAAAAGTGCAATAACGCGAGATCAAAAAGACGCATATAAATATCCATGGTACCGCTGAAAACGTCATCTTGTCCCGCAAAAAACAAGCCGCCACACAGCATCATCAGCAAAAAAATAAAAAAGTTATAACTCGCAGAATAAAGCGATGCAAAAATAATTATTTTTTATATAAAATAGTTTTCATTGCATAAAACCGACAAAAACATAAAAAAATGACCTAAATGAGGTATCGCTGTAACCGTACTGACCCGAAGAATAAAAGCGCTTTATCAATTTTACCGCACGCGGAACGGTGTAAACGCACCCCCCCCAAAAGAAATTCATGAAACGCTGGTTTTTGTTCATTCTGCGTCCCAAAAATCGGAATAAAAAGCGATCAAAAAATTTCACGTGCCCGAAAATGGTACCAATAAAAACGTCAACTCGTCCCGCAAAAAATAAGACCTCACATGACTCGGTGGGTCAAAATACGGAAAAATTATAGCTCTCAATATGTGGTGATGCAAAAACTATTTTTACAATAAAAAGCGTCTTTTAGCGTGCGACAGCCGCCAAACATAAAAACCGCCATAAATAGTAAATCAAACCCCCCGTTATCACCCCTTTAGTTAGGGAAAAATAATAAAATAAAAAAAATGTATTTATTTCCATTTTTCCATTAGGGTTAGGGCTAGGGTTAGGGCTAGGGGTGTGTTGGGGTAGGGTTAGGGCTAGGGTTAGGGTTAGGGCTAGGGTTAGGGTTAGGGCTAGGGCTAGGGCTAGGGTTAGGGCTAGGGCTAGGGTTAGGGCTAGGGTTAGGGCTAGGGTTAGGGGCGTGTTGGGGTTCGGGTTGGAGTTAGAATTGGGGGTTTCCACTGTTTGGGCACATCAGGGGCTCTCCAAATGCAACATGGCGTCTGATCTCAATTCCAGCCAATTCTGAGTTGAAAAAGTCAAATGGTGCTCCTTCCCTTCCAAGCTCTGCTATGCGCCCAAACAGTGTTTTACCCCCTCATGTAGGGTATCAGCCTACTCAGGACAAATTGCAAAACAATTTTTGGGGTCCAATTTCTCCTGTTACCCTTAGGAAAATAAAAAATTGGGGGCAAAAATATCATTTTTGTGGAAAAAAAATGATTTTTTTATTTTCACGTCCGAGTGTTATAAACTTCTGTGAAGCACTTGGGGGTTCAAAGTGCTCACCACACATCTAGATAAGTTCCGTGGGGGGTCTAGTGTCCAAAATGGGGTCACTTGTGGGGAGTTTCAATAGTTTAGGTACATCAGGGGCTCTCCAAACGCACATGACAACCGCAGACCATTCCATCAAAGTCTGCGTTCCAAAACGTCACTGCTTCCCTTCCGAGCCCCGACGTGTGTCCATACAGTAGTTTTCTCCCACATATGGGGTGTCAGCGTACTCAGGACAAATTGGACAACAACTTTTGGGGTCCAATTTCTCCTGGTACCCTTGGGAAAATAAAAAAAATGGTGACTAAAAGATCATGTTTGTGGAAAAAATACGAATTTTTTATTTTCACGCCCGGGCGTTGTAAACTTCTGTGAAGCACTGGGGGGGTCAAAGTGCTCACCACACATCTAGATAAGTTCCTTGGGGGGTCTAGTTTACAAAATGGTGTCATTTGTGGGGGGTTTCCACTGTTTAGGTACATTAGGGGCTCTCCAAAGGCAACATGACACCCGCAGACCATTCCATCAAAGTCTGCATTCCAAAACGTCACTACTTCCCTTCCGAGCCCTGACGTGTGCCCATACAGTAGTTTTCTCCCACATATGGGGTAGCAGCGTACTCAGGACAAATTGGAAAACAACTTTTGGGGTCCAATTTCTCCTGGTACCCTTGGGAAAATAAAAAAAATGGTGACTAAAAGATCATGTTTGTGGAAAAAATACGAATTTTTTATTTTCACGCCCGGGCGTTGTAAACTTCTGTGAAGCACTGGGGGGGTCAAAGTGCTCACCACACATCTAGATAAGTTCCTTGGGGGGTCTAGTTTACAAAATGGTGTCATTTGTGGGGGGTTTCCACTGTTTAGGTACATTAGGGGCTCTCCAAAGGCAACATGACACCCGCAGACCATTCCATCAAAGTCTGCATTCCAAAACGTCACTACTTCCCTTCCGAGCCCTGACGTGTGCCCATACAGTAGTTTTCTCCCACATATGGGGTAGCAGCGTACTCAGGACAAATTGGAAAACAACTTTTGGGGTCCAATTTCTCCTGGTACCCTTGGGAAAATAAAAAAATGGTGACTAAAAGATCATGTTTGTGGAAAAAATACGAATTTTTTATTTTCACGCCCGGGCGTTGTAAACTTCTGTGAAGCACTGGGGGGGTCAAAGTGCTCACCACACATCTAGATAAGTTCCTTGGGGGGTCTAGTTTACAAAATGGTGTCATTTGTGGGGGGTTTCCACTGTTTAGGTACATTAGGGGCTCTCCAAAGGCAATATCACACCCGCAGACCATTCCATCAAAGTCTGCATTCCAAAACGTCACTACTTCCCTTCCGAGCCCCGACGTGTGCCCATACAGTAGTTTTCTCCCACATATGGGGTATCAGCATACTCAGGACAAATTGGACAACAACTTTTGGGGTCCAATTTCTCCTGGTACCCTTGGGAAAATAAAAAAATGGTGACTAAAAGATCATGTTTGTGGAAAAAATACGAATTTTTTATTTTCACGCCTGGGCGTTGTAAACTTCTGTGAAGCACTGGGGGGGTCAAAGTGCTCACCACACATCTAGATAAGTTCCATGGGGGGTCTAGTTTCCAAAATGGTGTCATTTGTGGGGGGTTCCACTGTTTTGGTACATCAGGAGTTTTCCAAACGCGACATGGTGTCCGATCTCAATTCCAGCCAAAAACGTCAAATGGCGCTGCTTCCCTTCCGAGCTCTGCCATGCCCCCAAATAGTGGTTTACCCCCACATGTGGGGTATCAGCGTACTCAGGACAAATTGCACAATAACTTTTAGGGTCCTGTTACCCTTGGAAAAATAAGAATTGAGGGTGAAAAGATCATTTTTGTGGAAAAAATATGATTTTTTAATTGTATGGCTTTATGTTATAAACTTCTGTGAAGCCCATGGGGGTTCAAAGTTCTCACCACACATCTAGATAAGTTCCTTAGGGTGTCTAGTTTCCAAAATGGTGTCATTTGTGGGGGGTTTCCACTGTTTTGGTACATCAGGGGTTTTCCAAACGCGACATGGTGTCCGATCTCAATTCCAGCCAAAAACGTCAAATGGCGCTGCTTCCCTTCCGAGCTCTGCCATGCGCCCAAATAGTGGTTTACCCCCACATGTGGGGTATCAGCGTACTCAGGACAAATTGCACAATAACTTTTAGGGTCCTGTTACCCTTGGAAAAATAAGAATTGAGGGTGAAAAGATCATTTTTGTTTAAAAAATATGATTTTTTAATTGTATGGCTTTATGTTATAAACTTCTGTGAAGCCCATGGGGGTTCAAAGTTCTCACCACACATCTAGATAAGTTCCTTAGGGGGTCTAGTTTCCAAAATGGTGTCATTTGTGGGGGGTTTCCACTGTTTTGGTACATCAGGGGTTTTCCAAACGCGACATGGTGTCCGATCTCAATTCCAGCCAAAAACGTCAAATGGCGCTGCTTCCCTTCCGAGCTCTGCCATGCGCCCAAATAGTGGTTTACCCCCACATGTGGGGTATCAGCGTACTCAGGACAAATTGCACAATAACTTTTAGGGTCCTGTTACCCTTGGGAAAATAAAAATTGGGGTGAAAAGATCATTTTTGTGGAAAAAATATGATTTTTTAATTGTACCGCTGTACGTTATAAACTTCTGTAAAGCCCTTGTGGGTTCAAAGTTCTCACCACATATCTAGATAAGTTCCTTGGGGGGTCTAGTTTCCAAAATGGGGTCACTTGTAGGGGGTTTCCACTGTTTAGGTACATCAGGGACTCTCCAAACGTGACATGGCGTCCAATCTGAATTCCAGCCAATTTTGCATTGAAAAAGTCAAACGGCGCTCCTTCCATTCTGAGCTCTGCCATGCGCCGAAACAGTCGTTCCCCCCCACATATCAGGTATCTGCGTACTCAGGACAAATTGCACAATAACTTTTGCAGTTCAATTTCTCCTGTTACCCTTGGTAAAATAAAAAAAATTGAACCTGAAGTATTTTTTTTATGAAAAAAAGTTAGATGTTCATTTTTTTTTAAATATTCAAAAAAATTCCTGTGACGCACCTAAAGGGTTAATAAACTTCTTGAATGTGGTTTTGAGCACCTTAAGGGGTGCAGTTTTTAGAATGGTGTCACTTTTGTGTATTTTCTATCATATAGACCCCTCAAAGTGACTTCAAATGTGATGTGGTCCTAAAAATAAAATGGTGTTGTAAAAATGAGAAATCGCTGGTCAACTTTTAACCCTTATAACTTCCTAACAAAAAAAAATTTTGGTTCCAAAATTGTGCTGATGTAAAGTAAACATGTGGGAAATGTTAGTTATCAAGTTTTTTGTGTGCCTTATCTCTGTGATTTAAGGGCATAAAAATTCAAAGTTGGAAAATTGCGAAATTTTCAAAATTTTCGCCAAATTTCCGTTTTTCTCACAAATAAACGCAAGTTATTTGAATGAAATTTTACCACTAACATGAAGTACAATATGTCACGAGAAAACAATGTCAGAATCACCGGGATCCATGGAAGCGTTCGAGAGTTATGACCTCATAAAGGTACAGTGGTCAGAATTGTAAAAATTGGCCCGGTCATGAACGTGCAAACCACCCTTGGGGGTGAAGGGGTTAATATCTCCTTAAAATGTAAATGGTGAAGAAAAAGCATTTTGCCGAAACCCGGGACCTTTAGATGTTCAGTCTAACGCTCTCCCAACTGAGATATTTCGGCCATAGCTATACATTTTCTGGGGGGTTTGACACTCTGCAAATGTCAAGTGTCACACCTGGAGGGATATATTATAATTTTTCATTTGACTGTTTTTTGAAGCATGATTTCTATTTGAAACGCCTTCCATTTTGCTGTACACATTTAATAACATTCATTAACTATTTGTGAATGAGTAGAAAAAGACAGCAATTTTGCCATTGAATTTTTACATTTTCAGTTTGTCTCCATGCACCAGTATAATTCTGACCCTGTGCTTCTACAATAGGTCATGGTCGCACATAAAACACAATTTGCATGCATAATGTTACATCAAGTTTTATTTTTTATGAGATGCAAACAATTGGAGCAAAAAAGAGACAAAAATTTAGAGAAAATATTTTATTGATTGTTAAAAGTGAGACCATTTGTCCCAAAATGTGCTGAAACATGTCAGAATGACATGGGCATTTCACATTTTTTAAACTATGATTACCTACTTGTTAAGTTTTTGTTTATTAAGTATCGTTATGGTCTATTGATGTATGAGGTGAAAACTATGAAAGTAGACTTACCAGCAAATCCGTTTCTAGATATATTTCATGACAGCACTGTAGAAGGTTGATTCCCTACCCTAATAGGGACAGAGAACACAAAGAGGTGAAATAGTCCCTCCTCATTGACTGTCCAAAGGATTTTTCTAGTGCCAAAAGAACAACAGACATATGCACAAAAAATCTGTTTGATGTTCCTAGAGTTCTTTTTTGAGAGGACAAATTCAGATTCACTCCAAAGACTCTCAGGAAATTTTTCAAAACCACATTACTAAGTTTTGTTTGACCTCATCTAATCAATAAATGAAGATAAAGTTTCTTAAAATTAAATGTTGATGTCAAGAAGTGGGATTTGAACCCACGCCTCCAGGGGAGACTCCGACCTGAACGCTGCGCCTTAGACCGCTCGGCCATCCTGACTTTGATATGCAATTGGAACTTAACTCCTTCCATGCTAGTCAGCAGAAATGTTACCATTTTTTGTGATTACAAACTTGTCACACCACCCCAAAAAAGTCAATAAATAACATTTTTTATATGCGTACTTTTCGTCTGCATTAATTTTTAAACCTCCATTTATTTTGTTTGGATATTAGAAATGTTAGATTTCTCACAAATGGGGTGATGCACCACATTTCTTCAGAAACTACTGTTTGGCCACACAGCAGGGCTTTGAAAGGAAGAGCCCTATTTGGGTTTTGCAATGCAGATTTTGCAGGAATACCTTGCAGATGAAATTTGCAGAGTACCAAAACAGCATAAAACCTCCCAAAGTGACCACATTTTAGAAATTATTTTGCACAATGAGTTAATCAACACCTGCAATTACTATTGTCAGCCTATAGGTGTTTTCACTCTGAACCATCCAGCATTGCAAGTATGCCAGTTTAGTGCCCAGCTTTTGCTTGCAGAGGCAAGCAACCCATACATTTTTAAGTGGGCTCTACTCACTGGAGCAATGTCAAATATGTAGATGCTTTGTCTCACCATTAAAGTAGAAACCTCCTATATTTCAAATTAAAGATGACGGACCTGTGTGGAGCTTGTGTTTTTTGCCTTTTTGACTTTGTCCACAGCATATTTTTTAAGGACATTTGTCTCAGTAATGCCTCAGTGTTTCAAAGTCAAACAAGCTGACTATAATCATTCAGCTAGTGTCTGATAAGTGCTGTCTGTTTCAGCTATCAGGTTACCTTTTAATCCTCTTACAGCTAAGTCAATCTGAAATAAAACAAAATAGAGGAAAAATTACTAAAAAACATTCATGTGTTCAAAAGGAAAAAGTTACCGTTTCTCAAATTTTTAACATTTTGTTTTCTGTAAATAGTTAAGATTTTTAGGCCTTTTGATCATGATCAGTCCATGTGCTTTGTTTAATATCTCCTTAAAATGTAAACGGTGAAGAAAAAGCATTTTGCCGAAACCCAGGATTGGACCAGGGACCTTTAGATCTTCAGTCTAACGCTCTCCCAACTGAGCTATTTCGGCCATATCTATACATTTTCTGGGGGGTTTGACACTCTGCAAATGTCAAGTGTCACACCTGGAGGGATATATTATAATTTTTCATTTGACTGTTTTTTGAAGCATGATTTCTATTTGAAACGCCTTCCATTTTGCTGTACATATTTAATAACATTCATTAACTATTTGTGAATGAGTAGAAAAAGACAGCAATTTTGCCATTGAATTTTTACATTTTCAGTTTGACTCCATGCACCAGTATAATTCTGACCCTGTGCTTCTAGAATAGGTCATGGTCGCACATAAAACACAATTTGCATGCATAATGTTACATCAAGTTTTATTTTTTATGAGATGCAAACAATTGGAGCAAAAAAGAGACAAAAATTTAGAGAAAATATTTTATTGATTGTTAAAAGTGAGACCATTTGTCCCAAAATGTGCTGAAACATGTCAGAATGACATGGGCAATTCACATTTTTTAAACTATGATTACCTACTTGTTAAGTTTTTGTTTATTAAGTATCGTTATGGTCTATTGATGTATGAGGTGAAAACTATGAAAGTAGACTTACCAGCAAATCCGTTTCTAGATATATTTCATGACAGCACTGTAGAAGGTTGATTCCCTACCCTAATAGGGACAGAGAACACAAAGAGGTGAAATAGTCCCTCCTCAATGACTGTCCAAAGGATTTTTCTAGTGCCAAAAGAACAACAGACATATGCACAAAAAATCTGTTTGATGTTCCTAGAGTTCTTTTTTGAGAGGAAAAATTCAGATTCACTCCAAAGACTCTCAGGAAATTTTTCAAAACCACATTACTAAGTTTTGTTTGACCTCATCTAATCAATAAATGAAGATAAAGTTTCTTGAAATTAAATGTTGATGTCAGAAGTGGGACCTGAACGCAGCGCCTTAGACCGCTCGGCCATCCCGACTTCGATATGCAATTGGAACTTAACTCCTTCCATGCTAGTCAGCAGAAATGTTACCATTCCTTGTGATTAAAAACTTGTCACACCACCCCAAAAAAGTCAATAAATAACATTTTTTATATGCGTACTTTTCGTCTGCATTAATTTTTAAACCTCCATTTATTTTGTTTGGATATTAGAAATGTTAGATTTCTCACAAATGCGGTGAAGCACCACATTTCTTCAGAAACTACTGTTTGGCCACACAGCAGGGCTTTGAAAGGAAGAGCCCTATTTGGGTTTTGCAATGCAGATTTTGCAGGAATACCTTGCAGATGAAATTTGCAGAGTACCAAAACAGCAGAAAACCTCCCAAAGTGACCACATTTTAGAAATTATTTTGCACAATGAGTTAATCAACACCTGCAATTACTATTGTCAGCCTATAGGTGTTTTCACTCTGAACCATCCAGCATTGCAAGTATGCCAGTTTAGTGCCCAGCTTTTGCTTGCAGAGACAAGCAACCCATACATTTTTAAGTGGGCTCTACTCACTGGAGCAATGTCAAATATGTAGATGCTTTGTCTCACCATTAAAGTAGAAACCTCCTATATTTCAAATTAAAGATGACGGACCTGTGTGGAGCTTGTGTTTTTTGCCTTTTTGACTTTGTCCACAGCATATTTTTTAAGGACATTTGTCTCAGTAATGCCTCAGTGTTTCAAAGTCAAACAAGCTGACTATAATCATTCAGCTAGTGTCTGATAAGTGCTGTCTGTTTCAGCTATCAGGTTACCTTTTAATCCTCTTACAGCTAAGTCAATCTGAAATAAAACAAAATAGAGGAAAAATTACTAAAAAACATTCATGTGTTCAAAAGGAAAAAGTTACCGTTTCTCAAATTTTTAACATTTTGTTTTCTGTAGATAGTTAAGATTTTTAGGCCTTTTGATCATGATCAGTCCATGTGCTTTGTTTAATATCTCCTTAAAATGTAAACGGTGAAGAAAAAGCATTTTGCCGAAACCCGGGATTGGACCAAGGACCTTTAGATCTTCAGTCTAACGCTCTCCCAACTGAGCTATTTCGGCCATATCTATACATTTGCTGGGGGGTTTGACACTCTGCAAATGTCAAGTGTCACACCTGGAGGGATATATTATAATTTTTCATTTGACTGTTTTTTGAAGCATGATTTCTATTTGAAACGCCTTCCATTTTGCTGTACATATTTAATAACATTCATTAACTATTTGTGAATGAGTAGAAAAAGACAGCAATTTTGCCATTGAATTTTTACATTTTCAGTTTGTCTCCATGCACCAGTATAATTCTGACCCTGTGCTTCTAGAATAGGTCATGGTCGCACATAAAACACAATTTGCATGCATAATGTTACATCAAGTTTTATTTTTTATGAGATGCAAACAATTGGAGCAAAATAGAGACAAAAATTTAGAGAAAATATTTTATTGATTGTTAATGTTAAAAGTGAGACCATTTGTCCCAAAATGTGCTGAAACATGTCAGAATGACATGGGCATTTCACATTTTTTAAACTATGATTACCTACTTGTTAAGTTTTTGTTTATTAAGTATCGTTATGGTCTATTGATGTATGAGGTGAAAACTATGAAAGTAGACTTACCAGCAAATCCGTTTCTAGATATATTTCATGACAGCACTGTAGAAGGTTGATTCCCTACCCTAATAGGGACAGAGAACACAAAGAGGTGAAATAGTCCCTCCTCATTGACTGTCCAAAGGATTTTTCTAGTGCCAAAAGAACAACAGACATATGCACAAAAAATCTGTTTGATGTTCCTAGAGTTCTTTTTTGAGAGGACAAATTCAGATTCACTCCAAAGACTCTCAGGAAATTTTTCAAAACCACATTACTAAGTTTTGTTTGACCTCATCTAATCAATAAATGAAGATAAAGTTTCTTGAAATTAAATGTTGATGTCAGAAGTGGGAGTCTGCGACCTGAACGCAGCGCCTTAGACCGCTCGGCCATCCTGACTTCGATATGCAATTGGAACTTAACTCCTTCCATGCTAGTCAGCAGAAATGTTACCATTTCTTGTGATTAAAAACTTGTCACACCACCCCAAAAAAGTCAATAAATAACATTTTTTATATGCGTTCTTTTCGTCTGCATTAATTTTTAAACCTCCATTTATTTTGTTTGGATATTAGAAATGTTAGATTTCTCACAAATGCGGTGATGCACCACATTTCTTCAGAAACTACTGTTTGGCCACACAGCAGGGCTTTGAAAGGAAGAGCCCTATTTGGGTTTTGCAATGCAGATTTTGCAGGAATACCTTGCAGATGAAATTTGCAGAGTACCAAAACAGCAGAAAACCTCCCAAAGTGACCACATTTTAGAAATTATTTTGCACAATGAGTTAATCAACACCTGCAATTACTATTGTCAGCCTATAGGTGTTTTCACTCTGAACCATCCAGCATTGCAAGTATGCCAGTTTAGTGCCCAGCTTTTGCTTGCAGAGACAAGCAACCCATACATTTTTAAGTGGGCTCTACTCACTGGAGCATTGTCAAATATGTAGATGCTTTGTCTCACCATTAAAGTAGAAACCTCCTATATTTCAAATTAAAGATGACGGACCTGTGTGGAGCTTGTGTTTTTTGCCTTTTTGACTTTGTCCACAGCATATTTTTTAAGGACATTTGTCTCAGTAATGCCTCAGTGTTTCAAAGTCAAACAAGCTGACTATAATCATTCAGCTAGTGTCTGATAAGTGCTGACTGTTTCAGCTATCAGGTTACCTTTTAATCCTCTTACAGCTAAGTCAATCTGAAATAAAACAAAATAGAGGAAAAATTACTAAAAAACATTCATGTGTTCAAAAGGAAAAAGTTACCGTTTCTCAAATTTTTAACATTTTGTTTTCTGTAGATAGTTAAGATTTTTAGGCCTTTTGATCATGATCAGTCCATGTGCTTTGTTTAATATCTCCTTAAAATGTAAACGGTGAAGAAAAAGCATTTTGCCGAAACCCGGGATCTTTAGATCTTCAGTCTAACGCTCTCCCAACTGAGCTATTTCGGCCATATCTATACATTTTCTGGTGGGTTTGACACTCTGCAAATGTCAAGTGTCACACCTGGAGGGATATATTATAATTTTTCATTTGACTGTTTTTTGAAGCATGATTTCTATTTGAAACGCCTTCCATTTTGCTGCACATATTTAATAACATTCATTAACTATTTGTGAATGAGTAGAAAAAGACAGCAATTTTGCCATTGAATTTTTACATTTTCAGTTTGTCTCCATGCACCAGTATAATTCTGACCCCGTGCTTCTAGAATAGGTCATGGTCGCACATAAAACACAATTTGCATGCATAATGTTACATCAAGTTTTATTTTTTATGAGATGCAAACAATTGGAGCAAAAAAGAGACAAAAATTTAGAGAAAATATTTTATTGATTGTTAATGTTAAAAGTGAGACCATTTGTCCCAAAATGTGCTGAAACATGTCAGAATGACATGGGCATTTCACATTTTTTAAACTATGATTAGCTACTTGTTATGTTTTTGTTTATTAAGTATCGTTATGGTCTATTGATGTATGAGGTGAAAACTATGAAAGTAGACTTACCAGCAAATCCGTTTCTAGATATATTTCATGACAGCACTGTAGAAGGTTGATTCCCTACCCTAATAGGGACAGAGAACACAAAGAGGTGAAATAGTCCCTCCTCATTGACTGTCCAAAGGATTTTTCTAGTGCCAAAAGAACAACAGACATACGCACAAAAAATCTGTTTGATGTTCCTAGAGTTCTTTTTTGAGAGGATAAATTCAGATTCACTCCAAAGACTCTCAGGAAATTTTTCAAAACCACATTACTAAGTTTTGTTTGACCTCATCTAATCAATAAATGAAGAAAAAAGTTTCTTGAAATTAAAAGTTGATGTCAGAGGTGGGATTTGAACCACTTGTAAACGGTGAAGAAAAAGCATTTTGCCGAAACCCGGGATTGGACCAGGGACCTTTAGATCTTCAGTCTAACGCTCTCCCAACTGCGCTATTTCGGCCATATCTATACATTTTCTGGGGGGTTTGACACTCTGCAAATGTCAAGTGTCACACCTGGAGGGATATATTATAATTTTTCATTTGACTGTTTTTTGAAGCATGATTTCTATTTGAAACACCTTCCATTTTGCTGTACATATTTAATAACATTCATTAACTATTTGTGAATGAGTAGAAAAAGACAGCAATTTTGCCATTGAATTTTTACATTTTCAGTTTGTCTCCATGCACCAGTATAATTCTGACCCTGTGCTTCTAGAATAGGTCATGGTCGCACATAAAACACAATTTGCATGCATAATGTTACATCAAGTTTTATTTTTTATGAGATGCAAACAATTGGAGCAAAATAGAGACAAAAATTTAGAGAAAATATTTTATTGATTGTTAATGTTAAAAGTGATACCATTTGTCCCAAAATGTGCTGAAACATGTCAGAATGACATGGGCATTTCACATTTTTTAAACTATGATTACCTACTTGTTAAGTTTTTGTTTATTAAGTATCGTTATGGTCTATTGATGTATGAGGTGAAAACTATGAAAGTAGACTTACCAGCAAATCCGTTTCTAGATATATTTCATGACAGCACTGTAGAAGGTTGATTCCCTACCCTAATAGGGACAGAGAACACACAGAGGTGAAATAGTCCCTCCTCATTGACTGTCCAAAGGATTTTTCTAGTGCCAAAAGAACAACAGACATATGCACAAAAAATCTGTTTGATGTTCCTAGAGTTCTTTTTTGAGAGGACAAATTCAGATTCACTCCAAAGACTCTCAGGAAATTTTTCAAAACCACATTACTAAGTTTTGTTTGACCTCATCTAATCAATAAATGAAGAAAAAAGTTTCTTGAAATTAAAAGTTGATGTCAGAGGTGGGATTTGAGCCACTTGTAAACGGTGAAGAAAAAGCATTTTGCCGAAACCCGGGATTGGACCAGGGACCTTTAGATCTTCAGTCTAACGCTCTCCCAACTGAGCTATTTCGGCCATATCTATACATTTTCTGGGGGGTTTGACACTCTGCAAATGTCAAGTGTCACACCTGGAGGGATATATTATAATTTTTCATTTGACTGTTTTTTGAAGCATGATTTCTATTTGAAACGCCTTCCATTTTGCTGTACATATTTAATAACATTCATTAACTATTTGTGAATTAGTAGAAAAAGACAGCAATTTTGCCATTGAAGTTTTACATTTTCAGTTTGTCTCCATGCACCAGTATAATTCTGACCCTGTGCTTCTAGAATAGGTCATGGTCGCACATAAAACACAATTTGCATGCATAATGTTACATCAAGATTTATTTTTTATGAGATGCAAACAATTGGAGCAAAATAGAGACAAAAATTTAGAGAAAATATTTTATTGATTGTTAATGTTAAAAGTGAGACCATTTGTCCCAAAATGTGCTGAAACATGTCAGAATGACATGGGCATTTCACATTTTTTAAACTATGATTAACTACTTGTTAAGTTTTTGTTTATTAAGTATCGTTATGGTCTATTGATGTATGAGGTGAAAACTATGAAAGTAGACTTACCAGCAAATCCGTTTCTAGATATATTTCATGACAGCACTGTAGAAGGTTGATTCCCTACCCTAATAGGGACAGAGAACACAAAGAGGTGAAATAGTCCCTCCTCATTGACTGTCCAAAGGATTTTTCTAGTGCCAAAAGAACAACAGACATACGCACAAAAAATCTGTTTGATGTTCCTAGAGTTCTTTTTTGAGAGGATAAATTCAGATTCACTCCAAAGACTCTCAGGAAATTTTTCAAAACCACATTACTAAGTTTTGTTTGACCTCATCTAATCAATAAATGAAGAAAAAAGTTTCTTGAAATTAAAAGTTGATGTCAGAGGTGGGATTTGAACCACTTGTAAACGGTGAAGAAAAAGCATTTTGCCGAAACCCGGGATTGGACCAGGGACCTTTAGATCTTCAGTCTAACGCTCTCCCAACGGCGCTATTTCGGCCATATCTATACATTTTCTGGGGGGTTTGACACTCTGCAAATGTCAAGTGTCACACCTGGAGGGATATATTATAATTTTTCATTTGACTGTTTTTTGAAGCATGATTTCTATTTGAAACACCTTCCATTTTGCTGTACATATTTAATAACATTCATTAACTATTTGTGAATGAGTAGAAAAAGACAGCAATTTTGCCATTGAATTTTTACATTTTCAGTTTGTCTCCATGCACCAGTATAATTCTGACCCTGTGCTTCTAGAATAGGTCATGGTCGCACATAAAACACAATTTGCATGCATAATGTTACATCAAGTTTTATTTTTTATGAGATGCAAACAATTGGAGCAAAATAGAGACAAAAATTTAGAGAAAATATTTTATTGATTGTTAATGTTAAAAGTGAGACCATTTGTCCCAAAATGTGCTGAAACATGTCAGAATGACATGGGCATTTCACATTTTTTAAACTATGATTACCTACTTGTTAAGTTTTTGTTTATTAAGTATCGTTATGGTCTATTGATGTATGAGGTGAAAACTATGAAAGTAGACTTACCAGCAAATCCGTTTCTAGATATATTTCATGACAGCACTGTAGAAGGTTGATTCCCTACCCTAATAGGGACAGAGAACACACAGAGGTGAAATAGTCCCTCCTCATTGACTGTCCAAAGGATTTTTCTAGTGCCAAAAGAACAACAGACATATGCACAAAAAATCTGTTTGATGTTCCTAGAGTTCTTTTTTGAGAGGACAAATTCAGATTCACTCCAAAGACTCTCAGGAAATTTTTCAAAACCACATTACTAAGTTTTGTTTGACCTCATCTAATCAATAAATGAAGAAAAAAGTTTCTTGAAATTAAAAGTTGATGTCAGAGGTGGGATTTGAGCCACTTGTAAACGGTGAAGAAAAAGCATTTTGCCAAAACCCGGGATTGGACCAGGGACCTTTAGATATTCAGTCTAACGCTCTCCCAACTGAGCTATTTCGGCCATATCTATACATTTTCTGGGGGGTTTGACACTCTGCAAATGTCAAGTGTCACACCTGGAGGGATATATTATAATTTTTCATTTGACTGTTTTTTGAAGCATGATTTCTATTTGAAACGCCTTCCATTTTGCTGTACATATTTAATAACATTCATTAACTATTTGTGAATTAGTAGAAAAAGACAGCAATTTTGCCATTGAAGTTTTACATTTTCAGTTTGTCTCCATGCACCAGTATAATTCTGACCCTGTGCTTCTAGAATAGGTCATGGTCGCACATAAAACACAATTTGCATGCATAATGTTACATCAAGATTTATTTTTTATGAGATGCAAACAATTGGAGCAAAATAGAGACAAAAATTTAGAGAAAATATTTTATTGATTGTTAATGTTAAAAGTGAGACCATTTGTCCCAAAATGTGCTGAAACATGTCAGAATGACATGGGCATTTCACATTTTTTAAACTATGATTAACTACTTGTTAAGTTTTTGTTTATTAAGTATCGTTATGGTCTATTGATGTATGAGGTGAAAACTATGAAAGTAGACTTACCAGCAAATCCGTTTCTAGATATATTTCATGACAGCACTGTAGAAGGTTGATTCCCTACCCTAATAGGGACAGAGAACACAAAGAGGTGAAATAGTCCCTCCTCATTGACTGTCCAAAGGATTTTTCTAGTGCCAAAAGAACAACAGACATACGCACAAAAAATCTGTTTGATGTTCCTAGAGTTCTTTTTTGAGAGGATAAATTCAGATTCACTCCAAAGACTCTCAGGAAATTTTTCAAAACCACATTACTAAGTTTTGTTTGACCTCATCTAATCAATAAATGAAGAAAAAAGTTTCTTGAAATTAAAAGTTGATGTCAGAGGTGGGATTTGAACCACTTGTAAACGGTGAAGAAAAAGCATTTTGCCGAAACCCGGGATTGGACCAGGGACCTTTAGATCTTCAGTCTAACGCTCTCCCAACTGCGCTATTTCGGCCATATCTATACATTTTCTGGGGGGTTTGACACTCTGCAAATGTCAAGTGTCACACCTGGAGGGATATATTATAATTTTTCATTTGACTGTTTTTTGAAGCATGATTTCTATTTGAAACACCTTCCATTTTGCTGTACATATTTAATAACATTCATTAACTATTTGTGAATGAGTAGAAAAAGACAGCAATTTTGCCATTGAATTTTTACATTTTCAGTTTGTCTCCATGCACCAGTATAATTCTGACCCTGTGCTTCTAGAATAGGTCATGGTCGCACATAAAACACAATTTGCATGCATAATGTTACATCAAGTTTTATTTTTTATGAGATGCAAACAATTGGAGCAAAATAGAGACAAAAATTTAGAGAAAATATTTTATTGATTGTTAATGTTAAAAGTGAGACCATTTGTCCCAAAATGTGCTGAAACATGTCAGAATGACATGGGCATTTCACATTTTTTAAACTATGATTACCTACTTGTTAAGTTTTTGTTTATTAAGTATCGTTATGGTCTATTGATGTATGAGGTGAAAACTATGAAAGTAGACTTACCAGCAAATCCGTTTCTAGATATATTTCATGACAGCACTGTAGAAGGTTGATTCCCTACCCTAATAGGGACAGAGAACACACAGAGGTGAAATAGTCCCTCCTCATTGACTGTCCAAAGGATTTTTCTAGTGCCAAAAGAACAACAGACATATGCACAAAAAATCTGTTTGATGTTCCTAGAGTTCTTTTTTGAGAGGACAAATTCAGATTCACTCCAAAGACTCTCAGGAAATTTTTCAAAACCACATTACTAAGTTTTGTTTGACCTCATCTAATCAATAAATGAAGAAAAAAGTTTCTTGAAATTAAAAGTTGATGTCAGAGGTGGGATTTGAGCCACTTGTAAACGGTGAAGAAAAAGCATTTTGCCGAAACCCGGGATTGGACCAGGGACCTTTAGATATTCAGTCTAACGCTCTCCCAACTGAGCTATTTCGGCCATATCTATACATTTTCTGGGGGGTTTGACACTCTGCAAATGTCAAGTGTCACACCTGGAGGGATATATTATAATTTTTCATTTGACTGTTTTTTGAAGCATGATTTCTATTTGAAACGCCTTCCATTTTGCTGTACATATTTAATAACATTCATTAACTATTTGTGAATTAGTAGAAAAAGACAGCAATTTTGCCATTGAAGTTTTACATTTTCAGTTTGTCTCCATGCACCAGTATAATTCTGACCCTGTGCTTCTAGAATAGGTCATGGTCGCACATAAAACACAAATTGCATGCATAATGTTACATCAAGATTTATTTTTTATGAGATGCAAACAATTGGAGCAAAATAGAGACAAAAATTTAGAGAAAATATTTTATTGATTGTTAATGTTAAAAGTGAGACCATTTGTCCCAAAATGTGCTGAAACATGTCAGAATGACATGGGCATTTCACATTTTTTAAACTATGATTAACTACTTGTTAAGTTTTTGTTTATTAAGTATCGTTATGGTCTATTGATGTATGAGGTGAAAACTATGAAAGTAGACTTACCAGCAAATCCATTTCTAGATATATTTCATGACAGCACTGTAGAAGGTTGATTCCCTACCCTAATAGGGACAGAGAACACAAAGAGGTGAAATAGTCTCTCCTCATTGACTGTCCAAAGGATTTTTCTAGTGCCAAAAGAACAACAGACATATGCACAAAAAATCTGTTTGATGTTCCTAGAGTTCTTTTTTGAGAGGACAAATTCAGATTCACTCCAAAGACTCTCAGGAAATTTTTCAAAACCACATTACTAAGTTTTGTTTGACCTCATCTAATCAATAAATGAAGATAAAGTTTCTTGAAATTAAATGTTGATGTCAGAAGTGGGAGAAGTAGGAGTCTGCGACCTGAACGCAGCGCCTTAGACCGCTCGGCCATCCTGACTTCGATATGCAATTGGAACTTAACTCCTTCCATGCTAGTCAGCAGAAATGTTACCATTTCTTGTGATTAAAAACTTGTCACACCACCCCAAAAAAGTCAATAAATAACATTTTTTATATGCGTACTTTTCGTCTGCATTAATTTTTAAACCTCCATTTATTTTGTTTGGATATTAGAAATGTTAGATTTCTCACAAATGCGGTGATGCACCACATTTCTTCAGAAACTACTGTTTGGCCACACAGCAGGGCTTTGAAAGGAAGAGCCCTATTTGGGTTTTGCAATGCAGATTTTGCAGGAATACCTTGCAGATGAAATTTGCAGAGTACCAAAACAGCAGAAAACCTCCCAAAGTGACCACATTTTAGAAATAATTTTGCACAATGAGTTAATCAACACCTGCAATTACTATTGTCAGCCTATAGGTGTTTTCACTCTGAACCATCCAGCATTGCAAGTATGCCAGTTTAGTGCCCAGCTTTTGCTTGCAGAGACAAGCAACCCATACATTTTTAAGTGGGCTCTACTCACTGGAGCAATGTCAAATATGTAGATGCTTTGTCTCACCATTAAAGTAGAAACCTCCTATATTTCAAATTAAAGATGACGGACCTTTGTGGAGCTTGTGTTTTTTGCCTTTTTGACTTTGTCCACAGCATATTTTTTAAGGACATTTGTCTCAGTAATGCCTCAGTGTTTCAAAGTCAAACAAGCTGACTATAATCATTCAGCTAGTGTCTGATAAGTGCTGTCTGTTTCAGCTATCAGGTTACCTTTTAATCCTCTTACAGCTAAGTCAATCTGAAATAAAACAAAATAGAGGAAAAATTACTAAAAAACATTCATGTGTTCAAAAGGAAAAAGTTACCGTTTCTCAAATTTTTAACATTTTGTTTTCTGTAGATAGTTAAGATTTTTAGGCCTTTTGATCATGATCAGTCCATGTGCTTTGTTTAATATCTCCTTAAAATGTAAACGGTGAAGAAAAAGCATTTTGCCGAAACCCGGGATTGGACCAGGGACCTTTAGATCTTCAGTCTAACGCTTTCACAACTGAGCTATTTCGGCCATATCTATACATTTTCTGGTGGGTTTGACACTCTGCAAATGTCAAGTGTCACACCTGGAGGGATATATTATAATTTTTCATTTGACTGTTTTTTGAAGCATGATTTCTATTTGAAACGCCTTCCATTTTGCTGCACATATTTAATAACATTCATTAACTATTTGTGAATGAGTAGAAAAAGACAGCAATTTTGCCATTGAATTTTTACATTTTCAGTTTGTCTCCATGCACCAGTATAATTCTGACCCCGTGCTTCTAGAATAGGTCATGGTCGCACATAAAACACAATTTGCATGCATAATGTTACATCAAGTTTTATTTTTTATGATATGCAAACAATTGGAGCAAAAAAGAGACAAAAATTTAGAGAAAATATTTTATTGATTGTTAAAAGTGAGACCATTTGTCCCAAAATGTGCTGAAACATGTCAGAATGACATGGGCATTTCACATTTTTTAAACTATGATTACCTACTTGTTAAGTTTTTGTTTATTAAGTATCGTTATGGTCTATTGATGTATGAGGTGAAAACTATGAAAGTAGACTTACCAGCAAATCCGTTTCTAGATATATTTCATGACAGCACTGTAGAAGGTTGATTCCCTACCCTAATAGGGACAGAGAACACAAAGAGGTGAAATAGTCCCTCCTCATTGACTGTCCAAAGGATTTTTCTAGTGCCAAATGAACAACAGACATATGCACAAAAAATCTGTTTGATGTTCCTAGAGTTCTTTTTTGAGAGGACAAATTCAGATTCACTCCAAAGACTCTCAGGAAATTTTTCAAAACCACATTACTAAGTTTTGTTTGACCTCATCTAATCAATAAATGAAGATAAAGTTTCTTGAAATTAAATGTTGATGTCAGAAGTGGGATTGGAACCCAAGCCTCTAGGGGAGACTGCGACCTGAACGCAGCGCCTTAGACCGCTCGCCTTAGACCGCTTCGATATGCAATTGGAACTTAACTCCTTCCATGCTAGTCAGCAGAAATGTTACCATTCCTTGTGATTAAAAACTTGTCACACACCCCAAAAAAGTCAATAAATAACATTTTTTATATGCGTACTTTTCGTCTGCATTAATTTTTAAACCTCCATTTATTTTGTTTGGATATTAGAAATGTTAGATTTCTCACAAATGCGGTGATGCACCACATTTCTTCAGAAACTACTGTTTGGCCACACAGCAGGGCTTTGAAAGGAAGAGCCCTATTTGGGTTTTGCAATGCAGATTTTGCAGGAATACCTTGCAGATGAAATTTGCAGAGTACCAAAACAGCAGAAAACCTCCCAAAGTGATCACATTTTAGAAATTATTTTGCACAATGAGTTAATCAACACCTGCAATTACTATTGTCAGCCTATAGGTGTTTTCACTCTGAACCATCCAGCATTGCAAGTATGCCAGTTTAGTGCCCAGCTTTTGCTTGCAGAGACAAGCAACCCATACATTTTTAAGTGGGCTCTACTCACTGGAGCAATGTCAAATATGTAGATGCTTTGTCTCACCATTAAAGTAGAAACCTCCTATATTTCAAATTAAAGATGATGGACCTGTGTTCAGCTTGTGTTTTTTGCCTTTTTGACTTTGTCCACAGCATATTTTTTAAGGACATTTGTCTCAGTAATGCCTCAGTGTTTCAAAGTCAAACAAGCTGACTATAATCATTCAGCTAGTGTCTGATAAGTGCTGTCTGTTTCAGCTATCAGGTTACCTTTTAATCCTCTTACAGCTAAGTCAATCTGAAATAAAACAAAATAGAGGAAAAATTACTAAAAAACATTCATGTGTTCAAAAGGAAAAAGTTACCGTTTCTCAAATTTTTAACATTTTGTTTTCTGTAGATAGTTAAGATTTTTAGGCCTTTTGATCATTATCAGTCCATGTGCTTTGTTTAATATCTCCTTAAAATGTAAACGGTGAAGAAAAAGCATTTTGCCGAAACCCGGGATTGGACCAGGGACCTTTAGATCTTCAGTCTAACACTCTCCCAACTGAGCTATTTCGGCCATTTCTATACATTTTCTGGGGGGTTTGACACTCTGCAAATGTCAAGTGTCACACCTGGAGGGATATATTATAATTTTTCATTTGACTGTTTTTTGAAGCATGATTTCTATTTGAAACGCCTTCCATTTTGCTGTACATATTTAATAACATTCATTAACTATTTGTGAATGAGTAGAAAAAGACAGCAATTTTGCCATTGAATTTTTACATTTTCAGTTTGTCTCCATGCACCAGTATAATTCTGACCCTGTGCTTCTAGAATAGGTCATGGTCGCACATAAAACACAATTTGCATGCATAATGTTACATCAAGTTTTATTTTTTATGAGATGCAAACAATTGGAGCAAAAAAGAGACAAAAATTTAGAGAAAATATTTTATTGATTGTTAAAAGTGAGACCATTTGTCCCAAAATGTGCTGAAACATGTCAGAATGACATGGGCATTTCACATTTTTTAAACTATGATTACCTACTTGTTAAGTTTTTGTTTATTAAGTATCGTTATGGTCTATTGATGTATGAGGTGAAAACTATGAAAGTAGACTTACCAGCAAATCCGTTTCTAGATATATTTCATGACAGCACTGTAGAAGGTTGATTCCCTACCCTAATAGGGACAGAGAACACAAAGAGGTGAAATAGTCCCTCCTCATTGACTGTCCAAAGGATTTTTCTAGTGCCAAAAGAACAACAGACATATGCACAAAAAATCTGTTTGATGTTCCTAGAGTTCTTTTTTGAGAGGACAAATTCAGATTCACTCCAAAGACTCTCAGGAAATTTTTCAAAAACCACATTACTAAGTTTTGTTTGACCTCATCTAATCAATAAATGAAGATAAAGTTTCTTGAAATTAAATGTTGATGTCAGAAGTGGGATTTGAACCCACGCATCCAGGGGAGACTGCGACCTGAACGCAGCGCCTTAGACCGCTCGGTATTAGACCGCTCGCCTTAGACCGCTTCAATATGCAATTGGAACTTAACTCCTTCCATGCTAGTCAGCAGAAATGTTACCATTCCTTGTGATTAAAAACTTGTCACACCACCCCAAAAAAGTCAATAAATAACATTTTTTATATGCGTACTTTTGGTCTGCATTAATTTTTAAACCTCCATTTATTTTGTTTGGATATTAGAAATGTTAGATTTCTCACAAATGCGGTGATGCACCACATTTCTTCAGAAACTACTGTTTGGCCACACAGCAGGACTTTGAAAGGAAGAGCCCTATTTGGGTTTTGCAATGCAGATTTTGCAGGAATACCTTGCAGATGAAATTTGCAGAGTACCAAAACAGCAGAAAACCTCCCAAAGTGACCACATTTTAGAAATTATTTTGCACAATGAGTTAATCAACACCTGCAATTACTATTGTCAGCCTATAGGTGTTTTTACTCTGAACCATCCAGCATTGCAAGTATGCCAGTTTAGTGCCCAGCTTTTGCTTGCAGAGACAAGCAACCCATACATTTTTAAGTGGGCTCTACTCACTGGAGCAATGTCAAATATGTAGATGCTTTGTCTCACCATTAAAGTAGAAACCTCCTATATTTCAAATTAAAGATGACGGACCTGTGTTCAGCTTGTGTTTTTTGCCTTTTTGACTTTGTCCACAGCATATTTTTTAAGGACATTTGTCTCAGTAATGCCTCAGTGTTTCAAAGTCAAACAAGCTGACTATAATCATTCAGCTAGTGTCTGATAAGTGCTGTCTGTTTCAGCTATCAGGTTACCTTTTAATCCTCTTACAGCTAAGTCAATCTGAAATAAAACAAAATAGAGGAAAAATTACTAAAAAACATTCATGTGTTCAAAAGGAAAAAGTTACCGTTTCTCAAATTTTTAACATTTTGTTTTCTGTAGATAGTTAAGATTTTAAGGCCTTTTGATCATGATCAGTCCATGTGCTTTGTTTAATATCTCCTTAAAATGTAAATGGTGAAGAAAAAGCATTTTGCCGAAACCCGGGATTGGACCAGGGACCTTTAGATCTTCAGTCTAACGCTCTCCCAACTGAGCTATTTCTGCCTTATCTATACATTTTCGGGGGGGTTTGACACTCTGCAAATGTCAAGTGTCACACCTGGAGGGATATATTATAATTTTTCATTTGACTGTTTTTTGAAACATGATTTCTATTTGAAACGCCTTCCATTTTGCTGTACATATTTAATAACATTCATTAACTATTTGTGAATGAGTAGAAAAAGACAGCAATTTTGCCATTGAATTTTTACATTTTCAGTTTGTCTCCATGCACCAGTATAATTCTGACCCTGTGCTTCTAGAATAGGTCATGGTCGCACATAAAACACAATTTGCATGCATAATGTTACATCAAGTTTTATTTTTTATGAGATGCAAACAATTGGAGCTAAAAAGAGACAAAAATTTAGAGAAAATATTTTATTGATTGTTAATGTTAAAAGTGAGACCATTTGTCCCAAAATGTGCTGAAACATGTCAGAATGACATGGGCATTTCACATTTTTTAAACTATGATTACCTACTTGTTAAGTTTTTGTTTATTAAGTATCGTTATGGTCTATTGATGTATGAGGTGAAAACTATGAAAGTAGACTTACCAGCAAATCCGTTTCTAGATATATTTCATGACAGCACTGTAGAAGGTTGATTCCCTACCCTAATAGGGACAGAGAACACAAAGAGGTGAAATAGTCCCTCCTCATTGACTGTCCAAAGGATTTTTCTAGTGCCAAAAGAACAACAGACATATGCACAAAAAATCTGTTTGATGTTCCTAGAGTTCTTTTTTGAGAGGACAAATTCAGATTCACTCCAAAGACTCTCAGGAAATTTTTCAAAACCACATTACTAAGTTTTGTTTGACCTCATCTAATCAATAAATGAAGATAAAGTTTATTGAAATTAAATGTTGATGTCAGAAGTGGGATTTGAACCCACGCCTCCAGGGGAGACTGCGACCTGAACGCAGCGCCTTAGACTGCTCTGTATTAGACCGCTCGCCTTAGACCGCTTCGATATGCAATTGGAACTTAACTCCTTCCATGCTAGTCAGCAGAAATGTTACCATTCCTTGTGATTAAAAACTTGTCACACCACCCCAAAAAAGTCAATAAATAACATTTTTTATATGCGTACTTTTCGTCTGCATTAATTTTTAAACCTCCATTTATTTTGTTTGGATATTAGAAATGTTAGATTTCTCACAAATGCGGTGATGCACCACATTTCTTCAGAAACTACTGTTTGGCCACACAGCAGGGCTTTGAAAGGAAGAGCCCTATTTGGGTTTTGCAATGCAGATTTTGCAGGAATACCTTGCAGATGAAATTTGCAGAGTACCAAAACAGCAGAAAACCTCCCAAAGTGACCACATTTTAGAAATTATTTGCACAATGAGTTAATCAACACCTGCAATTACTATTGTCAGCCTATAGGTGTTTTCACTCTGAACCATCCAGCATTGCAAGTATGCCAGTTTAGTGGCCAGCTTTTGCTTGCAGAGACAAGCAACCCATACATTTTTAAGTGGGCTCTACTCACTGGAGCAATGTCAAATATGTAGATGCTTTGTCTCACCATTAAAGTAGAAACCTCCTATATTTCAAATTAAAGATGACGGACCTGTGTTCAGCTTGTGTTTTTTGCCTTTTTGACTTTGTCCACAGCATATTTTTTAAGGACATTTGTCTCAGTAATGTCTCAGTGTTTCAAAGTCAAACAAGCTGACTATAATCATTCAGCTAGTGTCTGATAAGTGCTGTCTGTTTCAGCTATCAGGTTACCTTTTAATCCTCTTACAGCTAAGTCAATCTGAAATAAAACAAAATAGAGGAAAAATTACTAAAAAACATTCATGTGTTCAAAAGGAAAAAGTTACCGTTTCTCAAATTTTTAACATTTTGTTTTCTGTAGATAGTTAAGATTTTTAGGCCTTTTGATCATGATCAGTCCATGTGCTTTGTTTAATATCTCCTTAAAATGTAAACGGTGAAGAAAAAGCATTTTGCCGAAACCCGGGATTGGACCAGGGACCTTTAGATCTTCAGTCTAACGCTCTCCCAACTGAGATATTTCTGCCATATCTATACATTTTCTGGGGGGTTTGACACTCTGCAAATGTCAAGTGTCACACGTGGAGGGATATATTATAATTTTTCATTTGACTGTTTTTTGAAGCATGATTTCTATTTGAAACGCCTTCCATTTTGCTGTACATATTTAATAACATTCATTAACTATTTGTGAATGAGTAGAAAAAGACAGCAATTTTGCCATTGAATTTTTACATTTTCAGTTTGTCTCCATGCACCAGTATAATTCTGACCCTGTGCTTCTAGAATAGGTCATGGTCGCACATAAAACACAATTTGCATGCATAATGTTACATCAAGTTTTATTTTTTATGAGATGCAAACAATTGGAGCAAAAAAGAGACAAAAATTTAGAGAAAATATTTTATTGATTGTTAAAAGTGAGACCATTTGTCCCAAAATGTGCTGAAACATGTCAGAATGACATGGGCATTTCACATTTTTTAAACTATGATTACCTACTTGTTAAGTTTTTGTTTATTAAGTATCGTTATGGTCTATTGATGTATGAGGTGAAAACTATGAAAGTAGACTTACCAGCAAATCCGTTTCTAGATATATTTCATGACAGCACTGTAGAAGGTTGATTCCCTACCCTAATAGGGACAGAGAACACAAAGAGGTGAAATAGTCCCTCCTCATTGACTGTCCAAAGGATTTTTCTAGTGCCAAAAGAACAACAGACATATGCACAAAAAATCTGTTTGATGTTCCTAGAGTTCTTTTTTGAGAGGACAAATTCAGATTCACTCCAAAGACTCTCAGGAAATTTTTCAAAACCACATTACTAAGTTTTGTTTGACCTCATCTAATCAATAAATGAAGATAAAGTTTCTTGAAATTAAATGTCAGAAGTGGGATTTGAACCCACGCCTCGAGGGGAGACTGCGACCTGAACGCAGCACCTTAGACCGCTCGGTATTAGACCGCTCGCCTTAGACCGCTTCGATATGCAATTGGAACTTAACTCCTTCCATGCTAGACAGCAGAAATGTTACCATTCCTTGTGATTAAAAACTTGTCACACCACCCCAAAAAAGTCAATAAATAACATTTTTTATATGCGTACTTTTCGTCTGCATTAATTTTTAAACCTCCATTTATTTTGTTTGGATATTAGAAATGTTAGATTTCTCACAAATGCGGTGATGCACCACATTTCTTCAGAAACTACTGTTTGGCCACTCAGCTGGGCTTTGAAAGGAAGAGCCCTATTTGGGTTTTGCAATGCAGATTTTGCAGGAATACCTTGCAGATGAAATTTGCAGAGTACCAAAACAGCAGAAAACCTCCCAAAGTGACCACATTTTAGAAATTATTTTGCACAATGAGTTAATCAACACCTGCAATTACTATTGTCAGCCTATAGGTGTTTTCACTCTGAACCATCCAGCATTGCAAGTATGCCAGTTTAGTGCCCAGCTTTTGCTTGCAGAGACAAGCAACCCATACATTTTTAAGTGGGCTCTACTCACTGGAGCAATGTCAAATATGTAGATGCTTTGTCTCACCATTAAAGTAGAAACCTCCTATATTTCAAATTAAAGATGACGGACCTGTGTGGAGCTTGTGTTTTTTGCCTTTTTGACTTTGTCCACAGCATATTTTTTAAGGACATTTGTCTCAGTAATGCCTCAGTGTTTCAAAGTCAAACAAGCTGACTATAATCATTCAGCTAGTGTCTGATAAGTGCTGACTGTTTCAGTTATCAGGTTACCTTTTAATCCTCTTACAGCTAAGTCAATCTGAAATAAAACAAAATAGAAGAAAAATTACTAAAAAACATTCATGTGTTCAAAAGGAAAAAGTTACCGTTTCTCAAATTTTTAACATTTTGTTTTCTGTAGATAGTTAAGATTTTTAGGCCTTTTGATCATGATCAGTCCATGTGCTTTGTTTAATATCTCCTTAAAATGTAAACGGTGAAGAAAAAGCATTTTGCCGAAACCCGGGACCTTTAGATCTTCAGTCTAACGCTCTCCCAACTGAGCTATTTCGGCCTTATCTATACATTTTCTGGGGGGTTTGACACTCTGCAAATGTCAAGTGTCACACCTGGAGGGATATATTATAATTTTTCATTTGACTGTTTTTTGAAGCATGATTTCTATTTGAAACGCCTTCCATTTTGCTGTACATATTTAATAACATTCATTAACTATTTGTGAATGAGTAGAAAAAGACAGCAATTTTGCCATTGAATTTTTACATTTTCAGTTTGTCTCCATGCACCAGTATAATTCTGACCCTGTGCTTCTAGAATAGGTCATGGTCGCACATAAAACACAATTTGCATGCATAATGTTACATCAAGTTTTATTTTTTATGAGATGCAAACAATTGGAGCAAAAAAGAGACAAAAATTTAGAGAAAATATTTTATTGATTGTTAATGTTAAAAGTGAGACCATTTGTCCCAAAATGTGCTGAAACATGTCAGAATGACATGGGCATTTCACATTTTTTAAACTATGATTACCTACTTGTTAAGTTTTTGTTTATTAAGTATCGTTATGGTCTATTGATGTATGAGGTGAAAACTATGAAAGTAGACTTACCAGCAAATCCGTTTCTAGATATATTTCATGACAGCGCTGTAGAAGGTTGATTCCCTACCCTAATAGGGACAGAGAACACAAAGAGGTGAAATAGTCCCTCCTCATTGACTGTCCAAAGGATTTTTCTAGTGCCAAAAGAACAACAGACATATGCACAAAAAATCTGTTTGATGTTCCTAGAGTTCTTTTTTGAGAGGACAAATTCAGATTCACTCCAAAGACTCTCAGGAAATTTTTCAAAACCACATTACTAAGTTTTGTTTGACCTCATCTAATCAATAAATGAAGATAAAGTTTCTTGAAATTAAATATTGATGTCAGAAGTGGGATTTGAACCCACGCCTCCAGGGGAGACTGCGACCTGAACGCAGCGCCTTAGAACGCTCGGTATTAGACCGCTCGCCTTAGACAGCTTCGATATGCAATTGGAACTTAACTCCTTCCATGCTAGTCAGCAGAAATGTTACCATTCCTTGTGATTAAAAACTTGTCACACCACCCCAAAAAAGTCAATAAATAACATTTTTTATATGCGTACTTTTCGTCTGCATTAATTTTTAAACCTCCATTTATTTTGTTTGGATATTAGAAATGTTAGATTTCTCACAAATGCGGTGATGCACCACATTTCTTCAGAAACTACTGTTTGGCCACACAGCAGGGCTTTGAAAGGAAGAGCCCTATTTGGGTTTTGCAATGCAGATTTTGCAGGAATACCTTGCAGATGAAATTTGCAGAGTACCAAAACAGCAGAAAACCTCCCAAAGTGACCACATTTTAGAAATTATTTTGCACAATGAGTTAATCAACACCTGCAATTACTATTGTCAGCCTATAGGTGTTTTCACTCTGAACCATCCAGCATTGCAAGTATGCCAGTTTAGTGCCCAGCTTTTGCTTGCAGAGACAAGCAACCCATACATTTTTAAGTGGGCTCTACTCACTGGAGCAATGTCAAATATGTAGATACTTTGTCTCACCATTAAAGTAGAAACCTCCTATATTTCAAATTAAAGATGACGGACCTGTGTTCAACTTGTGTTTTTTGCCTTTTTGACTTTGTCCACAGCATATTTTTTAAGGACATTTGTCTCAGTAATGCCTCAGTGTTTCAAAGTCAAACAAGCTGACTATAATCATTCAGCTAGTGTCTGATAAGTGCTGTCTGTTTCAGCTATCAGGTTACCTTTTAATCCTCTTACAGCTAAGTCAATCTGAAATAAAACAAAATAGAGGAAAAATTACTAAAAAACATTCATGTGTTCAAAAGGAAAAAGTTACCGTTTCTCAAATTTTTAACATTTTGTTTTCTGTAGATAGTTAAGATTTTTAGGCCTTTTGATCATGATCAGTCCATGTGCTTTGTTTAATATCTCCTTAAAATGTAAACGGTGAAGAAAAAGCATTTTGCCGAAACCCGGGATTGGACCAGGGACCTTTAGATCTTCAGTCTAACGCTCTCCCAACTGAGATATTTCTGCCATATCTATACATTTTCTCGGGGGTTTGACACTCTGCAAATGTCAAGTGTCATACCTGGAGGGATATATTATAATTTTTCATTTGACTGTTTTTTGAAGCATGATTTCTATTTGAAACGCCTTCCATTTTGCTGTACATATTTAATAACATTCATTAACTATTTGTGAATGAGTAGAAAAAGACAGCAATTTTGCCATTGAATTTTTACATTTTCAGTTTGTCTCCATGCACCAGTATAATTCTGACCCTGTGCTTCTAGAATAGGTCATGGTCGCACATAAAACACAATTTGCATGCATAATGTTACATCAAGTTTTATTTTTTATGAGATGCAAACAATTGGAGCAAAAAAGAGACAAAAATTTAGAGAAAATATTTTATTGATTGTTAAAAGTGAGACCATTTGTCCCAAAATGTGCTGAAACATGTCAGAAGGACATGGGCATTTCACATTTTTTAAACTATGATTACCTACTTGTTAAGTTTTTGTTAATTAAGTATCATTATGGTCTATTGATGTATGAGGTGAAAACTATGAAAGTAGACTTACCAGCAAATCCGTTTCTAGATATATTTCATGACAGCACTGTAGAAGGTTGATTCCCTACCCTAATAGGGACAGAGAACACAAAGAGGTGAAATAGTCCCTCCTCATTGACTGTCCAAAGGATTTTTCTAGTGCCAAAAGAACAACAGACATATGCACAAAAAATCTGTTTGATGTTCCTAGAGTTCTTTTTTGAGAGGACAAATTCAGATTCACTACAAAGACTCTCAGGAAATTTTTCAAAACCACATTACATGAAGATAAAGTTTCTTGAAATTAAATGTTGATTTCAGAAGTGGGATTTGAACCCACGCCTCCAGGGGAAACTGCAACCTAAACGCAGCGCCTTAGACCACTCGGCCATCCTGACTTGGAAATGCAATTGGAACTTAACTCCTTCCATGCTAGTCAGCAGAAATGTTACCATTCCTTGTGATTAAAAACTTGTCACACCACCCCAAAAAAGTCAATAAATAACATTTTTTATATGCGTACTTTTCGTCTGCATTAATTTTTAAACCTCCATTTATTTTGTTTGGATATTAGAAATGTTAGATTTCTCACAAATGCGGTGATGCACCACATTTCTTCAGAAACTACTGTTTGGCCACACAGCAGGGCTTTGAAAGGAAGAGCCCTATTTGGGTTTTGCAATGCAGATTTTGCAGGAATACCTTGCAGATGAAATTTGCAGAGTACCAAAACAGCAGAAAACCTCCCAAAGTGACCACATTTTAGAAATTATTTTGCACAATGAGTTAATCAACACCTGCAATTACTATTGTCAGCCTATAGGTGTTTTCACTCTGAACCATCCAGCATTGCAAGTATGCCAGTTTAGTGCCCAGCTTTTGCTTGCAGAGACAAGCAACCCATACATTTTTAAGTGGGCTCTACTCACTGGAGCAATGTCAAATATGTAGATGCTTTGTCTCACCATTAAAGTAGAAACCTCCTATATTTCAAATTAAAGATGACGGACCTGTGTGGAGCTTGTGTTTTTTGCCTTTTTGACTTTGTCCACAGCATATTTTTTAAGGACATTTGTCTCAGTAATGCCTCAGTGTTTCAAAGTCAAACAAGCTGACTATAATCATTCAGCTAGTGTCTGATAAGTGCTGTCTGTTTCAGCTATCAGGTTACCTTTTAATCCTCTTACAGCTAAGTCAATCTGAAATAAAACAAAATAGAGGAAAAATTACTAAAAAACATTCATGTGTTCAAAAGGAAAAAGTTACCGTTTCTCAAATTTTTAACATTTTGTTTTCTGTAGATAGTTAAGATTTTTAGGCCTTTTGATCATGATCAGTCCATGTGCTTTGTTTAATATCTCCTTAAAATGTAAACGGTGAAGAAAAAGCATTTTGCCGAAACCCGGGATTAGACCAGGGACCTTTAGATCTTCAGTCTAATGCTCTCCCAACTTTGCTATTTCAGCCATATCTATAAATTTTCTGGGGGGTTTGACACTCTGCAAATGTCAAGTGTCACACCTGGAGGGATATATTATAATTTTTCATTTGACTGTTTTTTGAAGCATGATTTCTATTTGAAACGCCTTCCATTTTGCTGTACATATTTAATAACATTCATTAACTATTTGTGAATGAGTAGAAAAAGACAGCAATTTTGCCATTGAATTTTTACATTTTCAGTTTGTCTCCATGCACCAGTATAATTCTGACCCTGTGCTTCTAGAATAGGTCATGGTCGCACATAAAACACAATTTGCATGCATAATGTTACATCAAGTTTTATTTTTTATGAGATGCAAACAATTGGAGCAAAAAAGAGACAAAAATTTAGAGAAAATATTTTATTGATTGTTAAAAGTGAGACCATTTGTCCCAAAATGTGCTGAAACATGTCAGAATGACATGGGCATTTCACATTTTTTAAACTATGATTACCTACTTGTTAAGTTTTTGTTTATTAAATATCGTTATGGTCTATTGATGTATGAGGTGAAAACTATGAAAGTAGACTTACCAGCAAATCCGTTTCTAGATATATTTCATGACAGCACTGTAGAAGGTTGATTCCCTACCCTAATAGGGACAGAGAACACAAAGAGGTGAAATAGTCCCTCCTCATTGACTGTCCAAAGGATTTTTCTAGTGCCAAAAGAACAACAGACATATGGACAAAAATCTGTTTGATGTTCCTAGAGTTCTTTTTTGAGAGGACAAATTCAGATTCACTCCAAAGACTCTCAGGAAATTTTTCAAAACCACATTACATGAAGATAAAATTTCTTGAAATTAAATGTTGATGTCAGAAGTGGGATTTGAACCCACGCCTCCAGGGGAAACTGCAACCTAAACGCAGCGCCTTAGACCACTCTGCCATCTTGACTTCGATATGCAATTGGAACTTAACTCCTTCCATGCTAGTCAGCAGAAATGTTACCATTCCTTGTGATTAAAAACTTGTCACACCACCCCAAAAAAGTCAATAAATAACATTTTTTATATGCGTACTTTTCGTCTGCATTAATTTTTAAACCTCCATTTATTTTGTTTGGATATTAGAAATGTTAGATTTCTCACAAATGCGGTGATGCACCACATTTCTTCAGAAACTACTGTTTGGCCACACAGCAGGGCTTTGAAAGGAAGAGCCCTATTTGGGTTTTGCAATGCAGATTTTGCAGGAATACCTTGCAGATGAAATTTGCAGAGTACCAAAACAGCAGAAAACCTCCCAAAGTGACCACATTTTAGAAATTATTTTGCACAATGAGTTAATCAACACCTGCAATTACTATTGTCAGCCTATAGGTGTTTTCACTCTGAACCATCCAGCATTGCAAGTATGCCAGTTTAGTGCCCAGCTTTTGCTTGCAGAGACAAGCAACCCATACATTTTTAAGTGGGCTCTACTCACTGGAGCAATGTCAAATATGTAGATGCTTTGTCTCACCATTAAAGTAGAAACCTCCTATATTTCAAATTAAAGATGACGGACCTGTGTGGAGC
Source organism: Dendrobates tinctorius (assembly GCF_039654945.1). NCBI lineage: Eukaryota > Metazoa > Chordata > Amphibia > Anura > Dendrobatidae > Dendrobates > Dendrobates tinctorius. The sequence goes on along the minus strand of NW_027362016.1, from coordinate 3,584,332 downwards.
TTGTGTTTTTTGCCTTTTTGACTTTGTCCACAGTATATTTTTTAAGGACATTTGTCTCAGTAATGCCTCAGTGTTTCAAAGTCAAACAAGCTGACTAATCATTCAGCTAGTGTCTGATAAGTGCTGTCTGTTTCAGCTATCAGGTTACCTTTTAATCCTCTTACAGCTAAGTCAATCTGAAATAAAACAAAATAGAGGAAAAATTACTAAAAAACATTCATGTGTTCAAAAGGAAAAAGTTACCGTTTCTCAAATTTTTAACATTTTGTTTTCTGTAGATAGTTAAGATTTTTAGGCCTTTTGATCATGATCAGTCCATGTGCTTTGTTTAATATCTCCTTAAAATGTAAACGGTGAAGAAAAAGCATTTTGCCGAAACCCGGGATTGGACCAGGGACCTTTAGATCTTCAGTCTAACGCTCTCCCAACTGAGCTATTTCGGCCATATCTATACATTTTCTGGGGGGTTTGACACTCTGCAAATGTCAAGTGTCACACCTGGAGGGATATATTATAATTTTTCATTTGACTGTTTTTTGAAGCATGATTTCTATTTGAAACGCCTTCCATTTTGCTGTACATATTTAATAACATTCATTAACTATTTGTGAATGAGTAGAAAAAGACAGCAATTTTGCCATTGAATTTTTACATTTTCAGTTTGTCTCCATGCACCAGTATAATTCTGACCCTGTGCTTCTAGAATAGGTCATGGTCGCACATAAAACACAATTTGCATGCATAATGTTACATCAAGTTTTATTTTTTATGAGATGCAAACAATTGGAGCAAAAAAGAGACAAAAATTTAGAGAAAATATTTTATTGATTGTTAAAAGTGAGACCATTTGTCCCAAAATGTGCTGAAACATGTCAGAATGACATGGGCATTTCACATTTTTTAAACTATGATTACCTACTTGTTAAGTTTTTGTTTATTAAATATCGTTATGGTCTATTGATGTATGAGGTGAAAACTATGAAAGTAGACTTACCAGCAAATCCGTTTCTAGATATATTTCATGACAGCACTGTAGAAGGTTGATTCCCTACCCTAATAGGGACAGAGAACACAAAGAGGTGAAATAGTCCCTCCTCATTGACTGTCCAAAGGATTTTTCTAGTGCCAAAAGAACAACAGACATATGCACAAAAAATCTGTTTGATGTTCCTAGAGTTCTTTTTTGAGAGGACAAATTCAGATTCACTCCAAAGACTCTCAGGAAATTTTTCAAAACCACATTACATGATGATAAAGTTTCTTGAAATTAAATGTTGATGTCAGAAGTGGGATTTGAACCCACGCCTCCAGGGGAAACTGCAACCTAAACGCAGCGCCTTAGACCACTCGGCCATCTTGACTTCGATATGCAATTGGAACTTAACTCCTTCCATGCTAGTCAGCAGAAATGTTACCATTCCTTGTGATTAAAAACTTGTCACACCACCCCAAAAAAGTCAATAAATAACATTTTTTATATGCGTACTTTTCGTCTGCATTAATTTTTAAACCTCCATTTATTTTGTTTGGATATTAGAAATGTTAGATTTCTCACAAATGCGGTGATGCACCACATTTCTTCAGAAACTACTGTTTGGCCACACAGCAGGGCTTTGAAAGGAAGAGCCCTATTTGGGTTTTGCAATGCAGATTTTGCAGGAATACCTTGCAGATGAAATTTGCAGAGTACCAAAACAGCAGAAAACCTCCCAAAGTGACCACATTTTAGAAATTATTTTGCACAATGAGTTAATCAACACCTGCAATTACTATTGTCAGCCTATAGGTGTTTTCACTCTGAACCATCCAGCATTGCAAGTATGCCAGTTTAGTGCCCAGCTTTTGCTTGCAGAGACAAGCAACCCATACATTTTTAAGTGGGCTCTACTCACTGGAGCAATGTCAAATATGTAGATGCTTTGTCTCACCATTAAAGTAGAAACCTCCTATATTTCAAATTAAAGATGACGGACCTGTGTGGAGCTTGTGTTTTTTGCCTTTTTGACTTTGTCCACAGTATATTTTTTAAGGACATTTGTCTCAGTAATGCCTCAGTGTTTCAAAGTCAAACAAGCTGACTAATCATTCAGCTAGTGTCTGATAAGTGCTGTCTGTTTCAGCTATCAGGTTACCTTTTAATCCTCTTACAGCTAAGTCAATCTGAAATAAAACAAAATAGAGGAAAAATTACTAAAAAACATTCATGTGTTCAAAAGGAAAAAGTTACCGTTTCTCAAATTTTTAACATTTTGTTTTCTGTAGATAGTTAAGATTTTTAGGCCTTTTGATCATGATCAGTCCATGTGCTTTGTTTAATATCTCCTTAAAATGTAAACGGTGAAGAAAAAGCATTTTGCAGAAACCCGGGATTGGACCAGGGACCTTTAGATCTTCAGTCTAACGCTCTCCCAACTGAGCTATTTCGGCCATATCTATACATTTTCTGGGGGGTTTGACACTCTGCAAATGTCAAGTGTCACACCTGGAGGGATATATTATAATTTTTCATTTGACTGTTTTTTGAAGCATGATTTCTATTTGAAACGCCTTCCATTTTGCTGTACATATTTAATAACATTCATTAACTATTTGTGAATGAGTAGAAAAAGACAGCAATTTTGCCATTGAATTTTTACATTTTCAGTTTGTCTCCATGCACCAGTATAATTCTGACCCTGTGCTTCTAGAATAGGTCATGGTCGCACATAAAACACAATTTGCATGCATAATGTTACATCAAGTTTTATTTTTTATGAGATGCAAACAATTGGAGCAAAAAAGAGACAAAAATTTAGAGAAAATATTTTATTGATTGTTAAAAGTGAGACCATTTGTCCCAAAATGTGCTGAAACATGTCAGAATGACATGGGCATTTCACATTTTTTAAACTATGATTACCTACTTGTTAAGTTTTTGTTTATTAAATATCGTTATGGTCTATTGATGTATGAGGTGAAAACTATGAAAGTAGACTTACCAGCAAATCCGTTTCTAGATATATTTCATGACAGCACTGTAGAAGGTTGATTCCCTACCCTAATAGGGACAGAGAACACAAAGAGGTGAAATAGTCCCTCCTCATTGACTGTCCAAAGGATTTTTCTAGTGCCAAAAGAACAACAGACATATGCACAAAAAATCTGTTTGATGTTCCTAGAGTTCTTTTTTGAGAGGACAAATTCAGATTCACTCCAAAGACTCTCAGGAAATTTTTCAAAACCACATTACATGATGATAAAGTTTCTTGAAATTAAATGTTGATGTCAGAAGTGGGATTTGAACCCACGCCTCCAGGGGAAACTGCAACCTAAACGCAGCGCCTTAGACCACTCGGCCATCTTGACTTCGATATGCAATTGGAACTTAACTCCTTCCATGCTAGTCAGCAGAAATGTTACCATTCCTTGTGATTAAAAACTTGTCACACCACCCCAAAAAAGTCAATAAATAACATTTTTTATATGCGTACTTTTCGTCTGCATTAATTTTTAAACCTCCATTTATTTTGTTTGGATATTAGAAATGTTAGATTTCTCACAAATGCGGTGATGCACCACATTTCTTCAGAAACTACTGTTTGGCCACACAGCAGGGCTTTGAAAGGAAGAGCCCTATTTGGGTTTTGCAATGCAGATTTTGCAGGAATACCTTGCAGATGAAATTTGCAGAGTACCAAAACAGCAGAAAACCTCCCAAAGTGACCACATTTTAGAAATTATTTTGCACAATGAGTTAATCAACACCTGCAATTACTATTGTCAGCCTATAGGTGTTTTCACTCTGAACCATCCAGCATTGCAAGTATGCCAGTTTAGTGCCCAGCTTTTGCTTGCAGAGACAAGCAACCCATACATTTTTAAGTGGGCTCTACTCACTGGAGCAATGTCAAATATGTAGATGCTTTGTCTCACCATTAAAGTAGAAACCTCCTATATTTCAAATTAAAGATGACGGACCTGTGTGGAGCTTGTGTTTTTTGCCTTTTTGACTTTGTCCACAGCATATTTTTTAAGGACATTTGTCTCAGTAATGCCTCAGTGTTTCAAAGTCAAACAAGCTGACTATAATCATTCAGCTAGTGTCTGATAAGTGCTGTCTGTTTCAGCTATCAGGTTACCTTTTAATCCTCTTACAGCTAAGTCAATCTGAAATAAAACAAAATAGAGGAAAAATTACTAAAAAACATTCATGTGTTCAAAAGGAAAAAGTTACCGTTTCTCAAATTTTTAACATTTTGTTTTCTGTAGATAGTTAAGATTTTTAGGCCTTTTGATCATGATCAGTCCATGTGCTTTGTTTAATATCTCCTTAAAATGTAAACGGTGAAGAAAAAGCATTTTGCCGAAACCCGGGATTGGACTAGGGACCTTTAGATCTTCAGTCTAACGCTCTCCCAACTGAGCTATTTCGGCCATATCTATACATTTTCTGGGGGGTTTGACACTCTGCAAATGTCAAGTGTCACACCTGGAGGGATATATTATAATTTTTCATTTGACTGTTTTTTGAAGCATGATTTCTATTTGAAACGCCTTCCATTTTGCTGTACATATTTAATAACATTCATTAACTATTTGTGAATGAGTAGAAAAAGACAGCAATTTTGCCATTGAATTTTTACATTTTCAGTTTGTCTCCATGCACCAGTATAATTCTGACCCTGTGCTTCTAGAATAGGTCATGGTCGCACATAAAACACAATTTGCATGCATAATGTTACATCAAGTTTTATTTTTTATGAGATGCAAACAATTGGAGCAAAAAAGAGACAAAAATTTAGAGAAAATATTTTATTGATTGTTAAAAGTGAGACCATTTGTCCCAAAATGTGCTGAAACATGTCAGAATGACATGGGCATTTCACATTTTTTAAACTATGATTACCTACTTGTTAAGTTTTTGTTTATTAAATATCGTTATGGTCTATTGATGTGTGAGGTGAAAACTATGAAAGTAGACTTACCAGCAAATCCGTTTCTAGATATATTTCATGACAGCACTGTAGAAGGTTGATTCCCTACCCTAATAGGGACAGAGAACACAAAGAGGTGAAATAGTCCCTCCTCATTGACTGTCCAAAGGATTTTTCTAGTGCCAAAAGAACAACAGACATATGCACAAAAAATCTGTTTGATGTTCCTAGAGTTCTTTTTTGAGAGGACAAATTCAGATTCACTCCAAAGACTCTCAGGAAATTTTTCAAAACCACATTACATGAAGATAAAGTTTCTTGAAATTAAATGTTGATGTCAGAAGTGGGATTTGAACCCACGCCTCCAGGGGAAACTGCAACCTAAACGCAGCGCCTTAGACCACTCGGCCATCTTGACTTCGATATGCAATTGGAACTTAACTCCTTCCATGCTAGTCAGCAGAAATGTTACCATTCCTTGTGATTAAAAACTTGTCACACCACCCCAAAAAAGTCAATAAATAACATTTTTTATATGCGTACTTTTCGTCTGCATTAATATTTAAACCTCCATTTATTTTGTTTGGATATTAGAAATGTTAGATTTCTCACAAATGCGGTGATGCACCACATTTCTTCAGAAACTACTGTTTGGCCACACAGCAGGGCTTTGAAAGGAAGAGCCCTATTTGGGTTTTGCAATGCAGATTTTGCAGGAATACCTTGCAGATGAAATTTGCAGAGTACCAAAACAGCAGAAAACCTCCCAAAGTGACCACATTTTAGAAATTATTTTGCACAATGAGTTAATCAACACCTGCAATTACTATTGTCAGCCTATAGGTGTTTTCACTCTGAACCATCCAGCATTGCAAGTATGCCAGTTTAGTGCCCAGCTTTTACTTGCAGAGACAAGCAACCCATACATTTTTAAGTGGGCTCTACTCACTGGAGCAATGTCAAATATGTAGATGCTTTGTCTCACCATTAAAGTAGAAACCTCCTATATTTCAAATTAAAGATGACGGACCTGTGTGGAGCTTGTGTTTTTTGCCTTTTTGACTTTGTCCACAGCATATTTTTTAAGGACATTTGTCTCAGTAATGCCTCAGTGTTTCAAAGTCAAACAAGCTGACTATAATCATTCAGCTAGTGTCTGATAAGTGCTGTCTGTTTCAGCTATCAGGTTACCTTTTAATCCTCTTACAGCTAAGTCAATCTGAAATAAAACAAAATAGAGGAAAAATTACTAAAAAACATTCATGTGTTCAAAAGGAAAAAGTTACCGTTTCTCAAATTTTTAACATTTTGTTTTCTGTAGATAGTTAAGATTTTTAGGCCTTTTGATCATGATCAGTCCATGTGCTTTGTTTAATATCTCCTTAAAATGTAAGCGGTGAAGAAAAAGCATTTTGCCGAAACCCGGGATTGGACTAGGGACCTTTAGATCTTCAGTCTAACGCTCTCCCAACTGAGCTATTTCGGCCATATCTATACATTTTCTGGGGGGTTTGACACTCTGCAAATGTCAAGTGTCACACCTGGAGGGATATATTATAATTTTTCATTTGACTGTTTTTTGAAGCATGATTTCTATTTGAAACGCCTTCCATTTTGCTGTACATATTTAATAACATTCATTAACTATTTGTGAATGAGTAGAAAAAGACAGCAATTTTGCCATTGAATTTTTACATTTTCAGTTTGTCTCCATGCACCAGTATAATTCTGACCCTGTGCTTCTAGAATAGGTCATGGTCGCACATAAAACACAATTTGCATGCATAATGTTACATCAAGTTTTATTTTTTATGAGATACAAACAATTGGAGCAAAAAAGAGACAAAAATTTAGAGAAAATATTTTATTGATTGTTAAAAGTGAGACCATTTGTCCCAAAATGTGCTGAAACATGTCAGAATGACATGGGCATTTCACATTTTTTAAACTATGATTACCTACTTGTTAAGTTTTTGTTTATTAAATATCGTTATGGTCTATTGATGTGTGAGGTGAAAACTATGAAAGTAGACTTACCAGCAAATCCGTTTCTAGATATATTTCATGACAGCACTGTAGAAGGTTGATTCCCTACCCTAATAGGGACAGAGAACACAAAGAGGTGAAATAGTCCCTCCTCATTGACTGTCCAAAGGATTTTTCTAGTGCCAAAAGATTTTTCTAGTGCCAAAAGAACAACAGACATATGCACAAAAAATCTGTTTGATGTTCCTAGAGTTCTTTTTTGAGAGGACAAATTCAGATTCACTCCAAAGACTCTCAGGAAATTTTTCAAAACCACATTACATGAAGATAAAGTTTCTTGAAATTAAATGTTGATGTCAGAAGTGGGATTTGAACCCACGCCTCCAGGGGAAACTGCAACCTAAACGCAGCGCCTTAGACCACTCTGCCATCTTGACTTCGATATGCAATTGGAACTTAACTCCTTCCATGCTAGTCAGCAGAAATGTTACCATTCCTTGTGATTAAAAACTTGTCACACCACCCCAAAAAAGTCAATAAATAACATTTTTTATATGCGTACTTTTCGTCTGCATTAATTTTTAAACCTCCATTTATTTTGTTTGGATATTAGAAATGTTAGATTTCTCACAAAAGCGGTGATGCACCACATTTCTTCAGAAACTACTGTTTGGCCACACAGCAGGGCTTTGAAAGGAAGAGCCCTATTTGGGTTTTGCAATGCAGATTTTGCAGGAATACCTTGCAGATGAAATTTGCAGAGTACCAAAACAGCAGAAAACCTCCCAAAGTGACCACATTTTAGAAATTATTTTGCACAATGAGTTAATCAACACCTGCAATTACTATTGTCAGCCTATAGGTGTTTTCACTCTGAACCATCCAGCATTGCAAGTATGCCAGTTTAGTGCCCAGCTTTTGCTTGCAGAGACAAGCAACCCATACATTTTTAAGTGGGCTCTACTCACTGGAGCAATGTCAAATATGTAGATGCTTTGTCTCACCATTAAAGTAGAAACCTCCTATATTTCAAATTAAAGATGACGGACCTGTGTGGAGCTTGTGTTTTTTGCCTTTTTGACTTTGTCCACAGCATATTTTTTAAGGACATTTGTCTCAGTAATGCCTCAGTGTTTCAAAGTCAAACAAGCTGACTATAATCATTCAGCTAGTGTCTGATAAGTGCTGTCTGTTTCAGCTATCAGGTTACCTTTTAATCCTCTTACAGCTAAGTCAATCTGAAATAAAACAAAATAGAGGAAAAATTACTAAAAAACATTCATGTGTTCAAAAGGAAAAAGTTACCGTTTCTCAAATTTTTAACATTTTGTTTTCTGTAGATAGTTAAGATTTTTAGGCCTTTTGATCATGATCAGTCCATGTGCTTTGTTTAATATCTCCTTAAAATGTAAACGGTGAAGAAAAAGCATTTTGCCGAAACCCAGGATTGGACCAGGGACCTTTAGATCTTCAGTCTAACGCTCTCCCAACTGAGCTATTTCGGCCATATCTATACATTTTCTGGGGGGTTTGACACTCTGCAAATGTCAAGTGTCACACCTGGAGGGATATATTATAATTTTTCATTTGACTGTTTTTTGAAGCATGATTTCTATTTGAAACGCCTTCCATTTTGCTGTACATATTTAATAACATTCATTAACTATTTGTGAATGAGTAGAAAAAGACAGCAATTTTGCCATTGAATTTTTACATTTTCAGTTTGTCTCCATGCACCAGTATAATTCTGACCCTGTGCTTCTAGAATAGGTCATGGTCGCACATAAAACACAATTTGCATGCATAATGTTACATCAAGTTTTATTTTTTATGAGATGCAAACAATTGGAGCAAAAAAGAGACAAAATTTTAGAGAAAATATTTTATTGATTGTTAAAAGTGAGACCATTTGTCCCAAAATGTGCTGAAACATGTCAGAATGACATGGGCATTTCACATTTTTTAAACTATGATTACCTACTTGTTAAGTTTTTGTTTATTAAATATCGTTATGGTCTATTGATGTATGAGGTGAAAACTATGAAAGTAGACTTACCAGCAAATCCGTTTCTAGATATATTTCATGACAGCACTGTAGAAGGTTGATTCCCTACCCTAATAGGGACAGAGAACACAAAGAGGTGAAATAGTCCCTCCTCATTGACTGTCCAAAGGATTTTTCTAGTGCCAAAAGAACAACAGACATATGCACAAAAAATCTGTTTGATGTTCCTAGAGTTCTTTTTTGAGAGGACAAATTCAGATTCACTCCAAAGACTCTCAGGAAATTTTTCAAAACCACATTACATGAAGATAAAGTTTCTTGAAATTAAATGTTGATGTCAGAAGTGGGATTTGAACCCACGCCTCCAGGGGAAACTGCAACCTAAACGCAGCGCATTAGACCACTCAGCCATCTTGACTTCGATATGCAATTGGAACTTAACTCCTTCCATGCTAGTCAGCAGAAATGTTACCATTCCTTGTGATTAAAAACTTGTCACACCACCCCAAAAAAGTCAATAAATAACATTTTTTATATGCGTACTTTTCGTCTGCATTAATTTTTAAACCTCCATTTATTTTGTTTGGATATTAGAAATGTTAGATTTCTCACAAATGCGGTGATGCACCACATTTCTTCAGAAACTACTGTTTGGCCACACAGCAGGGCTTTGAAAGGAAGAGCCCTATTTGGGTTTTGCAATGCAGATTTTGCAGGAATACCTTGCAGATGAAATTTGCAGAGTACCAAAACAGCAGAAAACCTCCCAAAGTGACCACATTTTAGAAATTATTTTGCACAATGAGTTAATCAACACCTGCAATTACTATTGTCAGCCTATAGGTGTTTTCACTCTGAACCATCCAGCATTGCAAGTATGCCAGTTTAGTGCCCAGCTTTTGCTTGCAGAGACAAGCAACCCATACATTTTTAAGTGGGCTCTACTCACTGGAGCAATGTCAAATATGTAGATGCTTTGTCTCACCATTAAAGTAGAAACCTCCTATATTTCAAATTAAAGATGACGGACCTGTGTGGAGCTTGTGTTTTTTGCCTTTTTGACTTTGTCCACAGCATATTTTTTAAGGACATTTGTCTCAGTAATGCCTCAGTGTTTCAAAGTCAAACAAGCTGACTATAATCATTCAGCTAGTGTCTGATAAGTGCTGTCTGTTTCAGCTATCAGGTTACCTTTTAATCCTCTTACAGCTAAGTCAATCTGAAATAAAACAAAATAGAGGAAAAATTACTAAAAAACATTCATGTGTTCAAAAGGAAAAAGTTACCGTTTCTCAAATTTTTAACATTTTGTTTTCTGTAGATAGTTAAGATTTTTAGGCCTTTTGATCATGATCAGTCCATGTGCTTTGTTTAATATCTCCTTAAAATGTAAACGGTGAAGAAAAAGCATTTTGCCGAAACCCGGGATTGGACTAGGGACCTTTAGATGTTCAGTCTAACGCTCTCCCAACTGAGCTATTTCGGCCATATCTATACATTTTCTGGGGGGTTTGACACTCTGCAAATGTCAAGTGTCACACCTGGAGGGATATATTATAATTTTTCATTTGACTGTTTTTTGAAGCATGATTTCTATTTGAAACGCCTTCCATTTTGCTGTACATATTTAATAACATTCATTAACTATTTGTGAATGAGTAGAAAAAGACAGCAATTTTGCCATTGAATTTTTACATTTTCAGTTTGTCTCCATGCACCAGTATAATTCTGACCCTGTGCTTCTAGAATAGGTCATGGTCGCACATAAAACACAATTTGCATGCATAATGTTACATCAAGTTTTATTTTTTATGAGATGCAAACAATTGGAGCAAAAAAGAGACAAAAATTTAGAGAAAATATTTTATTGATTGTTAAAAGTGAGACCATTTGTCCCAAAATGTGCTGAAACATGTCAGAATGACATGGGCATTTCACATTTTTTAAACTATGATTACCTACTTGTTAAGTTTTTGTTTATTAAATATCGTTATGGTCTATTGATGTGTGAGGTGAAAACTATGAAAGTAGACTTACCAGCAAATCCGTTTCTAGATATATTTCATGACAGCACTGTAGAAGGTTGATTCCCTACCCTAATAGGGACAGAGAACACAAAGAGGTGAAATAGTCCCTCCTCATTGACTGTCCAAAGGATTTTTCTAGTGCCAAAAGAACAACAGACATATGCACAAAAAATCTGTTTGATGTTCCTAGAGTTCTTTTTTGAGAGGACAAATTCAGATTCACTCCAAAGACTCTCAGGAAATTTTTCAAAACCACATTACATGCCTCCAGGGGAGACTGCGACCTAAACGCAGCGCCTTAGACCACTCGGCCATCCTGACTTCGATATGCAATTGGAACTTAACTCCTTCCATGCTAGTCAGCAGAAATGTTACCATTCCTTGTGATTAAAAACTTGTCACACCACCCCAAAAAAGTCAATAAATAACATTTTTTATATGCGTACTTTTCGTCTGCATTAATTTTTAAACCTCCATTTATTTTGTTTGGATATTAGAAATGTTAGATTTCTCACAAATGCGGTGATGCACCACATTTCTTCAGAAACTACTGTTTGGCCACACAGCAGGGCTTTGAAAGGAAGAGCCCTATTTGGGTTTTGCAATGCAGATTTTGCAGGAATACCTTGCAGATGAAATTTGCAGAGTACCAAAACAGCAGAAAACCTCCCAAAGTGACCACATTTTAGAAATTATTTTGCACAATGAGTTAATCAACACCTGCAATTACTATTGTCAGCCTATAGGTGTTTTCACTCTGAACCATCCAGCATTGCAAGTATGCCAGTTTAGTGCCCAGCTTTTGCTTGCAGAGACAAGCAACCCATACATTTTTAAGTGGGCTCTACTCACTGGAGCAATGTCAAATATGTAGATGCTTTGTCTCACCATTAAAGTAGAAACCTCCTATATTTCAAATTAAAGATGACGGACCTGTGTGGAGCTTGTGTTTTTTGCCTTTTTGACTTTGTCCACAGCATATTTTTTAAGGACATTTGTCTCAGTAATGCCTCAGTGTTTCAAAGTCAAACAAGCTGACTATAATCATTCAGCTAGTGTCTGATAAGTGCTGTCTGTTTCAGCTATCAGGTTACCTTTTAATCCTCTTACAGCTAAGTCAATCTGAAATAAAACAAAATAGAGGAAAAATTACTAAAAAACATTCATGTGTTCAAAAGGAAAAAGTTACCGTTTCTCAAATTTTTAACATTTTGTTTTCTGTAGATAGTTAAGATTTTTAGGCCTTTTGATCATGATCAGTCCATGTGCTTTGTTTAATATCTCCTTAAAATGTAAACGGTGAAGAAAAAGCATTTTGCCGAAACCCGGGATTGGACTAGGGACCTTTAGATGTTCAGTCTAACGCTCTCCCAACTGAGCTATTTCGGCCATATCTATACATTTTCTGGGGGGTTTGACACTCTGCAAATGTCAAGTGTCACACCTGGAGGGATATATTATAATTTTTCATTTGACTGTTTTTTGAAGCATGATTTCTATTTGAAACGCCTTCCATTTTGCTGTACATATTTAATAACATTCATTGACTATTTGTGAATGAGTAGAAAAAGACAGCAATTTTGCCATTGAATTTTTACATTTTCAGTTTGTCTCCATGCACCAGTATAATTCTGACCCTGTGCTTCTAGAATAGGTCATGGTCGCACATAAAACACAATTTGCATGCATAATGTTACATCAAGTTTTATTTTTTATGAGATGCAAACAATTGGAGCAAAAAAGAGACAAAAATTTAGAGAAAATATTTTATTGATTGTTAAAAGTGAGACCATTTGTCCCAAAATGTGCTGAAACATGTCAGAATGACATGGGCATTTCACATTTTTTAAACTATGATTACCTACTTGTTAAGTTTTTGTTAATTAAGTATCGTTATGGTCTATTGATGTATGAGGTGAAAACTATGAAAGTAGACTTACCAGCAAATCCGTTTCTAGATATATTTCATGACAGCACTGTAGAAGGTTGATTCCCTACCCTAATAGGGACAGAGAACACAAAGAGGTGAAATAGTCCCTCCTCATTGACTGTCCAAAGGATTTTTCTAGTGCCAAAAGAACAACAGACATATGCACAAAAAATCTGTTTGATGTTCCTAGAGTTCTTTTTTGAGAGGACAAATTCAGATTCACTCCAAAGACTCTCAGGAAATTTTTCAAAACCACATTACATGCCTCCAGGGGAGACTGCGACCTGAACGCAGCGCCTTAGACCGCTCGGCCATCCTGACTTCGATATGCAATTGGAACTTAACTCCTTCCATGCTAGTCAGCAGAAATGTTACCATTCCTTGTGATTAAAAACTTGTCACACCACCCCAAAAAAGTCAATAAATAACATTTTTTATATGCGTACTTTTCGTCTGCATTAATTTTTAAACCTCCATTTATTTTGTTTGGATATTAGAAATGTTAGATTTCTCACAAATGCGGTGATGCACATCTCCTTAAAATGTAAATGGTGAAGAAAAAGCATTTTGCCAAAACCCGGGACCTTTAGATCTTCAGTCTAATGCTCTCCCAACTGAGCTATTTCGGCCATATCTATACATTTTCTGGGGGGTATGACACTCTGCAAATGTCAAGTGTCACACCTGGAGGGATATATTATAATTTTTCATTTGACTGTTTTTTGAAGCATGATTTCTATTTGAAACGCCTTCCATTTTGCTGTACATATTTAATAACATTCATTAACTATTTGTGAATGAGTAGAAAAAGACAGCAATTTTGCCATTGAATTTTTACATTTTCAGTTTGTCTCCATGCACCAGTATAATTCTGACCCTGTGCTTCTAGAATAGGTCATGGTCGCACATAAAACACAATTTGCATGCATAATGTTACATCAAGTTTTATTTTTTATGAGATGCAAACAATTGGAGCAAAAAAGAGACAAAAATTTAGAGAAAATATTTTATTGATTGTTAAAAGTGAGACCATTTGTCCCAAAATGTGCTGAAACATGTCAGAATGACATGGGCATTTCACATTTTTTAAACTATGATTACCTACTTGTTAAGTTTTTGTTAATTAAGTATCGTTATGGTCTATTGATGTATGAGGTGAAAACTATGAAAGTAGACTTACCAGCAAATCCGTTTCTAGATATATTTCATGACAGCACTGTAGAAGGTTGATTCCCTACCCTAATAGGGACAGAGAACACAAAGAGGTGAAATAGTCCCTCCTCATTGACTGTCCAAAGGATTTTTCTAGTGCCAAAAGAACAACAGACATATGCACAAAAAATATGTTTGATGTTCCTAGAGTTCTTTTTTGAGAGGACAAATTCAGATTCACTCCAAAGACTCTCAGGAAATTTTTCAAAACCACATTACATGCCTCCAGGGGAGACTGCGACCTGAACGCAGCGCCTTAGACCGCTCGGCCATCCTGACTTCGATATGCAATTGGAACTTAACTCCTTCCATGCTAGTCAGCAGAAATGTTACCATTCCTTGTGATTAAAAACTTGTCACACCACCCCAAAAAAGTCAATAAATAACATTTTTTATATGCGTACTTTTCGTCTGCATTAATTTTTAAACCTACATTTATTTTGTTTGGATATTAGAAATGTTAGATTTCTCACAAATGCGGTGATGCACATCTCCTTAAAATGTAAATGGTGAAGAAAAAGCATTTTGCCAAAACCCGGCACCTTTAGATCTTCAGTCTAATGCTCTCCCAACTGAGCTATTTCGGCCATATCTATACATTTTCTGGGGGGTATGACACTCTGCAAATGTCAAGTGTCACACCTGGAGGGATATATTATAATTTTTCATTTGACTGTTTTTTGAAGCATGATTTCTATTTGAAACGCCTTCCATTTTGCTGTACATATTTAATAACATTCATTAACTATTTGTGAATGAGTAGAAAAAGACAGCAATTTTGCCATTGAATTTTTACATTTTCAGTTTGTCTCCATGCACCAGTATAATTCTGACCCTGTGCTTCTAGAATAGGTCATGGTCGCACATAAAACACAATTTGCATGCATAATGTTACATCAAGTTTTATTTTTTATGAGATGCAAACAATTGGAGCAAAAAAGAGACAAAAATTTAGAGAAAATATTTTATTGATTGTTAAAAGTGAGACCATTTGTCCCAAAATGTGCTGAAACATGTCAGAATGACATGGGCATTTCACATTTTTTAAACTATGATTACCTACTTGTTAAGTTTTTGTTTATTAAGTATCGTTATGGTCTATTGATGTATGAGGTGAAAACTATGAAAGTAGACTTACCAGCAAATCCGTTTCTAGATATATTTCATGACAGCACTGTAGAAGGTTGATTCCCTACCCTAATAGGGACAGAGAACACAAAGAGGTGAAATAGTCCCTCCTCATTGACTGTCCAAAGGATTTTTCTAGTGCCAAAAGAACAACAGACATATGCACAAAAAATGTGTTTGATGTTCCTAGAGTTGTTTTTTGAGAGGACAAATTCAGATTCACTCCAAAGACTCTCAGGAAATTTTTCAAAACCACATTACTAAGTTTTGTTTGACCTCATCTAATCAATAAATGAAGATAAAGTTTCTTGAAATTAAATGTTGATGTCAGAAGTGGGATTTGAACCCACTCCTCCAGGGGAGACTGCGACCTGAACGTTGCGCCTTAGACCGCGACCTGAACGTTGCGCCTTAGACCGCTCGGCCATCCTGACTTTGATATGCAATTGGAACTTAACTCCTTCCATGCTAGTCAGCAGAAATGTTACCATTCCTTGTGATTACAAACTTGTCACACCACCCCAAAAAAGTCAATAAATAACATTTTTTATATGCGTACTTTTCGTCTGCATTAATTTTTAAACCTCCATTTATTTTGTTTGGATATTAGAAATGTTAGATTTCTCACAAATACGGTGATGCACCACATTTCTTCAGAAACTACTGTTTGGCCACACAGCAGGGCTTTGAAAGGAAGAGCCCTATTTGGGTTTTGCAATGCAGATTTTGCAGGAATACCTTGCAGATGAAATTTGCAGAGTACCAAAATAGCAGAAAACCTCCCAAAGTGACCACATTTTAGAAATTATTTTGCACAATGAGTTAATCAACACCTGCAATTACTATTGTCAGCCTATAGGTGTTTTCACTCTGAACCATCCAGCATTGCAAGTATGCCAGTTTAGTGCCCAGCTTTTGCTTGCAGAGGCAAGCAACCCATACATTTTTAAGTGGGCTCTACTCACTGGAGCAATGTCAAATATGTAGATGCTTTGTCTCACCATTAAAGTAGAAACCTCCTATATTTCAAATTAAAGATGACGGACCTGTGTGGAGCTTGTGTTTTTTGCCTTTTTGACTTTGTCCACAGCATATTTTTTAAGGACATTTGTCTCAGTAATGCCTCAGTGTTTCAAAGTCAAACAAGCTGACTATAATCATTCAGCTAGTGTCTGATAAGTGCTGTCTGTTTCAGCTATCAGGTTACCTTTTAATCCTCTTACAGCTAAGTCAATCTGAAATAAAACAAAATAGAGGAAAAATTACTAAAAAACATTCATGTGTTCAAAAGGAAAAAGTTACCGTTTCTCAAATTTTTAACATTTTGTTTTCTGTAGATAGTTAAGATTTTTAGGCCTTTTGATCATGATCAGTCCATGTGCTTTGTTTAATATCTCCTTAAAATGTAAATGGTGAAGAAAAAGCATTTTGCCGAAACCCGGGACCTTTAGATCTTCAGTCTAACGCTCTCCCAACTGAGCTATTTCGGCCATATCTATACATTTTCTGGGGGGTTTGACACTCTGCAAATGTCAAGTGTCACACCTGGAGGGATATATTATAATTTTTCATTTGACTGTTTTTTGAAGCATGATTTCTATTTGAAACGCCTTCCATTTTGCTGTACATATTTAATAACATTCATTAACTATTTGTGAATGAGTAGAAAAAGACAGCAATTTTGCCATTGAATTTTTACATTTTCAGTTTGTCTCCATGCACCAGTATAATTCTGACCCTGTGCTTCTAGAATAGGTCATGGTCGCACATAAAACACAATTTGCATGCATAATGTTACATCAAGTTTTATTTTTTATGAGATGCAAACAATTGGAGCAAAAAAGAGACAAAAATTTAGAGAAAATATTTTATTGATTGTTAAAAGTGAGACCATTTGTCCCAAAATGTGCTGAAACATGTCAGAATGACATGGGCATTTCACATTTTTTAAACTATGATTACCTACTTGTTAAGTTTTTGTTTATTAAGTATCGTTATGGTCTATTGATGTATGAGGTGAAAACTATGAAAGTAGACTTACCAGCAAATCCGTTTCTAGATATATTTCATGACAGCACTGTAGAAGGTTGATTCCCTACCCTAATAGGGACAGAGAACACAAAGAGGTGAAATAGTCCCTCCTCATTGACTGTCCAAAGGATTTTTCTAGTGCCAAAAGAACAACAGACATATGCACAAAAAATGTGTTTGATGTTCCTAGAGTTCTTTTTTGAGAGGACAAATTCAGATTCACTCCAAAGACTCTCAGGAAATTTTTCAAAACCACATTACTAAGTTTTGTTTGACCTCATCTAATCAATAAATGAAGATAAAGTTTCTTGAAATTAAATGTTGATGTCAGAAGTGGGATTTGAACCCACGCCTCCAGGGGAGACTGCGACCTGAACGCTGCGCCTTAGACCGCTCGGCCATCCTGACTTTGATATGCAATTGGAACTTAACTCCTTCCATGCTAGTCAGCAGAAATGTTACCATTCCTTGTGATTACAAACTTGTCACACCACCCCAAAAAAGTCAATAAATAACATTTTTTATATGCGTACTTTTCGTCTGCATTAATTTTTAAACCTCCATTTATTTTGTTTGGATATTAGAAATGTTAGATTTCTCACAAATACGGTGATGCACCACATTTCTTCAGAAACTACTGTTTGGCCACACAGCAGGGCTTTGAAAGGAAGAGCCCTATTTGGGTTTTGCAATGCAGATTTTGCAGGAATACCTTGCAGATGAAATTTGCAGAGTACCAAAATAGCAGAAAACCTCCCAAAGTGACCACATTTTAGAAATTATTTTGCACAATGAGTTAATCAACACCTGCAATTACTATTGTCAGCCTATAGGTGTTTTCACTCTGAACCATCCAGCATTGCAAGTATGCCAGTTTAGTGCCCAGCTTTTGCTTGCAGAGGCAAGCAACCCATACATTTTTAAGTGGGCTCTACTCACTGGAGCAATGTCAAATATGTAGATGCTTTGTCTCACCATTAAAGTAGAAACCTCCTATATTTCAAATTAAAGATGACGGACCTGTGTGGAGCTTGTGTTTTTTGCCTTTTTGACTTTGTCCACAGCATGTTTTTTAAGGACATTTGTCTCAGTAATGCCTCAGTGTTTCAAAGTCAAACAAGCTGACTATAATCATTCAGCTAGTGTCTGATAAGTGCTGTCTGTTTCAGCTATCAGGTTACCTTTTAATCCTCTTACAGCTAAGTCAATCTGAAATAAAACAAAATAGAGGAAAAATTACTAAAAAACATTCATGTGTTCAAAAGGAAAAAGTTACCGTTTCTCAATTTTTTAACATTTTGTTTTCTGTAGATAGTTAAGATTTTTAGGCCTTTTGATCATGATCAGTCCATGTGCTTTGTTTAATATCTCCTTAAAATGTAAATGGTGAAGAAAAAGCATTTTGCCGAAACCCGGGACCTTTAGATCTTCAGTCTAACGCTCTCCCAACTGAGCTATTTCGGCCATATCTATACATTTTCTGGGGGGTTTGACACTCTGCAAATGTCAAGTGTCACACCTGGAGGGATATATCATAATTTTTCATTTGACTGTTTTTTGAAGCATGATTTCTATTTGAAACGCCTTCCATTTTGCTGTACATATTTAATAACATTCATTAACTATTTGTGAATGAGTAGAAAAAGACAGCAATTTTGCCATTGAATTTTTACATTTTCAGTTTGTCTCCATGCACCAGTATAATTCTGACCCTGTGCTTCTAGAATAGGTCATGGTCGCACATAAAACACAATTTGCATGCATAATGTTACATCAAGTTTTATTTTTTATGAGATGCAAACAATTGGAGCAAAAAAGAGACAAAAATTTAGAGAAAATATTTTATTGATTGTTAAAAGTGAGACCATTTGTCCCAAAATGTGCTGAAACATGTCAGCATGACATGGGCATTTCACATTTTTTAAACTATGATTACCTACTTGTTAAGTTTTTGTTTATTAAGTATCGTTATGGTCTATTGATGTATGAGGTGAAAACTATGAAAGTAGACTTACCAGCAAATCCGTTTCTAGATATATTTCATGACAGTACTGTAGAAGGTTGATTCCCTACCCTAATAGGGACAGAGAACACAAAGAGGTGAAATAGTCCCTCCTCATTGACTGTCCAAAGGATTTTTCTAGTGCCAAAAGAACAACAGACATATGCACAAAAAATCTGTTTGATGTTCCTAGAGTACTTTTTTGAGAGGACAAATTCAGATTCACTCCAAAGACTCTCAGGAAATTTTTCAAAACCACATTACTGAGTTTTGTTTGACCTCATCTAATCAATAAATGAAGATAAAGTTTCTTGAAATTAAATGTTGATGTCAAAAGTGGGATTTGAACACACAACTCCACCTGAATGCAGCGCCTTAGACCGCTCGGCCATCCTGACTTTGATATGCAATTGGAACTTAACTCCTTCCATGCTAGTCAGCAGAAATGTTACCATTCCTTGTGATTAAAAACTTGTCACACCACCCCAAAAAGTCAATAAATAACATTTTTTATATGCGTACTTTTCGTCTGCATTAATTTTTAAACCTCCATTTATTTTGTTTGGATATTAGAAATGTTAGATTTCTCACAAATGCGGTGATGCACCACATTTCTTCAGAAACTACTGTTTGGCCACACAGCAGGGATTTGAAAGGAAGAGCCCTATTTGGGTTTTGCAATGCAGATTTTGCAGGAATACCTTGCAGATGAAATTTGCAGAGTACCAAAACAGCGGAAAACCTCCCAAAGTGACCACATTTTAGAAATTATTTTGCACAATGAGTTAATCAACACCTGCAATTACTATTGTCAGCCTATAGGTGTTTTCACTCTGAACCATCCAGCATTGCAAGTATGCCAGTTTAGTGCCCAGCTTTTGCTTGCAGAGACAAGCAACCCATACATTTTTAAGTGGGCTCTACTCACTGGAGCAATGTCAAATATGTAGATGCTTTGTCTCACCATTAAAGTAGAAACCTCCTATATTTCAAATTGAAGATGACGGACCTGTGTGGAGCTTGTGTTTTTTGCCTTTTTGACTTTGTCCACAGCATATTTTTTAAGGACATTTGTCTCAGTAATGCCTCAGTGTTTCAAAGTCAAACAAGCTGACTATAATCATTCAGCTAGTGTCTGATAAGTGCTGTCTGTTTCAGCTATCAGGTTACCTTTTAATCCTTTTACAGCTAAGTCAATCTGAAATAAAACAAAATAGAGGAAAAATTACTAAAAAACATTCATGTGTTCAAAAGGAAAAAGTTACCGTTTCTCAAATTTTTAACATTTTGTTTTCTGTAGATAGTTAAGATTTTTAGGCCTTTTGATCATGATCAGTCCATGTGCTTTGTTTAATATCTCCTTAAAATGTAAACGGTGAAGAAAAAGCATTTTGCCGAAACCCGGGATTGGACCAAGGACCTTTAGATCTTCAGTCTAACGCTCTCCCAACTCAGCTATTTCGGCCATATCTATACATTTGCTGGGGGGTTTGACACTCTGCAAATGTCAAGTGTCACACCTGCAGGGATATATTATAATTTTTCATTTGACTGTTTTTTGAAGCATGATTTCTATTTGAAACGCCTTCCATTTTGCTGTACATATTTAATAACATTCATTAACTATTTGTGAATGAGTAGAAAAAGACAGCAATTTTGCCATTGAATTTTTACATTTTCAGTTTGTCTCCATGCACCAGTATAATTCTGACCCTGTGCTTCTAGAATAGGTCATGGTCGCACATAAAACACAATTTGCATGCATAATGTTACATCAAGTTTTATTTTTTATGAGATGCAAACAATTGGAGCAAAATAGAGACAAAAATTTAGAGAAAATATTTTATTGATTGTTAATGTTAAAAGTGAGACCATTTGTCCCAAAATGTGCTGAAACATGTCAGAATGACATGGGCATTTCACATTTTTTAAACTATGATTACCTACTTGTTAAGTTTTTGTTTATTAAGTATCGTTATGGTCTATTGATGTATGAGCTGAAAACTATGAAAGTAGACTTACCAGCAAATCCGTTTCTAGATATATTTCATGACAGCACTGTAGAAGGTTGATTCCCTACCCTAATAGGGACAGAGAACACAAAGAGGTGAAATAGTCCCTCCTCATTGACTGTCCAAAGGATTTTTCTAGTGCCAAAAGAACAACAGACATATGCACAAAAAATCTGTTTGATGTTCCTAGAGTTCTTTTTTGAGAGGGCAAATTCAGATTCACTCCAAAGACTCTCAGGAAATTTTTCAAAACCACATTACTAAGTTTTGTTTGACCTCATCTAATCAATAAATGAAGATAAAGTTTCTTGAAATTAAATGTTGATGTCAGAAGTGGGAGAAGTGGGAGTCTGCGACCTGAACGCAGCGCCTTAGACCGCTCGGCCATCCTGACTTCGATATGCAATTGGAACTTAACTCCTTCCATGCTAGTCAGCAGAAATGTTACCATTCCTTGTGATTACAAACTTGTCACACCACCCCAAAAAAGTCAATAAATAACATTTTTTATATGCGTACTTTTCGTCTGCATTAATTTTTAAACCTCCATTTATTTTGTTTGGATATTAGAAATGTTAGATTTCTCACAAATACGGTGATGCACCACATTTCTTCAGAAACTACTGTTTGGCCACACAGCAGGGCTTTGAAAGGAAGAGCCCTATTTGGGTTTTGCAATGCAGATTTTGCAGGAATACCTTGCAGATGAAATTTGCAGAGTACCAAAACAGCAGAAAACCTCCCAAAGTGACCACATTTTAGAAATTATTTTGCACAATGAGTTAATCAACACCTGCAATTACTATTGTCAGCCTATAGGTGTTTTCACTCTGAACCATCCAGCATTGCAAGTATGCCAGTTTAGTGCCCAGCTTTTGCTTGCAGAGGCAAGCAACCCATACATTTTTAAGTGGACTCTACTCACTGGAGCAATGTCAAATATGTAGATGCTTTGTCTCACCATTAAAGTAGAAACCTCCTATATTTCAAATTAAAGATGACGGACCTGTGTGGAGCTTGTGTTTTTTGCCTTTTTGACTTTGTCCACAGCATATTTTTTAAGGACATTTGTCTCAGTAATGCCTCAGTGTTTTAAAGTCAAACAAGCTGACTATAATCATTCAGCTAGTGTCTGATAAGTGCTGTCTGTTTCAGCTATCAGGTTACCTTTTAATCCTCTTACAGCTAAGTCAATCTGAAATAAAACAAAATAGAGGAAAAATTACTAAAAAACATTCATGTGTTCAAAAGGAAAAAGTTACCATTTCTCAAATTTTTAACATTTTGTTTTCT
This sequence comes from Dendrobates tinctorius, assembly GCF_039654945.1. Taxonomy (NCBI): domain Eukaryota; kingdom Metazoa; phylum Chordata; class Amphibia; order Anura; family Dendrobatidae; genus Dendrobates; species Dendrobates tinctorius. Next base: position 3,561,793 of record NW_027362016.1, on the reverse strand, counting down.
GTAGACAGTTAAGATTTTTAGGCCTTTTGATCATGATCAGTCCATGTGCTTTGTTTAATATCTCCTTAAAATGTAAACGGTGAAGAAAAAGCATTTTGCCGAAACCCGGGATTGGACCAGCGACCTTGAGATCTTCAGTCTAACGCTCTCCCAACTGAGCAATTTCGGCCATATCTATCCATTTTCTGGGGGGTTTGACACTCTGCAAATGTCAAGTGTCACACCTGGAGGGATATATTATAATTTTTCATTTGACTGTTTTTTGAAGCATGATTTCTATTTGAAACACCTTCCATTTTGCTGTACATATTCAATAACATTCATTAACTATTTGTGAATGAGTAGAAAAAGACAGCAATTTTGCCATTGAATTTTTACATTTTCAGTTTGTCTCCATGCACCAGTATAATTCTGACCCTGTGCTTCTAGAATAGGTCATGGTCGCACATAAAACACAATTTGCATGCATAATGTTACATCAAGTTTTATTTTTTATGAGATGCAAACAATTGGAGCAAAAAAGAGACAAAAATTTAGAGAAAATATTTTATTGATTGTTAAAAGTGAGACCATTTGTCCCAAAATGTGCTGAAACATGTCAGAATGACATGGGCATTTCACATTTTTTAAACTATGATTACCTACTTGTTAAGTTTTTGTTTATTAAGTATCGTTATGGTCTATTGATGTATGAGGTGAAAACTATGAAAGTAGACTTACCAGCAAATCCGTTTCTAGATATATTTCATGACAGCACTGTAGAAGGTTGATTCCCTACCCTAATAGGGACAGAGAACACAAAGAGGTGAAATAGTCCCTCCTCATTGACTGTCCAAAGGATTTTTCTAGTGCCAAAAGAACAACAGACATATGCACAAAAAATGTGTTTGATGTTCCTAGAGTTCTTTTTTGAGAGGACAAATTCAGATTCACTCCAAAGACTCTCAGGAAATTTTTCAAAACCACATTACTAAGTTTTGTTTGACCTCATCTAATCAATAAATGAAGATAAAGTTTCTTGAAATTAAATGTTGATGTCAGAAGTGGGATTTGAACCCACGCCTCCAGGGGAGACTGCGACCTGAACGCTGCGCCTTAGACCGCTCGGCCATCCTGACTTTGATATGCAATTGGAACTTAACTCCTTCCATGCTAGTCAGCAGAAATGTTACCATTCCTTGTGATTACAAACTTGTCACACCACCCCAAAAAAGTCAATAAATAACATTTTTTATATGCGTACTTTTCGTCTGCATTAATTTTTAAACCTCCATTTATTTTGTTTGGATATTAGAAATGTTAGATTTCTCACAAATACGGTGATGCACCACATTTCTTCAGAAACTACTGTTTGGCCACACAGCAGGGCTTTGAAAGGAAGAGCCCTATTTGGGTTTTGCAATGCAGATTTTGCAGGAATACCTTGCAGATGAAATTTGCAGAGTACCAAAATAGCAGAAAACCTCCCAAAGTGACCACATTTTAGAAATTATTTTGCACAATGAGTTAATCAACACCTGCAATTACTATTGTCAGCCTATAGGTGTTTTCACTCTGAACCATCCAGCATTGCAAGTATGCCAGTTTAGTGCCCAGCTTTTGCTTGCAGAGGCAAGCAACCCATACATTTTTAAGTGGGCTCTACTCACTGGAGCAATGTCAAATATGTAGATGCTTTGTCTCACCATTAAAGTAGAAACCTCCTATATTTCAAATTAAAGATGACGGACCTGTGTGGAGCTTGTGTTTTTTGCCTTTTTGACTTTGTCCACAGCATGTTTTTTAAGGACATTTGTCTCAGTAATGCCTCAGTGTTTCAAAGTCAAACAAGCTGACTATAATCATTCAGCTAGTGTCTGATAAGTGCTGTCTGTTTCAGCTATCAGGTTACCTTTTAATCCTCTTACAGCTAAGTCAATCTGAAATAAAACAAAATAGAGGAAAAATTACTAAAAAACATTCATGTGTTCAAAAGGAAAAAGTTACCGTTTCTCAATTTTTTAACATTTTGTTTTCTGTAGATAGTTAAGATTTTTAGGCCTTTTGATCATGATCAGTCCATGTGCTTTGTTTAATATCTCCTTAAAATGTAAATGGTGAAGAAAAAGCATTTTGCCGAAACCCGGGACCTTTAGATCTTCAGTCTAACGCTCTCCCAACTGAGCTATTTCGGCCATATCTATACATTTTCTGGGGGGTTTGACACTCTGCAAATGTCAAGTGTCACACCTGGAGGGATATATCATAATTTTTCATTTGACTGTTTTTTGAAGCATGATTTCTATTTGAAACGCCTTCCATTTTGCTGTACATATTTAATAACATTCATTAACTATTTGTGAATGAGTAGAAAAAGACAGCAATTTTGCCATTGAATTTTTACATTTTCAGTTTGTCTCCATGCACCAGTATAATTCTGACCCTGTGCTTCTAGAATAGGTCATGGTCGCACATAAAACACAATTTGCATGCATAATGTTACATCAAGTTTTATTTTTTATGAGATGCAAACAATTGGAGCAAAAAAGAGACAAAAATTTAGAGAAAATATTTTATTGATTGTTAAAAGTGAGACCATTTGTCCCAAAATGTGCTGAAACATGTCAGCATGACATGGGCATTTCACATTTTTTAAACTATGATTACCTACTTGTTAAGTTTTTGTTTATTAAGTATCGTTATGGTCTATTGATGTATGAGGTGAAAACTATGAAAGTAGACTTACCAGCAAATCCGTTTCTAGATATATTTCATGACAGTACTGTAGAAGGTTGATTCCCTACCCTAATAGGGACAGAGAACACAAAGAGGTGAAATAGTCCCTCCTCATTGACTGTCCAAAGGATTTTTCTAGTGCCAAAAGAACAACAGACATATGCACAAAAAATCTGTTTGATGTTCCTAGAGTACTTTTTTGAGAGGACAAATTCAGATTCACTCCAAAGACTCTCAGGAAATTTTTCAAAACCACATTACTGAGTTTTGTTTGACCTCATCTAATCAATAAATGAAGATAAAGTTTCTTGAAATTAAATGTTGATGTCAAAAGTGGGATTTGAACACACAACTCCACCTGAATGCAGCGCCTTAGACCGCTCGGCCATCCTGACTTTGATATGCAATTGGAACTTAACTCCTTCCATGCTAGTCAGCAGAAATGTTACCATTCCTTGTGATTAAAAACTTGTCACACCACCCCAAAAAGTCAATAAATAACATTTTTTATATGCGTACTTTTCGTCTGCATTAATTTTTAAACCTCCATTTATTTTGTTTGGATATTAGAAATGTTAGATTTCTCACAAATGCGGTGATGCACCACATTTCTTCAGAAACTACTGTTTGGCCACACAGCAGGGATTTGAAAGGAAGAGCCCTATTTGGGTTTTGCAATGCAGATTTTGCAGGAATACCTTGCAGATGAAATTTGCAGAGTACCAAAACAGCGGAAAACCTCCCAAAGTGACCACATTTTAGAAATTATTTTGCACAATGAGTTAATCAACACCTGCAATTACTATTGTCAGCCTATAGGTGTTTTCACTCTGAACCATCCAGCATTGCAAGTATGCCAGTTTAGTGCCCAGCTTTTGCTTGCAGAGACAAGCAACCCATACATTTTTAAGTGGGCTCTACTCACTGGAGCAATGTCAAATATGTAGATGCTTTGTCTCACCATTAAAGTAGAAACCTCCTATATTTCAAATTGAAGATGACGGACCTGTGTGGAGCTTGTGTTTTTTGCCTTTTTGACTTTGTCCACAGCATATTTTTTAAGGACATTTGTCTCAGTAATGCCTCAGTGTTTCAAAGTCAAACAAGCTGACTATAATCATTCAGCTAGTGTCTGATAAGTGCTGTCTGTTTCAGCTATCAGGTTACCTTTTAATCCTTTTACAGCTAAGTCAATCTGAAATAAAACAAAATAGAGGAAAAATTACTAAAAAACATTCATGTGTTCAAAAGGAAAAAGTTACCGTTTCTCAAATTTTTAACATTTTGTTTTCTGTAGATAGTTAAGATTTTTAGGCCTTTTGATCATGATCAGTCCATGTGCTTTGTTTAATATCTCCTTAAAATGTAAACGGTGAAGAAAAAGCATTTTGCCGAAACCCGGGATTGGACCAAGGACCTTTAGATCTTCAGTCTAACGCTCTCCCAACTCAGCTATTTCGGCCATATCTATACATTTGCTGGGGGGTTTGACACTCTGCAAATGTCAAGTGTCACACCTGCAGGGATATATTATAATTTTTCATTTGACTGTTTTTTGAAGCATGATTTCTATTTGAAACGCCTTCCATTTTGCTGTACATATTTAATAACATTCATTAACTATTTGTGAATGAGTAGAAAAAGACAGCAATTTTGCCATTGAATTTTTACATTTTCAGTTTGTCTCCATGCACCAGTATAATTCTGACCCTGTGCTTCTAGAATAGGTCATGGTTGCACATAAAACACAATTTGCATGCATAATGTTACATCAAGTTTTATTTTTTATGAGATGCAAACAATTGGAGCAAAATAGAGACAAAAATTTAGAGAAAATATTTTATTGATTGTTAATGTTAAAAGTGAGACCATTTGTCCCAAAATGTGCTGAAACATGTCAGAATGACATGGGCATTTCACATTTTTTAAACTATGATTACCTACTTGTTAAGTTTTTGTTTATTAAGTATCGTTATGGTCTATTGATGTATGAGCTGAAAACTATGAAAGTAGACTTACCAGCAAATCCGTTTCTAGATATATTTCATGACAGCACTGTAGAAGGTTGATTCCCTACCCTAATAGGGACAGAGAACACAAAGAGGTGAAATAGTCCCTCCTCATTGACTGTCCAAAGGATTTTTCTAGTGCCAAAAGAACAACAGACATATGCACAAAAAATCTGTTTGATGTTCCTAGAGTTCTTTTTTGAGAGGGCAAATTCAGATTCACTCCAAAGACTCTCAGGAAATTTTTCAAAACCACATTACTAAGTTTTGTTTGACCTCATCTAATCAATAAATGAAGATAAAGTTTCTTGAAATTAAATGTTGATGTCAGAAGTGGGAGAAGTGGGAGTCTGCGACCTGAACGCAGCGCCTTAGACCGCTCGGCCATCCTGACTTCGATATGCAATTGGAACTTAACTCCTTCCATGCTAGTCAGCAGAAATGTTACCATTTCTTGTGATTAAAAACTTGTCACACCACCCCAAAAAAGTCAATAAATAACATTTTTTATATGCGTACTTTTCGTCTGCATTAATTTTTAAACCTCCATTTATTTTGTTTGGATATTAGAAATGTTAGATTTCTCACAAATGCGGTGATGCACCACATTTCTTCAGAAACTACTGTTTGGCCACACAGCAGGGCTTTGAAAGGAAGAGCCCTATTTGGGTTTTGCAATGCAGATTTTGCAGGAATACCTTGCAGATGAAATTTGCAGAGTACCAAAACAGCAGAAAACCTCCCAAAGTGACCACATTTTAGAAATAATTTTGCACAATGAGTTAATCAACACCTGCAATTACTATTGTCAGCCTATAGGTGTTTTCACTCTGAACCATCCAGCATTGCAAGTATGCCAGTTTAGTGCCCAGCTTTTGCTTGCAGAGACAAGCAACCCATACATTTTTAAGTGGGCTCTACTCACTGGAGCAATGTCAAATATGTAGATGCTTTGTCTCACCATTAAAGTAGAAACCTCCTATATTTCAAATTAAAGATGACGGACCTGTGTGGAGCTTGTGTTTTTTTGCCTTTTTGACTTTGTCCACAGCATATTTTTTAAGGACATTTGTCTCAGTAATGCCTCAGTGTTTCAAAGTCAAACAAGCTGACTATAATCATTCAGCTAGTGTCTGATAAGTGCTGTCTGTTTCAGCTATCAGGTTACCTTTTAATCCTCTTACAGCTAAGTCAATCTGAAATAAAACAAAATAGAGGAAAAATTACTAAAAAACATTCATGTGTTCAAAAGGAAAAAGTTACCGTTTCTCAAATTTTTAACATTTTGTTTTCTGTAGATAGTTAAGATTTTTAGGCCTTTTGATCATGATCAGTCCATGTGCTTTGTTTAATATCTCCTTAAAATGTAAACGGTGAAGAAAAAGCATTTTGCCGAAACCCGGGACCTTTAGATCTTCAGTCTAACGCTCTCCCAACTGAGCTATTTCGGCCATATCTATACATTTTCTGGGGGGTTTGACACTCTGCAAATGTCAAGTGTCACACCTGGAGGGATATATTATAATTTTTCATTTGACTGTTTTTTGAAGCATGATTTCTATTTGAAACGCCTTCCATTTTGCTGTACATATTTAATAACATTCATTAACTATTTGTGAATGAGTAGAAAAAGACAGCAATTTTGCCATTGAATTTTTACATTTTCAGTTTGTCTCCATGCACCAGTATAATTCTGACCCTGTGCTTCTAGAATAGGTCATGGTCGCACATAAAACACAATTTGCATGCATAATGTTACATCAAGTTTTATTTTTTATGAGATGCAAACAATTGGAGCAAAAAAGAGACAAAAATTTAGAGAAAATATTTTATTGATTGTTAAAAGTGAGACCATTTGTCCCAAAATGTGCTGAAACATGTCAGAATGACATGGGCATTTCACATTTTTTAAACTATGATTACCTACTTGTTAAGTTTTTGTTTATTAAGTATCGTTATGGTCTATTGATGTATGAGGTGAAAACTATGAAAGTAGACTTACCAGCAAATCCGTTTCTAGATATATTTCATGACAGCACTGTAGAAGGTTGATTCCCTACCCTAATAGGGACAGAGAACACAAAGAGGTGAAATAGTCCCTCCTCATTGACTGTCCAAAGGATTTTTCTAGTGCCAAAAGAACAACAGACATATGCACAAAAAATCTGTTTGATGTTCCTAGAGTTCTTTTTTGAGAGGACAAATTCAGATTCACTCCAAAGACTCTCAGGAAATTTTTCAAAACAACATTACTAAGTTTTGTTTGACCTCATCTAATCAATAAATGAAGATAAAGTTTCTTGAAATTAAATGTTGATGTCAGAAGTGGGATTGGAACCCAAGCCTCCAGGGGAGACTGCGACCTGAACGCAGCGCCTTAGACCGCTCGCCTTAGACCGCTTCGATATGCAATTGGAACTTAACTCCTTCCATGCTAGTCAGCAGAAATGTTACCATTCCTTGTGATTAAAAACTTGTCACACACCCCAAAAAAGTCAATAAATAACATTTTTTATATGCGTACTTTTCGTCTGCATTAATTTTTAAACCTCCATTTATTTTGTTTGGATATTAGAAATGTTAGATTTCTCACAAATGCGGTGATGCACCACATTTCTTCAGAAACTACTGTTTGGCCACACAGCAGGGCTTTGAAAGGAAGAGCCCTATTTGGGTTTTGCAATGCAGATTTTGCAGGAATACCTTGCAGATGAAATTTGCAGAGTACCAAAACAGCAGAAAACCTCCCAAAGTGATCACATTTTAGAAATTATTTTGCACAATGAGTTAATCAACACCTGCAATTACTATTGTCAGCCTATAGGTGTTTTCACTCTGAACCATCCAGCATTGCAAGTATGCCAGTTTAGTGCCCAGCTTTTGCTTGCAGAGACAAGCAACCCATACATTTTTAAGTGGGCTCTACTCACTGGAGCAATGTCAAATATGTAGATGCTTTGTCTCACCATTAAAGTAGAAACATCCTATATTTCAAATTAAAGATGACGGACCTGTGTTCAGCTTGTGTTTTTTGCCTTTTTGACTTTGTCCACAGCATATTTTTTAAGGACATTTGTCTCAGTAATGCCTCAGTGTTTCAAAGTCAAACAAGCTGACTATAATCATTCAGCTAGTGTCTGATAAGTGCTGTCTGTTTCAGCTATCAGGTTACCTTTTAATCCTCTTACAGCTAAGTCAATCTGAAATAAAACAAAATAGAGGAAAAATTACTAAAAAACATTCATGTGTTCAAAAGGAAAAAGTTACCGTTTCTCAAATTTTTAACATTTTGTTTTCTGTAGATAGTTAAGATTTTTAGGCCTTTTGATCATTATCAGTCCATGTGCTTTGTTTAATATCTCCTTAAAATGTAAACGGTGAAGAAAAATCATTTTGCCGAAACCCGGGATTGGACCAGGGACCAGGGACCTTTAGATCTTCAGTCTAACACTCTCCCAACTGAGCTATTTCGGCCATTTCTATACATTTTCTGGGGGGTTTGACACTCTGCAAATGTCAAGTGTCACACCTGGAGGGATATATTATAATTTTTCATTTGACTGTTTTTTGAAGCATGATTTCTATTTGAAACGCCTTCCATTTTGCTGTACATATTTAATAACATTCATTAACTATTTGTGAATGAGTAGAAAAAGACAGCAATTTTGCCATTGAATTTTTACATTTTCAGTTTGTCTCCATGCACCAGTATAATTCTGACCCTGTGCTTCTAGAATAGGTCATGGTCGCACATAAAACACAATTTGCATGCATAATGTTACATCAAGTTTTATTTTTTATGAGATGCAAACAATTGGAGCAAAAAAGAGACAAAAATTTAGAGAAAATATTTTATTGATTGTTAAAAGTGAGACCATTTGTCCCAAAATGTGCTGAAACATGTCAGAATGACATGGGCATTTCACATTTTTTAAACTATGATTACCTACTTGTTAAGTTTTTGTTTATTAAGTATCGTTATGGTCTATTGATGTATGAGGTGAAAACTATGAAAGTAGACTTACCAGCAAATCCGTTTCTAGATATATTTCATGACAGCACTGTAGAAGGTTGATTCCCTACCCTAATAGGGACAGAGAACACAAAGAGGTGAAATAGTCCCTCCTCATTGACTGTCCAAAGGATTTTTCTAGTGCCAAAAGAACAACAGACATATGCACAAAAAATCTGTTTGATGTTCCTAGAGTTCTTTTTTGAGAGGACAAATTCAGATTCACTCAAAAGACTCTCAGGAAATTTTTCAAAAACCACATTACTAAGTTTTGTTTGACCTCATCTAATCAATAAATGAAGATAAAGTTTCTTGAAATTAAATGTTGATGTCAGAAGTGGGATTTGAACCCACGCCTCCAGGGGAGACTGCGACCTGAACGCAGCGCCTTAGACCGCTCGGTATTAGACCGCTCGCCTTAGACCGCTTCAATATGCAATTGGAACTTAACGCCTTCCATGCTAGTCAGCAGAAATGTTACCATTCCTTGTGATTAAAAACTTGTCACACCACCCCAAAAAAGTCAATAAATAACATTTTTTATATGCGTACTTTTCGTCTGCATTAATTTTTAAACCTCCATTTATTTTGTTTGGATATTAGAAATGTTAGATTTCTCACAAATGCGGTGATGCACCACATTTCTTCAGAAACTACTGTTTGGCCACACAGCAGGGCTTTGAAAGGAAGAGCCCTATTTGGGTTTTGCAATGCAGATTTTGCAGGAATACCTTGCAGATGAAATTTGCAGAGTACCAAAACAGCAGAAAACCTCCCAAAGTGACCACATTTTAGAAATTATTTGCACAATGAGTTAATCAACACCTGCAATTACTATTGTCAGCCTATAGGTGTTTTCACTCTGAACCATCCAGCATTGCAAGTATGCCAGTTTAGTGGCCAGCTTTTGCTTGCAGAGACAAGCAACCCATACATTTTTAAGTGGGCTCTACTCACTGGAGCAATGTCAAATATGTAGATGCTTTGTCTCACCATTAAAGTAGAAACCTCCTATATTTCAAATTAAAGATGACGGACCTGTGTTCAGCTTGTGTTTTTTGCCTTTTTGACTTTGTCCACAGCATATTTTTTAAGGACATTTGTCTCAGTAATGTCTCAGTGTTTCAAAGTCAAACAAGCTGACTATAATCATTCAGCTAGTGTCTGATAAGTGCTGTCTGTTTCAGCTATCAGGTTACCTTTTAATCCTCTTACAGCTAAGTCAATCTGAAATAAAACAAAATAGAGGAAAAATTACTAAAAAACATTCATGTGTTCAAAAGGAAAAAGTTACCGTTTCTCAAATTTTTAACATTTTGTTTTCTGTAGATAGTTAAGATTTTTAGGCCTTTTGATCATGATCAGTCCATGTGCTTTGTTTAATATCTCCTTAAAATGTAAACGGTGAAGAAAAAGCATTTTGCCGAAACCCGGGATTGGACCAGGGACCTTTAGATCTTCAGTCTAACGCTCTCCCAACTGAGCTATTTCTGCCATATCTATACATTTTCTGGGGGGTTTGACACTCTGCAAATGTCAAGTGTCACACCTGGAGGGATATATTATAATTTTTCATTTGACTGTTTTTTGAAGCATGATTTCTATTTGAAACGCCTTCCATTTTGCTGTACATATTTAATAACATTCATTAACTATTTGTGAATGAGTAGAAAAAGACAGCAATTTTGCCATTGAATTTTTACATTTTCAGTTTGTCTCCATGCACCAGTATAATTCTGACCCTGTGCTTCTAGAATAGGTCATGGTCGCACATAAAACACAATTTGCATGCATAATGTTACATCAAGTTTTATTTTTTATGAGATGCAAACAATTGGAGCAAAAAAGAGACAAAAATTTAGAGAAAATATTTTATTGATTGTTAAAAGTGAGACCATTTGTCCCAAAATGTGCTGAAACATGTCAGAATGACATGGGCATTTCACATTTTTTAAACTATGATTACCTACTTGTTAAGTTTTTGTTTATTAAGTATCGTTATGGTCTATTGATGTATGAGGTGAAAACTATGAAAGTAGACTTACCAGCAAATCCGTTTCTAGATATATTTCATGACAGCACTGTAGAAGGTTGATTCCCTACCCTAATAGGGACAGAGAACACAAAGAGGTGAAATAGTCCCTCCTCATTGACTGTCCAAAGGATTTTTCTAGTGCCAAAAGAACAACAGACATATGCACAAAAAATCTGTTTGATGTTCCTAGAGTTCTTTTTTGAGAGGACAAATTCAGATTCACTCCAAAGACTCTCAGGAAATTTTTCAAAACCACATTACTAAGTTTTGTTTGACCTCATCTAATCAATAAATGAAGATAAAGTTTCTTGAAATTAAATGTCAGAAGTGGGATTTGAACCCACGCCTCGAGGGGAGACTGCGACCTGAACGCAGCACCTTAGACCGCTCGGTATTAGACCGCTCGCCTTAGACCGCTTCGATATGCAATTGGAACTTAACTCCTTCCATGCTAGACAGCAGAAATGTTACCATTCCTTGTGATTAAAAACTTGTCACACCACCAAAAAAAAGTCAATAAATAACATTTTTTATATGCGTACTTTTCGTCTGCATTAATTTTTAAACCTCCATTTATTTTGTTTGGATATTAGAAATGTTAGATTTCTCACAAATGCGGTGATGCACCACATTTCTTCAGAAACTACTGTTTGGCCACTCAGCTGGGCTTTGAAAGGAAGAGCCCTATTTGGGTTTTGCAATGCAGATTTTGCAGGAATACCTTGCAGATGAAATTTGCAGAGTACCAAAACAGCAGAAAACCTCCCAAAGTGACCACATTTTAGAAATTATTTTGCACAATGAGTTAATCAACACCTGCAATTACTATTGTCAGCCTATAGGTGTTTTCACTCTGAACCATCCAGCATTGCAAGTATGCCAGTTTAGTGCCCAGCTTTTGCTTGCAGAGACAAGCAACCCATACATTTTTAAGTGGGCTCTACTCACTGGAGCAATGTCAAATATGTAGATGCTTTGTCTCACCATTAAAGTAGAAACCTCCTATATTTCAAATTAAAGATGACGGACCTGTGTGGAGCTTGTGTTTTTTGCCTTTTTGACTTTGTCCACAGCATATTTTTTAAGGACATTTGTCTCAGTAATGCCTCAGTGTTTCAAAGTCAAACAAGCTCACTATAATCATTCAGCTAGTGTCTGATAAGTGCTGTCTGTTTCAGCTATCAGGTTACCTTTTAATCCTCTTACAGCTAAGTCAATCTGAAATAAAACAAAATAGAGGAAAAATTACTAAAAAACATTCATGTGTTCAAAAGGAAAAAGTTACCGTTTCTCAAATTTTTAACATTTTGTTTTCTGTAGATAGTTAAGATTTTTAGGCCTTTTGATCATGATCAGTCCATGTGCTTTGGTTAATATCTCCTTAAAATGTAAACGGTGAAGAAAAAGCATTTTGCCGAAACCCGGGATTGGACCAGGGACCTTTAGATCTTCAGTCTAACGCTCTCCCAACTGAGCTATTTCGGCATTATCTATACATTTTCTGGGGGGTTTGACACTCTGCAAATGTCAAGTGTCACACCTGGAGGGATATATTATAATTTTTCATTTGACTGTTTTTTGAAGCATGATTTCTATTTGAAACGCCTTCCATTTTGCTGTACATATTTAATAACATTCATTAACTATTTGTGAATGAGTAGAAAAAGACAGCAATTTTGCCATTGAATTTTTACATTTTCAGTTTGTCTCCATGCACCAGTATAATTCTGACCCTGTGCTTCTAGAATAGGTCATGGTCGCACATAAAACACAATTTGCATGCATAATGTTACATCAAGTTTTATTTTTTATGAGATGCAAACAATTGGAGCAAAAAAGAGACAAAAATTTAGAGAAAATATTTTATTGATTGTTAATGTTAAAAGTGAGACCATTTGTCCCAAAATGTGCTGAAACATGTCAGAATGACATGGGCATTTCACATTTTTTAAACTATGATTACCTACTTGTTAAGTTTTTGTTTATTAAGTATCGTTATGGTCTATTGATGTATGAGGTGAAAACTATGAAAGTAGACTTACCAGCAAATCCGTTTCTAGATATATTTCATGACAGCGCTGTAGAAGGTTGATTCCCTACCCTAATAGGGACAGAGAACACAAAGAGGTGAAATAGTCCCTCCTCATTGACTGTCCAAAGGATTTTTCTAGTGCCAAAAGAACAACAGACATATGCACAAAAAATCTGTTTGATGTTCCTAGAGTTCTTTTTTGAGAGGACAAATTCAGATTCACTCCAAAGACTCTCAGGAAATTTTTCAAAACCACATTACTAAGTTTTGTTTGACCTCATCTAATCAATAAATGAAGATAAAGTTTCTTGAAATTAAATATTGATGTCAGAAGTGGGATTTGAACCCACGCCTCCAGGGGAGACTACGACCTGAACGCAGCGCCTTAGAACGCTCGGTATTAGACCGCTCGCCTTAGACAGCTTCGATATGCAATTGGAACTTAACTCCTTCCATGCTAGTCAGCAGAAATGTTACCATTCCTTGTGATTAAAAACTTGTCACACCACCCCAAAAAAGTCAATAAATAACATTTTTTATATGCGTACTTTTCGTCTGCATTAATTTTTAAACCTCCATTTATTTTGTTTGGATATTAAAAATGTTAGATTTCTCACAAATGCGGTGATGCACCACATTTCTTCAGAAACTACTGTTTGGCCACACAGCAGGGCTTTGAAAGGAAGAGCCCTATTTGGGTTTTGCAATGCAGATTTTGCAGGAATACCTTGCAGATGAAATTTGCAGAGTACCAAAACAGCAGAAAACCTCCCAAAGTGACCACATTTTAGAAATTATTTTGCACAATGAGTTAATCAACACCTGCAATTACTATTGTCAGCCTATAGGTGTTTTCACTCTGAACCATCCAGCATTGCAAGTATGCCAGTTTAGTGCCCAGCTTTTGCTTGCAGAGACAAGCAACCCATACATTTTTAAGTGGGCTCTACTCACTGGAGCAATGTCAAATATGTAGATACTTTGTCTCACCATTAAAGTAGAAACCTCCTATATTTCAAATTAAAGATGACGGACCTGTGTTCAACTTGTGTTTTTTGCCTTTTTGACTTTGTCCACAGCATATTTTTTAAGGACATTTGTCTCAGTAATGCCTCAGTGTTTCAAAGTCAAACAAGCTGACTATAATCATTCAGCTAGTGTCTGATAAGTGCTGTCTGTTTCAGCTATCAGGTTACCTTTTAATCCTCTTACAGCTAAGTCAATCTGAAATAAAACAAAATAGAGGAAAAATTACTAAAAAACATTCATGTGTTCAAAAGGAAAAAGTTACCGTTTCTCAAATTTTTAACATTTTGTTTTCTGTAGATAGTTAAGATTTTTAGGCCTTTTGATCATGATCAGTCCATGTACTTTGTTTAATATCTCCTTAAAATGTAAACGGTGAAGAAAAAGCATTTTGCCGAAACCCGGGATTGGACCAGGGACCTTTAGATCTTCAGTCTAACGCTCTCCCAACTGAGATATTTCTGCCATATCTATACATTTTCTCGGGGGTTTGACACTCTGCAAATGTCAAGTGTCATACCTGGAGGGATATATTATAATTTTTCATTTGACTGTTTTTTGAAGCATGATTTCTATTTGAAACGCCTTCCATTTTGCTGTACATATTTAATAACATTCATTAACTATTTGTGAATGAGTAGAAAAAGACAGCAATTTTGCCATTGAATTTTTACATTTTCAGTTTGTCTCCATGCACCAGTATAATTCTGACCCTGTGCTTCTAGAATAGGTCATGGTCGCACATAAAACACAATTTGCATGCATAATGTTACATCAAGTTTTATTTTTTATGAGATGCAAACAATTGGAGCAAAAAAGAGACAAAAATTTAGAGAAAATATTTTATTGATTGTTAAAAGTGAGACCATTTGTCCCAAAATGTGCTGAAACATGTCAGAAGGACATGGGCATTTCACATTTTTTAAACTATGATTACCTACTTGTTAAGTTTTTGTTAATTAAGTATCATTATGGTCTATTGATGTATGAGGTGAAAACTATGAAAGTAGACTTACCAGCAAATCCGTTTCTAGATATATTTCATGACAGCACTGTAGAAGGTTGATTCCCTACCCTAATAGGGACAGAGAACACAAAGAGGTGAAATAGTCCCTCCTCATTGACTGTCCAAAGGATTTTTCTAGTGCCAAAAGAACAACAGACATATGCACAAAAAATCTGTTTGATGTTCCTAGAGTTCTTTTTTGAGAGGACAAATTCAGATTCACTACAAAGACTCTCAGGAAATTTTTCAAAACCACATTACATGAAGATAAAGTTTCTTGAAATTAAATGTTGATTTCAGAAGTGGGATTTGAACCCACGCCTCCAGGGGAAACTGCAACCTAAACGCAGCGCCTTAGACCACTCGGCCATCCTGACTTCGAAATGCAATTGGAACTTAACTCCTTCCATGCTAGTCAGCAGAAATGTTACCATTCCTTGTGATTAAAAACTTGTCACACCACCCCAAAAAAGTCAATAAATAACATTTTTTATATGCGTACTTTTCGTCTGCATTAATTTTTAAACCTCCATTTATTTTGTTTGGATATTAGAAATGTTAGATTTCTCACAAATGCGGTGATGCACCACATTTCTTCAGAAACTACTGTTTGGCCACACAGCAGGGCTTTGAAAGGAAGAGCCCTATTTGGGTTTTGCAATGCAGATTTTGCAGGAATACCTTGCAGATGAAATTTGCAGAGTACCAAAACAGCAGAAAACCTCCCAAAGTGACCACATTTTAGAAATTATTTTGCACAATGAGTTAATCAACACCTGCAATTACTATTGTCAGCCTATAGGTGTTTTCACTCTGAACCATCCAGCATTGCAAGTATGCCAGTTTAGTGCCCAGCTTTTGCTTGCAGAGACAAGCAACCCATACATTTTTAAGTGGGCTCTACTCACTGGAGCAATGTCAAATATGTAGATGCTTTGTCTCACCATTAAAGTAGAAACCTCCTATATTTCAAATTAAAGATGACGGACCTGTGTGGAGCTTGTGTTTTTTGCCTTTTTGACTTTGTCCACAGCATATTTTTTAAGGACATTTGTCTCAGTAATGCCTCAGTGTTTCAAAGTCAAACAAGCTGACTATAATCATTCAGCTAGTGTCTGATAAGTGCTGTCTGTTTCAGCTATCAGGTTACCTTTTAATCCTCTTACAGCTAAGTCAATCTGAAATAAAACAAAATAGAGGAAAAATTACTAAAAAACATTCATGTGTTCAAAAGGAAAAAGTTACCGTTTCTCAAATTTTTAACATTTTGTTTTCTGTAGATAGTTAAGATTTTTAGGCCTTTTGATCATGATCAGTCCATGTGCTTTGTTTAATATCTCCTTAAAATGTAAACGGTGAAGAAAAAGCATTTTGCCGAAACCCGGGATTAGACCAGGGACCTTTAGATCTTCAGTCTAACGCTCTCCCAACTTTGCTATTTCGGCCATATCTATACATTTTCTGGGGGGTTTGACACTCTGCAAATGTCAAGTGTCACACCTGGAGGGATATATTATAATTTTTCATTTGACTGTTTTTTGAAGCATGATTTCTATTTGAAACGCCTTCCATTTTGCTGTACATATTTAATAACATTCATTAACTATTTGTGAATGAGTAGAAAAAGACAGCAATTTTGCCATTGAATTTTTACATTTTCAGTTTGTCTCCATGCACCAGTATAATTCTGACCCTGTGCTTCTAGAATAGGTCATGGTCGCACATAAAACACAATTTGCATGCATAATGTTACATCAAGTTTTATTTTTTATGAGATGCAAACAATTGGAGCAAAAAAGAGACAAAAATTTAGAGAAAATATTTTATTGATTGTTAAAAGTGAGACCATTTGTCCCAAAATGTGCTGAAACATGTCAGAATGACATGGGCATTTCACATTTTTTAAACTATGATTACCTACTTGTTAAGTTTTTGTTTATTAAATATCGTTATGGTCTATTGATGTATGAGGTGAAAACTATGAAAGTAGACTTACCAGCAAATCCGTTTCTAGATATATTTCATGACAGCACTGTAGAAGGTTGATTCCCTACCCTAATAGGGACAGAGAACACAAAGAGGTGAAATAGTCCCTCCTCATTGACTGTCCAAAGGATTTTTCTAGTGCCAAAAGAACAACAGACATATGGACAAAAATCTGTTTGATGTTCCTAGAGTTCTTTTTTGAGAGGACAAATTCAGATTCACTCCAAAGACTCTCAGGAAATTTTTCAAAACCACATTACATGAAGATAAAATTTCTTGAAATTAAATGTTGATGTCAGAAGTGGGATTTGAACCCACGCCTCCAGGGGAAACTGCAACCTAAACGCAGCGCCTTAGACCACTCTGCCATCTTGACTTCGATATGCAATTGGAACTTAACTCCTTCCATGCTAGTCAGCAGAAATGTTACCATTCCTTGTGATTAAAAACTTGTCACACCACCCCAAAAAAGTCAATAAATAACATTTTTTATATGCGTACTTTTCGTCTGCATTAATTTTTAAACCTCCATTTATTTTGTTTGGATATTAGAAATGTTAGATTTCTCACAAATGCGGTGATGCACCACATTTCTTCAGAAACTACTGTTTGGCCACACAGCAGGGCTTTGAAAGGAAGAGCCCTATTTGGGTTTTGCAATGCAGATTTTGCAGGAATACCTTGCAGATGAAATTTGCAGAGTACCAAAACAGCAGAAAACCTCCCAAAGTGACCACATTTTAGAAATTATTTTGCACAATGAGTTAATCAACACCTGCAATTACTATTGTCAGCCTATAGGTGTTTTCACTCTGAACCATCCAGCATTGCAAGTATGCCAGTTTAGTGCCCAGCTTTTGCTTGCAGAGACAAGCAACCCATACATTTTTAAGTGGGCTCTACTCACTGGAGCAATGTCAAATATGTAGATGCTTTGTCTCACCATTAAAGTAGAAACCTCCTATATTTCAAATTAAAGATGACGGACCTGTGTTCAGCTTGTGTTTTTTGCCTTTTTGACTTTGTCCACAGTATATTTTTTAAGGACATTTGTCTCAGTAATGCCTCAGTGTTTCAAAGTCAAACAAGCTGACTAATCATTCAGCTAGTGTCTGATAAGTGCTGTCTGTTTCAGCTATCAGGTTACCTTTTAATCCTCTTACAGCTAAGTCAATCTGAAATAAAACAAAATAGAGGAAAAATTACTAAAAAACATTCATGTGTTCAAAAGGAAAAAGTTACCGTTTCTCAAATTTTTAACATTTTGTTTTCTGTAGATAGTTAAGATTTTTAGGCCTTTTGATCATGATCAGTCCATGTGCTTTGTTTAATATCTCCTTAAAATGTAAACGGTGAAGAAAAAGCATTTTGCCGAAACCCGGGATTGGACCAGGGACCTTTAGATCTTCAGTCTAACGCTCTCCCAACTGAGCTATTTCGGCCATATCTATACATTTTCTGGGGGGTTTGACACTCTGCAAATGTCAAGTGTCACACCTGGAGGGATATATTATAATTTTTCATTTGACTGTTTTTTGAAGCATGATTTCTATTTGAAACGCCTTCCATTTTGCTGTACATATTTAATAACATTCATTAACTATTTGTGAATGAGTAGAAAAAGACAGCAATTTTGCCATTGAATTTTTACATTTTCAGTTTGTCTCCATGCACCAGTATAATTCTGACCCTGTGCTTCTAGAATAGGTCATGGTCGCACATAAAACACAATTTGCATGCATAATGTTACATCAAGTTTTATTTTTTATGAGATGCAAACAATTGGAGCAAAAAAGAGACAAAAATTTAGAGAAAATATTTTATTGATTGTTAAAAGTGAGACCATTTGTCCCAAAATGTGCTGAAACATGTCAGAATGACATGGGCATTTCACATTTTTTAAACTATGATTACCTACTTGTTAAGTTTTTGTTTATTAAATATCGTTATGGTCTATTGATGTATGAGGTGAAAACTATGAAAGTAGACTTACCAGCAAATCCGTTTCTAGATATATTTCATGACAGCACTGTAGAAGGTTGATTCCCTACCCTAATAGGGACAGAGAACACAAAGAGGTGAAATAGTCCCTCCTCATTGACTGTCCAAAGGATTTTTCTAGTGCCAAAAGAACAACAGACATATGCACAAAAAATCTGTTTGATGTTCCTAGAGTTCTTTTTTGAGAGGACAAATTCAGATTCACTCCAAAGACTCTCAGGAAATTTTTCAAAACCACATTACATGATGATAAAGTTTCTTGAAATTAAATGTTGATGTCAGAAGTGGGATTTGAACCCACGCCTCCAGGGGAAACTGCAACCTAAACGCAGCGCCTTAGACCACTCGGCCATCTTGACTTCGATATGCAATTGGAACTTAACTCCTTCCATGCTAGTCAGCAGAAATGTTACCATTCCTTGTGATTAAAAACTTGTCACACCACCCCAAAAAAGTCAATAAATAACATTTTTTATATGCGTACTTTTCGTCTGCATTAATTTTTAAACCTCCATTTATTTTGTTTGGATATTAGAAATGTTAGATTTCTCACAAATGCGGTGATGCACCACATTTCTTCAGAAACTACTGTTTGGCCACACAGCAGGGCTTTGAAAGGAAGAGCCCTATTTGGGTTTTGCAATGCAGATTTTGCAGGAATACCTTGCAGATGAAATTTGCAGAGTACCAAAACAGCAGAAAACCTCCCAAAGTGACCACATTTTAGAAATTATTTTGCACAATGAGTTAATCAACACCTGCAATTACTATTGTCAGCCTATAGGTGTTTTCACTCTGAACCATCCAGCATTGCAAGTATGCCAGTTTAGTGCCCAGCTTTTGCTTGCAGAGACAAGCAACCCATACATTTTTAAGTGGGCTCTACTCACTGGAGCAATGTCAAATATGTAGATGCTTTGTCTCACCATTAAAGTAGAAACCTCCTATATTTCAAATTAAAGATGACGGACCTGTGTGGAGCTTGTGTTTTTTGCCTTTTTGACTTTGTCCACAGCATATTTTTTAAGGACATTTGTCTCAGTAATGCCTCAGTGTTTCAAAGTCAAACAAGCTGACTATAATCATTCAGCTAGTGTCTGATAAGTGCTGTCTGTTTCAGCTATCAGGTTACCTTTTAATCCTCTTACAGCTAAGTCAATCTGAAATAAAACAAAATAGAGGAAAAATTACTAAAAAACATTCATGTGTTCAAAAGGAAAAAGTTACCGTTTCTCAAATTTTTAACATTTTGTTTTCTGTAGATAGTTAAGATTTTTAGGCCTTTTGATCATGATCAGTCCATGTGCTTTGTTTAATATCTCCTTAAAATGTAAACGGTGAAGAAAAAGCATTTTGCCGAAACCCGGGATTGGACTAGGGACCTTTAGATCTTCAGTCTAACGCTCTCCCAACTGAGCTATTTCGGCCATATCTATACATTTTCTGGGGGGTTTGACACTCTGCAAATGTCAAGTGTCACACCTGGAGGGATATATTATAATTTTTCATTTGACTGTTTTTTGAAGCATGATTTCTATTTGAAACGCCTTCCATTTTGCTGTACATATTTAATAACATTCATTAACTATTTGTGAATGAGTAGAAAAAGACAGCAATTTTGCCATTGAATTTTTACATTTTCAGTTTGTCTCCATGCACCAGTATAATTCTGACCCTGTGCTTCTAGAATAGGTCATGGTCGCACATAAAACACAATTTGCATGCATAATGTTACATCAAGTTTTATTTTTTATGAGATGCAAACAATTGGAGCAAAAAAGAGACAAAAATTTAGAGAAAATATTTTATTGATTGTTAAAAGTGAGACCATTTGTCCCAAAATGTGCTGAAACATGTCAGAATGACATGGGCATTTCACATTTTTTAAACTATGATTACCTACTTGTTAAGTTTTTGTTTATTAAATATCGTTATGGTCTATTGATGTGTGAGGTGAAAACTATGAAAGTAGACTTACCAGCAAATCCGTTTCTAGATATATTTCATGACAGCACTGTAGAAGGTTGATTCCCTACCCTAATAGGGACAGAGAACACAAAGAGGTGAAATAGTCCCTCCTCATTGACTGTCCAAAGGATTTTTCTAGTGCCAAAAGAACAACAGACATATGCACAAAAAATCTGTTTGATGTTCCTAGAGTTCTTTTTTGAGAGGACAAATTCAGATTCACTCCAAAGACTCTCAGGAAACTTTTCAAAACCACATTACATGAAGATAAAGTTTCTTGAAATTAAATGTTGATGTCAGAAGTGGGATTTGAACCCACGCCTCCAGGGGAAACTGCAACCTAAACGCAGCGCCTTAGACCACTCGGCCATCTTGACTTCGATATGCAATTGGAACTTAACTCCTTCCATGCTAGTCAGCAGAAATGTTACCATTCCTTGTGATTAAAAACTTGTCACACCACCCCAAAAAAGTCAATAAATAACATTTTTTATATGCGTACTTTTCGTCTGCATTAATTTTTAAACCTCCATTTATTTTGTTTGGATATTAGAAATGTTAGATTTCTCACAAATGCGGTGATGCACCACATTTCTTCAGAAACTACTGTTTGGCCACACAGCAGGGCTTTGAAAGGAAGAGCCCTATTTGGGTTTTGCAATGCAGATTTTGCAGGAATACCTTGCAGATGAAATTTGCAGAGTACCAAAACAGCAGAAAACCTCCCAAAGTGACCACATTTTAGAAATTATTTTGCACAATGAGTTAATCAACACCTGCAATTACTATTGTCAGCCTATAGGTGTTTTCACTCTGAACCATCCAGCATTGCAAGTATGCCAGTTTAGTGCCCAGCTTTTGCTTGCAGAGACAAGCAACCCATACATTTTTAAGTGGGCTCTACTCACTGGAGCAATGTCAAATATGTAGATGCTTTGTCTCACCATTAAAGTAGAAACCTCCTATATTTCAAATTAAAGATGACGGACCTGTGTGGAGCTTGTGTTTTTTGCCTTTTTGACTTTGTCCACAGCATATTTTTTAAGGACATTTGTCTCAGTAATGCCTCAGTGTTTCAAAGTCAAACAAGCTGACTATAATCATTCAGCTAGTGTCTGATAAGTGCTGTCTGTTTCAGCTATCAGGTTACCTTTTAATCCTCTTACAGCTAAGTCAATCTGAAATAAAACAAAATAGAGGAAAAATTACTAAAAAACATTCATGTGTTCAAAAGGAAAAAGTTACCGTTTCTCAAATTTTTAACATTTTGTTTTCTGTAGATAGTTAAGATTTTTAGGCCTTTTGATCATGATCAGTCCATGTGCTTTGTTTAATATCTCCTTAAAATGTAAGCGGTGAAGAAAAAGCATTTTGCCGAAACCCGGGATTGGACTAGGGACCTTTAGATCTTCAGTCTAACGCTCTCCCAACTGAGCTATTTCGGCCATATCTATACATTTTCTGGGGGGTTTGACACTCTGCAAATGTCAAGTGTCACACCTGGAGGGATATATTATAATTTTTCATTTGACTGTTTTTTGAAGCATGATTTCTATTTGAAACGCCTTCCATTTTGCTGTACATATTTAATAACATTCATTAACTATTTGTGAATGAGTAGAAAAAGACAGCAATTTTGCCATTGAATTTTTACATTTTCAGTTTGTCTCCATGCACCAGTATAATTCTGACCCTGTGCTTCTAGAATAGGTCATGGTCGCACATAAAACACAATTTGCATGCATAATGTTACATCAAGTTTTATTTTTTATGAGATGCAAACAATTGGAGCAAAAAAGAGACAAAAATTTAGAGAAAATATTTTATTGATTGTTAAAAGTGAGACCATTTGTCCCAAAATGTGCTGAAACATGTCAGAATGACATGGGCATTTCACATTTTTTAAACTATGATTACCTACTTGTTAAGTTTTTGTTTATTAAATATCGTTATGGTCTATTGATGTGTGAGGTGAAAACTATGAAAGTAGACTTACCAGCAAATCCGTTTCTAGATATATTTCATGACAGCACTGTAGAAGGTTGATTCCCTACCCTAATAGGGACAGAGAACACAAAGAGGTGAAATAGTCCCTCCTCATTGACTGTCCAAAGGATTTTTCTAGTGCCAAAAGAACAACAGACATATGCACAAAAAATCTGTTTGATGTTCCTAGAGTTCTTTTTTGAGAGGACAAATTCAGATTCACTCCAAAGACTCTCAGGAAATTTTTCAAAACCACATTACATGAAGATAAAGTTTCTTGAAATTAAATGTTGATGTCAGAAGTGGGATTTGAACCCACGCCTCCAGGGGAAACTGCAACCTAAACGCAGCGCCTTAGACCACTCTGCCATCTTGACTTCGATATGCAATTGGAACTTAACTCCTTCCATGCTAGTCAGCAGAAATGTTACCATTCCTTGTGATTAAAAACTTGTCACACCACCCCAAAAAAGTCAATAAATAACATTTTTTATATGCGTACTTTTCGTCTGCATTAATTTTTAAACCTCCATTTATTTTGTTTGGATATTAGAAATGTTAGATTTCTCACAAAAGCGGTGATGCACCACATTTCTTCAGAAACTACTGTTTGGCCACACAGCAGGGCTTTGAAAGGAAGAGCCCTATTTGGGTTTTGCAATGCAGATTTTGCAGGAATACCTTGCAGATGAAATTTGCAGAGTACCAAAACAGCAGAAAACCTCCCAAAGTGACCACATTTTAGAAATTATTTTGCACAATGAGTTAATCAACACCTGCAATTACTATTGTCAGCCTATAGGTGTTTTCACTCTGAACCATCCAGCATTGCAAGTATGCCAGTTTAGTGCCCAGCTTTTGCTTGCAGAGACAAGCAACCCATACATTTTTAAGTGGGCTCTACTCACTGGAGCAATGTCAAATATGTAGATGCTTTGTCTCACCATTAAAGTAGAAACCTCCTATATTTCAAATTAAAGATGACGGACCTGTGTGGAGCTTGTGTTTTTTGCCTTTTTGACTTTGTCCACAGCATATTTTTTAAGGACATTTGTCTCAGTAATGCCTCAGTGTTTCAAAGTCAAACAAGCTGACTATAATCATTCAGCTAGTGTCTGATAAGTGCTGTCTGTTTCAGCTATCAGGTTACCTTTTAATCCTCTTACAGCTAAGTCAATCTGAAATAAAACAAAATAGAGGAAAAATTACTAAAAAACATTCATGTGTTCAAAAGGAAAAAGTTACCGTTTCTCAAATTTTTAACATTTTGTTTTCTGTAGATAGTTAAGATTTTTAGGCCTTTTGATCATGATCAGTCCATGTGCTTTGTTTAATATCTCCTTAAAATGTAAACGGTGAAGAAAAAGCATTTTGCCGAAACCCGGGATTGGACCAGGGACCTTTAGATCTTCAGTCTAACGCTCTCCCAACTGAGCTATTTCGGCCATATCTATACATTTTCTGGGGGGTTTGACACTCTGCAAATGTCAAGTGTCACACCTGGAGGGATATATTATAATTTTTCATTTGACTGTTTTTTGAAGCATGATTTCTATTTGAAACGCCTTCCATTTTGCTGTACATATTTAATAACATTCATTAACTATTTGTGAATGAGTAGAAAAAGACAGCAATTTTGCCATTGAATTTTTACATTTTCAGTTTGTCTCCATGCACCAGTATAATTCTGACCCTGTGCTTCTAGAATAGGTCATGGTCGCACATAAAACACAATTTGCATGCATAATGTTACATCAAGTTTTATTTTTTATGAGATGCAAACAATTGGAGCAAAAAAGAGACAAAATTTTAGAGAAAATATTTTATTGATTGTTAAAAGTGAGACCATTTGTCCCAAAATGTGCTGAAACATGTCAGAATGACATGGGCATTTCACATTTTTTAAACTATGATTACCTACTTGTTAAGTTTTTGTTTATTAAATATCGTTATGGTCTATTGATGTATGAGGTGAAAACTATGAAAGTAGACTTACCAGCAAATCCGTTTCTAGATATATTTCATGACAGCACTGTAGAAGGTTGATTCCCTACCCTAATAGGGACAGAGAACACAAAGAGGTGAAATAGTCCCTCCTCATTGACTGTCCAAAGGATTTTTCTAGTGCCAAAAGAACAACAGACATATGCACAAAAAATCTGTTTGATGTTCCTAGAGTTCTTTTTTGAGAGGACAAATTCAGATTCACTCCAAAGACTCTCAGGAAATTTTTCAAAACCACATTACATGAAGATAAAGTTTCTTGAAATTAAATGTTGATGTCAGAAGTGGGATTTGAACCCACGCCTCCAGGGGAAACTGCAACCTAAACGCAGCGCATTAGACCACTCAGCCATCTTGACTTCGATATGCAATTGGAACTTAACTCCTTCCATGCTAGTCAGCAGAAATGTTACCATTCCTTGTGATTAAAAACTTGTCACACCACCCCAAAAAAGTCAATAAATAACATTTTTTATATGCGTACTTTTCGTCTGCATTAATTTTTAAACCTCCATTTATTTTGTTTGGATATTAGAAATGTTAGATTTCTCACAAATGCGGTGATGCACCACATTTCTTCAGAAACTACTGTTTGGCCACACAGCAGGGCTTTGAAAGGAAGAGCCCTATTTGGGTTTTGCAATGCAGATTTTGCAGGAATACCTTGCAGATGAAATTTGCAGAGTACCAAAACAGCAGAAAACCTCCCAAAGTGACCACATTTTAGAAATTATTTTGCACAATGAGTTAATCAACACCTGCAATTACTATTGTCAGCCTATAGGTGTTTTCACTCTGAACCATCCAGCATTGCAAGTATGCCAGTTTAGTGCCCAGCTTTTGCTTGCAGAGACAAGCAACCCATACATTTTTAAGTGGGCTCTACTCACTGGAGCAATGTCAAATATGTAGATGCTTTGTCTCACCATTAAAGTAGAAACCTCCTATATTTCAAATTAAAGATGACGGACCTGTGTGGAGCTTGAGTTTTTTGCCTTTTTGACTTTGTCCACAGCATATTTTTTAAGGACATTTGTCTCAGTAATGCCTCAGTGTTTCAAAGTCAAACAAGCTGACTATAATCATTCAGCTAGTGTCTGATAAGTGCTGTCTGTTTCAGCTATCAGGTTACCTTTTAATCCTCTTACAGCTAAGTCAATCTGAAATAAAACAAAATAGAGGAAAAATTACTAAAAAACATTCATGTGTTCAAAAGGAAAAAGTTACCGTTTCTCAAATTTTTAACATTTTGTTTTCTGTAGATAGTTAAGATTTTTAGGCCTTTTGATCATGATCAGTCCATGTGCTTTGTTTAATATCTCCTTAAAATGTAAACGGTGAAGAAAAAGCATTTTGCCGAAACCCGGGATTGGACTAGGGACCTTTAGATGTTCAGTCTAACGCTCTCCCAACTGAGCTATTTCGGCCATATCTATACATTTTCTGGGGGGTTTGACACTCTGCAAATGTCAAGTGTCACACCTGGAGGGATATATTATAATTTTTCATTTGACTGTTTTTTGAAGCATGATTTCTATTTGAAACGCCTTCCATTTTGCTGTACATATTTAATAACATTCATTAACTATTTGTGAATGAGTAGAAAAAGACAGCAATTTTGCCATTGAATTTTTACATTTTCAGTTTGTCTCCATGCACCAGTATAATTCTGACCCTGTGCTTCTAGAATAGGTCATGGTCGCACATAAAACACAATTTGCATGCATAATGTTACATCAAGTTTTATTTTTTATGAGATGCAAACAATTGGAGCAAAAAAGAGACAAAAATTTAGAGAAAATATTTTATTGATTGTTAAAAGTGAGACCATTTGTCCCAAAATGTGCTGAAACATGTCAGAATGACATGGGCATTTCACATTTTTTAAACTATGATTACCTACTTGTTAAGTTTTTGTTTATTAAATATCGTTATGGTCTATTGATGTGTGAGGTGAAAACTATGAAAGTAGACTTACCAGCAAATCCGTTTCTAGATATATTTCATGACAGCAATGTAGAAGGTTGATTCCCTACCCTAATAGGGACAGAGAACACAAAGAGGTGAAATAGTCCCTCCTCATTGACTGTCCAAAGGATTTTTCTAGTGCCAAAAGAACAACAGACATATGCACAAAAAATCTGTTTGATGTTCCTAGAGTTCTTTTTTGAGAGGACAAATTCAGATTCACTCCAAAGACTCTCAGGAAATTTTTCAAAACCACATTACATGCCTCCAGGGGAGACTGCGACCTAAACGCAGCGCCTTAGACCACTTGGCCATCCTGACTTCGATATGCAATTGGAACTTAACTCCTTCCATGCTAGTCAGCAGAAATGTTACCATTCCTTGTGATTAAAAACTTGTCACACCACCCCAAAAAAGTCAATAAATAACATTTTTTATATGCGTACTTTTCGTCTGCATTAATTTTTAAACCTCCATTTATTTTGTTTGGATATTAGAAATGTTAGATTTCTCACAAATGCGGTGATGCACCACATTTCTTCAGAAACTACTGTTTGGCCACACAGCAGGGCTTTGAAAGGAAGAGCCCTATTTGGGTTTTGCAATGCAGATTTTGCAGGAATACCTTGCAGATGAAATTTGCAGAGTACCAAAACAGCAGAAAACCTCCCAAAGTGACCACATTTTAGAAATTATTTTGCACAATGAGTTAATCAACACCTGCAATTACTATTGTCAGCCTATAGGTGTTTTCACTCTGAACCATCCAGCATTGCAAGTATGCCAGTTTAGTGCCCAGCTTTTGCTTGCAGAGACAAGCAACCCATACATTTTTAAGTGGGCTCTACTCACTGGAGCAATGTCAAATATGTAGATGCTTTGTCTCACCATTAAAGTAGAAACCTCCTATATTTCAAATTAAAGATGACGGACCTGTGTGGAGCTTGTGTTTTTTGCCTTTTTGACTTTGTCCACAGCATATTTTTTAAGGACATTTGTCTCAGTAATGCCTCAGTGTTTCAAAGTCAAACAAGCTGACTATAATCATTCAGCTAGTGTCTGATAAGTGCTGTCTGTTTCAGCTATCAGGTTACCTTTTAATCCTCTTACAGCTAAGTCAATCTGAAATAAAACAAAATAGAGGAAAAATTACTAAAAAACATTCATGTGTTCAAAAGGAAAAAGTTACCGTTTCTCAAATTTTTAACATTTTGTTTTCTGTAGATAGTTAAGATTTTTAGGCCTTTTGATCATGATCAGTCCATGTGCTTTGTTTAATATCTCCTTAAAATGTAAACGGTGAAGAAAAAGCATTTTGCCAAAACCCAGGATTGGACCAGGGACCTTTAGATGTTCAGTCTAACGCTCTCCCAACTGAGCTATTTCGGCCATATCTATACATTTTCTGGGGGGTTTGACACTCTGCAAATGTCAAGTGTCACACCTGGAGGGATATATTATAATTTTTCATTTGACTGTTTTTTGAAGCATGATTTCTATTTGAAACGCCTTCCATTTTGCTGTACATATTTAATAACATTCATTAACTATTTGTGAATGAGTAGAAAAAGACAGCAATTTTGCCATTGAATTTTTACATTTTCAGTTTGTCTCCATGCACCAGTATAATTCTGACCCTGTGCTTCTAGAATAGGTCATGGTCGCACATAAAACACAATTTGCATGCATAATGTTACATCAAGTTTTATTTTTTATGAGATGCAAACAATTGGAGCAAAAAAGAGACAAAAATTTAGAGAAAATATTTTATTGATTGTTAAAAGTGAGACCATTTGTCCCAAAATGTGCTGAAACATGTCAGAATGACATGGGCATTTCACATTTTTTAAACTATGATTACCTACTTGTTAAGTTTTTGTTTATTAAATATCGTTATGGTCTATTGATGTGTGAGGTGAAAACTATGAAAGTAGACTTACCAGAAAATCTGTTTCTAGATATATTTCATGACAGCACTGTAGAAGGTTGATTCCCTACCCTAATAGGGACAGAGAACACAAAGAGGTGAAATAGTCCCTCCTCATTGACTGTCCAAAGGATTTTTCTAGTGCCAAAAGAACAACAGACATATGCACAAAAAATCTGTTTGATGTTCCTAGAGTTCTTTTTTGAGAGGACAAATTCAGATTCACTCCAAAGACTCTCGGGAAATTTTTCAAAACCACATTACATGAAGATAAAGTTTCTTGAAATTAAATGTTGATGTCAGAAGTGGGATTTGAACACACGCCTCCAGGAGAGACTGCGACCTGAACGCAGCGCCTTAGACCGCTCGGCCATCCTGACTTCGATATGAAATTGGAACTTAACTCCTTCCATGCTAGTCAGCAGAAATGTTACCATTCCTTGTGATTAAAAACTTGTCACACCACCCCAAAAAAGTCAATAAATAACATTTTTTATATGCGTACTTTTCGTCTGCATTAATTTTTAAACCTCCATTTATTTTGTTTGGATATTAGAAATGTTAGATTTCTCACAAATGCGGTGATGCACCACATTTCTTCAGAAACTACTGTTTGGCCACACAGCAGGGCTTTGAAAGGAAGAGCCCTATTTGGGTTTTGCAATGCAGATTTTGCAGGAATACCTTGCAGATGAAATTTGCAGAGTACCAAAACAGCAGAAAACCTCCCAAAGTGACCACATTTTAGAAATTATTTTGCACAATGAGTTAATCAACACCTGCAATTACTATTGTCAGCCTATAGGTGATTTCACTCTGAACCATCCAGCATTGCAAGTATGCCAGTTTAGTGCCCAGCTTTTGCTTGCAGAGACAAGCAACCCATACATTTTTAAGTGGGCTCTACTCACTGGAGCAATGTCAAATATGTAGATGCTTTGTCTCACCATTAAAGTAGAAACCTCCTATATTTCAAATTAAAGATGACGGACCTGTGTGGAGCTTGTGTTTTTTGCCTTTTTGACTTTGTCCACAGCATATTTTTTAAGGACATTTGTCTCAGTAATGCCTCAGTGTTTCAAAGTCAAACAAGCTGACTATAATCATTCAGCTAGTGTCTGATAAGTGCTGTCTGTTTCAGCTATCAGGTTACCTTTTAATCCTCTTACAGCTAAGTCAATCTGAAATAAAACAAAATAGAGGAAAAATTACTAAAAAACATTCATGTGTTCAAAAGGAAAAAGTTACCGTTTCTCAAATTTTTAACATTTTGTTTTCTGTAGATAGTTAAGATTTTTAGGCCTTTTGATCATGATCAGTCCATGTGCTTTGTTTAATATCTCCTTAAAATGTAAACGGTGAAGAAAAAGCATTTTGCCGAAACCCGGGATTGGACTAGGGACCTTTAGATGTTCAGTCTAACGCTCTCCCAACTGAGCTATTTCGGCCATATCTATACATTTTCTGGGGGGTTTGACACTCTGCAAATGTCAAGTGTCACACCTGGAGGGATATATTATAATTTTTCATTTGACTGTTTTTTGAAGCATGATTTCTATTTGAAACGCCTTCCATTTTGCTGTACATATTTAATAACATTCATTGACTATTTGTGAATGAGTAGAAAAAGACAGCAATTTTGCCATTGAATTTTTACATTTTCAGTTTGTCTCCATGCACCAGTATAATTCTGACCCTGTGCTTCTAGAATAGGTCATGGTCGCACATAAAACACAATTTGCATGCATAATGTTACATCAAGTTTTATTTTTTATGAGATGCAAACAATTGGAGCAAAAAAGAGACAAAAATTTAGAGAAAATATTTTATTGATTGTTAAAAGTGAGACCATTTGTCCCAAAATGTGCTGAAACATGTCAGAATGACATGGGCATTTCACATTTTTTAAACTATGGTTACCTACTTGTTAAGTTTTTGTTAATTAAGTATCGTTATGGTCTATTGATGTATGAGGTGAAAACTATGAAAGTAGACTTACCAGCAAATCCGTTTCTAGATATATTTCATGACAGCACTGTAGAAGGTTGATTCCCTACCCTAATAGGGACAGAGAACACAAAGAGGTGAAATAGTCCCTCCTCATTGACTGTCCAAAGGATTTTTCTAGTGCCAAAAGAACAACAGACATATGCACAAAAAATCTGTTTGATGTTCCTAGAGTTCTTTTTTGAGAGGACAAATTCAGATTCACTCCAAAGACTCTCAGGAAATTTTTCAAAACCACATTACATGCCTCCAGGGGAGACTGCGACCTGAACGCAGCGCCTTAGACCGCTCGGCCATCCTGACTTCGATATGCAATTGGAACTTAACTCCTTCCATGCTAGTCAGCAGAAATGTTACCATTCCTTGTGATTAAAAACTTGTCACACCACCCCAAAAAAGTCAATAAATAACATTTTTTATATGCGTACTTTTCGTCTGCATTAATTTTTAAACCTCCATTTATTTTGTTTGGATATTAGAAATGTTAGATTTCTCACAAATGCGGTGATGCACATCTCCTTAAAATGTAAATGGTGAAGAAAAAGCATTTTGCCAAAACCCGGGACCTTTAGATCTTCAGTCTAATGCTCTCCCAACTGAGCTATTTCGGCCATATCTATACATTTTCTGGGGGGTATGACACTCTGCAAATGTCAAGTGTCACACCTGGAGGGATATATTATAATTTTTCATTTGAGTGTTTTTTGAAGCATGATTTCTATTTGAAACGCCTTCCATTTTGCTGTACATATTTAATAACATTCATTAACTATTTGTGAATGAGTAGAAAAAGACAGCAATTTTGCCATTGAATTTTTACATTTTCAGTTTGTCTCCATGCACCAGTATAATTCTGACCCTGTGCTTCTAGAATAGGTCATGGTCGCACATAAAACACAATTTGCATGCATAATGTTACATCAAGTTTTATTTTTTATGAGATGCAAACAATTGGAGCAAAAAAGAGACAAAAATTTAGAGAAAATATTTTATTGATTGTTAAAAGTGAGACCATTTGTCCCAAAATGTGCTGAAACATGTCAGAATGATATGGGCATTTCACATTTTTTAAACTATGATTACCTACTTGTTAAGTTTTTGTTTATTAAGTATCGTTATGGTCTATTGATGTATGAGGTGAAAACTATGAAAGTAGACTTACCAGCAAATCCGTTTCTAGATATATTTCATGACAGCACTGTAGAAGGTTGATTCCCTACCCTAATAGGGACAGAGAACACAAAGAGGTGAAATAGTCCCTCCTCATTGACTGTCCAAAGGATTTTTCTAGTGCCAAAAGAACAACAGACATATGCACAAAAAATGTGTTTGATGTTCCTAGAGTTCTTTTTTGAGAGGACAAATTCAGATTCACTCCAAAGACTCTCAGGAAATTTTTCAAAACCACATTACTAAGTTTTGTTTGACCTCATCTAATCAATAAATGAAGATAAAGTTTCTTGAAATTAAATGTTGATGTCAGAAGTGGGATTTGAACCCACTCCTCCAGGGGAGACTGCGACCTGAACGTTGCGCCTTAGACCGCTCGGCCATCCTGACTTTGATATGCAATTGGAACTTAACTCCTTCCATGCTAGTCAGCAGAAATGTTACCATTCCTTGTGATTACAAACTTGTCACACCACCCCAAAAAAGTCAATAAATAACATTTTTTATATGCGTACTTTTCGTCTGCATTAATTTTTAAACCTCCATTTATTTTGTTTGGATATTAGAAATGTTAGATTTCTCACAAATACGGTGATGCACCACATTTCTTCAGAAACTACTGTTTGGCCACACAGCAGGGCTTTGAAAGGAAGAGCCCTATTTGGGTTTTGCAATGCAGATTTTGCAGGAATACCTTGCAGATGAAATTTGCAGAGTACCAAAATAGCAGAAAACCTCCCAAAGTGACCACATTTTAGAAATTATTTTGCACAATGAGTTAATCAACACCTGCAATTACTATTGTCAGCCTATAGGTGTTTTCACTCTGAACCATCCAGCATTGCAAGTATGCCAGTTTAGTGCCCAGCTTTTGCTTGCAGAGGCAAGCAACCCATACATTTTTAAGTGGGCTCTACTCACTGGAGCAATGTCAAATATGTAGATGCTTTGTCTCACCATTAAAGTAGAAACCTCCTATATTTCAAATTAAAGATGACGGACCTGTGTGGAGCTTGTGTTTTTTGCCTTTTTGACTTTGTCCACAGCATATTTTTTAAGGACATTTGTCTCAGTAATGCCTCAGTGTTTCAAAGTCAAACAAGCTGACTATAATCATTCAGCTAGTGTCTGATAAGTGCTGTCTGTTTCAGCTATCAGGTTACCTTTTAATCCTCTTACAGCTAAGTCAATCTGAAATAAAACAAAATAGAGGAAAAATTACTAAAAAACATTCATGTGTTCAAAAGGAAAAAGTTACCGTTTCTCAAATTTTTAACATTTTGTTTTCTGTAGATAGTTAAGATTTTTAGGCCTTTTGATCATGATCAGTCCATGTGCTTTGTTTAATATCTCCTTAAAATGTAAATGGTGAAGAAAAAGCATTTTGCCGAAACCCGGGACCTTTAGATATTCAGTCTAACGCTCTCCCAACTGAGCTATTTCGGCCATATCTATACATTTTCTGGGGGGTTTGACACTCTGCAAATGTCAAGTGTCACACCTGGAGGGATATATTATAATTTTTCATTTGACTGTTTTTTGAAGCATGATTTCTATTTGAAACGCCTTCCATTTTGCTGTACATATTTAATAACATTCATTAACTATTTGTGAATGAGTAGAAAAAGACAGCAATTTTGCCATTGAATTTTTACATTTTCAGTTTGTCTCCATGCACCAGTATAATTCTGACCCTGTGCTTCTAGAATAGGTCATGGTCGCACATAAAACACAATTTGCATGCATAATGTTACATCAAGTTTTATTTTTTATGAGATGCAAACAATTGGAGCAAAAAAGAGACAAAAATTTAGAGAAAATATTTTATTGATTGTTAAAAGTGAGACCATTTGTCCCAAAATGTGCTGAAACATGTCAGAATGACATGGGCATTTCACATTTTTTAAACTATGATTACCTACTTGTTAAGTTTTTGTTTATTAAGTATCGTTATGGTCTATTGATGTATGAGGTGAAAACTATGAAAGTAGACTTACCAGCAAATCCGTTTCTAGATATATTTCATGACAGCACTGTAGAAGGTTGATTCCCTACCCTAATAGGGACAGAGAACACAAAGAGGTGAAATAGTCCCTCCTCATTGACTGTCCAAAGGATTTTTCTAGTGCCAAAAGAACAACAGACATATGCACAAAAAATCTGTTTGATGTTCCTAGAGTTCTTTTTTGAGAGGACAAATTCAGATTCACTCCAAAGACTCTCAGGAAATTTTTCAAAACCACATTACTAAGTTTTGTTTGACCTCATCTAATCAATAAATGAAGATAAAGTTTCTTGAAATTAAATGTTGATGTCAAAAGTGGGATTTGAACCCACGCCTCCAGGGGAGAATTCGACCTGAACGCTGCGCCTTTGACCGCTCGGCCATCCTGACTTCGATATGCAATTGGAACTTAACTCCTTCCATGCTAGTCAGCAGAAATGTTACCATTCCTTGTGATTACAAACTTGTCACACCACCCCAAAAAAGTCAATAAATAACATTTTTTATATGCGTACTTTTCGTCTGCATTAATTTTTAAACCTCCATTTATTTTGTTTGGATATTAGAAATGTTAGATTTCTCACAAATACGGTGATGCACCACATTTCTTCAGAAACTACTGTTTGGCCACACAGCAGGGCTTTGAAAGGAAGAGCCCTATTTGGGTTTTGCAATGCAGATTTTGCAGGAATACCTTGCAGATGAAATTTGCAGAGTACCAAAACAGCAGAAAACCTCCCAAAGTGACCACATTTTAGAAATTATTTTGCACAATGAGTTAATCAACACCTGCAATTACTATTGTCAGCCTATAGGTGTTTTCACTCTGAACCATCCAGCATTGCAAGTATGCCAGTTTAGTGCCCAGCTTTTGCTTGCAGAGGCAAGCAACCCATACATTTTTAAGTGGACTCTACTCACTGGAGCAATGTCAAATATGTAGATGCTTTGTCTCACCATTAAAGTAGAAACCTCCTATATTTCAAATTAAAGATGACGGACCTGTGTGGAGCTTGTGTTTTTTGCCTTTTTGACTTTGTCCACAGCATATTTTTTAAGGACATTTGTCTCAGTAATGCCTCAGTGTTTTAAAGTCAAACAAGCTGACTATAATCATTCAGCTAGTGTCTGATAAGTGCTGTCTGTTTCAGCTATCAGGTTACCTTTTAATCCTCTTACAGCTAAGTCAATCTGAAATAAAACAAAATAGAGGAAAAATTACTAAAAAACATTCATGTGTTCAAAAGGAAAAAGTTACCATTTCTCAAATTTTTAACATTTTGTTTTCTGTAGACAGTTAAGATTTTTAGGCCTTTTGATCATGATCAGTCCATGTGCTTTGTTTAATATCTCCTTAAAATGTAAACGGTGAAGAAAAAGCATTTTGCCGAAACCCGGGATTGGACCAGCGACCTTGAGATCTTCAGTCTAACGCTCTCCCAACTGAGCAATTTCGGCCATATCTATACATTTTCTGGGGGGTTTGACACTCTGCAAATGTCAAGTGTCACACCTGGAGGGATATATTATAATTTTTCATTTGACTGTTTTTTGAAGCATGATTTCTATTTGAAACGCCTTCCATTTTGCTGTACATATTTAATAACATTCATTAACTATTTGTGAATGAGTAGAAAAAGACAGCAATTTTGCCATTGAATTTTTACATTTTCAGTTTGTCTCCATGCACCAGTATAATTCTGACCCTGTGCTTCTAGAATAGGTCATGGTCGCACATAAAACACAATTTGCATGCATAATGTTACATCAAGTTTTATTTTTTATGAGATGCAAACAATTGGAGCAAAAAAGAGACAAAAATTTAGAGAAAATATTTTATTGATTGTTAAAAGTGAGACCATTTGTCCCAAAATGTGCTGAAACATGTCAGAATGACATGGGCATTTCACATTTTTTAAACTATGATTACCTACTTGTTAAGTTTTTGTTTATTAAGTATCGTTATGGCCTATTGATGTATGAGGTGAAAACTATGAAAGTAGACTTACCAGCAAATCCGTTTCTAGATATATTTCATGACAGCACTGTAGAAGGTTGATTCCCTACCCTAATAGGGACAGAGAACACAAAGAGGTGAAATAGTCCCTCCTCATTGACTGTCCAAAGGATTTTTCTAGTGCCAAAAGAACAACAGACATATGCACAAAAAATCTGTTTGATGTTCCTAGAGTTCTTTTTTGTGAGGACAAATTCAGATTCACTCCAAAGACTCTCAGGAAATTTTTCAAAACCACATTACTAAGTTTTGTTTGACCTCATCTAATCAATAAATGAAGAAAAAAGTTTCTTGAAATTAAAAGTTGATGTCAGAGGTGGGATTTGAACCACTTGTAAACGGTGAAGAAAAAGCATTTTGCCGAAACCCGGGATTGGAACAGGGACCTTTGGATCTTCAGTCTAACGCTCTCCCAACTGAGCTATTTCGGCCATATCTATACCTTTTCTGGGGGGTTTGACACTCTGCAAATGTCAAGTGTCACACCTGGAGGGATATATTATAATTTTTCATTTGACTGTTTTTTGAAGCATGATTTCTATTTGAAACGCCTTCCATTTTGCTGTACATATTTAATAACATTCATTAACTATTTGTGAATGAGTAGAAAAAGACAGCAATTTTGCCATTGAAGTTTTACATTTTCAGTTTGTCTCCATGCACCAGTATAATTCTAACCCTGTGCTTCTAGAATAGGTCATGGTCGCACATAAAACACAATTTGCATGCATAATGTTACATCAAGATTTATTTTTTATGAGATGCAAACAATTGGAGCAAAATAGAGACAAAAATTTAGAGAAAATATTTTATTGATTGTTAATGTTAAAAGTGAGACCATTTGTCCCAAAATGTGCTGAAACATGTCAGAATGACATGGGCATTTCACATTTTTTAAACTATGATTACCTACTTGTTAAGTTTTTGTTTATTAAGTATCGTTATGGTCTATTGATGTATGAGGTGAAAACTATGAAAGTAGACTTACCAGCAAATCCGTTTCTAGATATATTTCATGACAGTACTGTAGAAGGTTGATTCCCTACCCTAATAGGGACAGAGAACACAAAGAGGTGAAATAGTCCCTCCTCATTGACTGTCCAAAGGATTTTTCTAGTGCCAAAAGAACAACAGACATATGCACAAAAAATCTGTTTGATGTTCCTAGAGTACTTTTTTGAGAGGACAAATTCAGATTCACTCCAAAGACTCTCAGGAAATTTTTCAAAACCACATTACTAAGTTTTGTTTGACCTCATCTAATCAATAAATGAAGATAAAGTTTCTTGAAATTAAATGTTGATGTCAAAAGTGGGATTTGAACACACAACTCCACCTGAATGCAGCGCCTTAGACCGCTCGGCCATCCTGACTTTGATATGCAATTGGAACTTAACTCCTTCCATGCTAGTCAGCAGAAATGTTACCATTCCTTGTGATTAAAAACTTGTCACACCACCCCAAAAAGTCAATAAATAACATTTTTTATATGCGTACTTTTCGTCTGCATTAATTTTTAAACCTCCATTTATTTTGTTTGGATATTAGAAATGTTAGATTTCTCACAAATGCGGTGATGCACCACATTTCTTCAGAAACTACTGTTTGGCCACACAGCAGGGATTTGAAAGGAAGAGCCCTATTTGGGTTTTGCAATGCAGATTTTGCAGGAATACCTTGCAGATGAAATTTGCAGAGTACCAAAACAGCGGAAAACCTCCCAAAGTGACCACATTTTAGAAATTATTTTGCACAATGAGTTAATCAACACCTGCAATTACTATTGTCAGCCTATAGGTGTTTTCACTCTGAACCATCCAGCATTGCAAGTATGCCAGTTTAGTGCCCAGCTTTTGCTTGCAGAGACAAGCAACCCATACATTTTTAAGTGGGCTCTACTCACTGGAGCAATGTCAAATATGTAGATGCTTTGTCTCACCATTAAAGTAGAAACCTCCTATATTTCAAATTGAAGATGACGGACCTGTGTGGAGCTTGTGTTTTTTGCCTTTTTGACTTTGTCCACAGCATATTTTTTAAGGACATTTGTCTCAGTAATGCCTCAGTGTTTCAAAGTCAAACAAGCTGACTATAATCATTCAGCTAGTGTCTGATAAGTGCTGTCTGTTTCAGCTATCAGGTTACCTTTTAATCCTTTTACAGCTAAGTCAATCTGAAATAAAACAAAATAGAGGAAAAATTACTAAAAAACATTCATGTGTTCAAAAGGAAAAAGTTACCGTTTCTCAAATTTTTAACATTTTGTTTTCTGTAGATAGTTAAGATTTTTAGGCCTTTTGATCATGATCAGTCCATGTGCTTTGTTTAATATCTCCTTAAAATGTAAACGGTGAAGAAAAAGCATTTTGCCAAAACCCGGGATTGGACCAGGGACCTTTAGATCTTCAGTCTAACACTCTCCCAACTGAGCTATTTCGGCCATATCTATACATTTTCTGGGGGGTTTGACACTCTGCAAATGTCAAGTGTCACACCTGGAGGGATATATTATAATTTTTCATTTGACTGTTTTTTGAAGCATGATTTCTATTTGAAACGCCTTCCATTTTGTTGTACATATTTAATAACATTCATTAACTATTTGTGAATGAGTAGAAAAAGACAGCAATTTTGCCATTGAATTTTTACATTTTCAGTTTGTCTCCATGCACCAGTATAATTCTGACCCTGTGCTTCTAGAATAGGTCATGGTCGCACATAAAACACAATTTGCATGCATAATGTTACATCAAGTTTTATTTTTTATGAGATGCAAACAATTGGAGCAAAAAAGAGACAAAAATTTAGAGAAAATATTTTATTGATTGTTAATGTTAAAAGTGAGACCATTTGTCCCAAAATGTGCTGAAACATGTCAGAAGGACATGGGCATTTCACATTTTTTAAACTATGATTACCTACTTGTTAAATTTTTGTTTATTAAGTATCGTTATGGTCTATTGATGTATGAGGTGAAAACTATGAAAGTAGACTTACCAGCAAATCCGTTTCTAGATATATTTCATGACAGCACTGTAGAAGGTTGATTCCCTACCCTAATAGGGACAGAGAACACAAAGAGGTGAAATAGTCCCTCCTCATTGACTGTCCAAAGGATTTTTCTAGTGCCAAAAGAACAACAGACATATGCACAAAAAATCTGTTTGATGTTCCTACAGTTCTTTTTTGAGAGGACAAATTCAGATTCACTCCAAAGACTCTCAGGAAATTTTTCAAAACCACATTACTAAGTTTTGTTTGACCTCATCTAATCAATAAATGAAGAAAAAAGTTTCTTGAAATTAAAAGTTGATGTCAGAGGTGGGATTTGAACCACTTGTAAACGGTGAAGAAAAAGCATTTTGCCGAAACCCGGGATTGGACCAAGGACCTTTAGATCTTCAGTCTAACGCTCTCCCAACTGAGCTATTTCAGCCATATCTATACATTTTCTGGGGGGTTTGACACTCTGCAAATGTCAAGTGTCACACCTGGAGGGATATATTATAATTTTTCATTTGACTGTTTTTTGAAGCATGATTTCTATTTGAAACACCTTCCATTTTGCTGTACATATTTAATAACATTCATTAACTATTTGTGAATGAGTAGAAAAAGACAGCAATTTTGCCATTGAATTTTTACATTTTCAGTTTGTCTCCATGCACCAGTATAATTCTGACCCTGTGCTTCTAGAATAGGTCATGGTCGCACATAAAACACAATTTGCATGCATAATGTTACATCAAGTTTTATTTTTTATGAGATGCAAACAATTGGAGCAAAAAAGAGACAAAAATTTAGAGAAAATATTTTATTGATTTTTAATGTTAAAAGTGAGACCATTTGTCCCAAAATGTGCTGAAACATGTCAGAATGACATGGGCATTTCACATTTTTTAAACTATGATTACCTACTTGTTACGTTTTTGTTTATTAAGTATCGTTATGGTCTATTGATGTATGAGGTGAAAACTATGAAAGTAGACTTACCAGCAAATCCGTTTCTAGATATATTTCATGACAGCACTGTAGAAGGTTGATTCCCTACCCTAATAGGGACAGAGAACACAAAGAGGTGAAATAGTCCCTCCTCATTGACTGTCCAAAGGATTTTTCTAGTGCCAAAAGAACAACAGACATATGCACAAAAAATCTGTTTGATGTTCCTACAGTTCTTTTTTGAGAGGACAAATTCAGATTCACTCCAAAGACTCTCAGGAAATTTTTCAAAACCACATTACTAAGTTTTGTTTGACCTCATCTAATCAATAAATGAAGAAAAAAGTTTCTTGAAATTAAAAGTTGATGTCAGAGGTGGGATTTGAACCACTTGTAAACGGTGAAGAAAAAGCATTTTGCCGAAACCCGGGATTGGACCAGGGACCTTTAGATGTTCAGTCTAACGCTCTCCCAACTGAGCTATTTCGGCCATATCTATACAATTTCTGGGGGTTTTGACACTCTGCAAATGTCAAGTGTGACACCTGGAGGGATATATTATAATTTTTCATTTGACTGTTTTTTGAAGCATGATTTCTATTTGAAACGCCTTCCATTTTGCTGTACATATTTAATAACATTCATTAACTATTTGTGAATGAGTAGAAAAAGACAGCAATTTTGCCATTGAAGTTTTACATTTTCAGTTTGTCTCCATGCACCAGTATAATTCTGACCCTGTGCTTCTAGAATAGGTCATGGTCGCACATAAAACACAATTTGCATGCATAATGTTACATCAAGTTTTATTTTTTATGAGATGCAAACAATTGGAGCAAAAAAGAGACAAAAATTTAGAGAAAATATTTTATTGATTTTTAATGTTAAAAGTGAGACCATTTGTCCCAAAATGTGCTGAAACATGTCAGAATGACATGGGCATTTCACATTTTTTAAACTATGATTACCTACTTGTTACGTTTTTGTTTATTAAGTATTGTTATGGTCTATTGATGTATGAGGTGATAACTATGAAAGTAGACTTACCAGCAAATCCGTTTCTAGATATATTTCATGACAGCACTGTAGAAGGTTGATTCCCTACCCTAATAGGGACAGAGAACACAAAGAGGTGAAATAGTCCCTCCTCATTGACTGTCCAAAGGATTTTTCTAGTGCCAAAAGAACAACAGACATATGCACAAAAAATCTGTTTGATGTTCCTAGAGTTCTTTTTTGAGAGGACAAATTCAGATTCACTCCAAAGACTCTCAGGAAATTTTTCAAAACCACATTACTAAGTTTTGTTTGACCTCATCTAATCAATAAATGAAGATAAAGTTTCTTGAAATAAAATGTTGATGTCAGAAGTGGGATTTGAACCCACGCCTCCAGGGGAGACTGCTACCTGAACGCAGCGCCTTAGACCGCTCTGCCATCCTGACTTCGATATGCAATTGGAACTTAACTCCTTCCATGCTAGTCAGCAGAAATGTTACCATTCCTTGTGATTAAAAACTTGTCACACCACCCCAAAAAAGTCAATAAATAACATTTTTTATATGCGTACTTTTCGTCTGTATTAATTTTTAAACCTCCATTTATTTTGTTTGGATATTAGAAATGTTTGATTTCTCACAAATGCGGTGATGCACCACATTTCTTCAGAAACTACTGTTTGGCCACACAG
This sequence comes from Dendrobates tinctorius, assembly GCF_039654945.1. Classification (NCBI taxonomy): domain Eukaryota; kingdom Metazoa; phylum Chordata; class Amphibia; order Anura; family Dendrobatidae; genus Dendrobates; species Dendrobates tinctorius. Next base: position 3,520,287 of record NW_027362016.1, on the reverse strand, counting down.
CAGGGCTTTGAAAGGAAGAGCCCTATTTGGGTTTTGCAATGCAGATTTTGCAGGAATACCTTGCAGATGAAATTTGCAGAGTACAAAAACAGCAGAAAACCTCCCAAAGTGACCACATTTTAGAAATTATTTTGCACAATGAGTTAATCAACACCTGCAATTACTATTGTCAGCCTATAGGTGTTTTCACTCTGAACCATCCAGCATTGCAAGTATGCCAGTTTAGTGCCCAGCTTTTGCTTGCAGAGGCAAGCAACCCATACATTTTTAAGTGGGCTCTACTCACTGGAGCAATGTCAAATATGTAGATGCTTTGTCTCACCATTAAAGTAGAAACCTCCTATATTTCAAATTAAAGATGACGGACCTGTGTGGAGCTTGTGTTTTTTGCCTTTTTGACTTTGTCCACAGCATATTTTTTAAGGACATTTGTCTCAGTAATGCCTCAGTGTTTCAAAGTCAAACAAGCTGACTATAATCATTCAGCTAGTGTCTGATAAGTGCTGTCTGTTTCAGCTATCAGGTTACCTTTTAATCCTCTTACAGCTAAGTCAATCTGAAATAAAACAAAATAGAGGAAAAATTACTAAAAAACATTCATGTGTTCAAAAGGAAAAAGTTACCGTTTCTCAAATTTTTAACATTTTGTTTTCTGTAGATAGTTAAGATTTTTAGGCCTTTTGATCATGATCAGTCCATGTGCTTTGTTTAATATCTCCTTAAAATGTAAATGGTGAAGAAAAAGCATTTTGCCGAAACCCGGGACCTTTAGATCTTCAGTCTAACGCTCTCCCAACTGAGCTATTTCGGCCATATCTATACATTTTCTGGGGGGTTTGACACTCTGCAAATGTCAAGTGTCACACCTGGAGGGATATATTATAATTTTTCATTTGACTGTTTTTTGAAGCATGATTTCTATTTGAAACGCCTTCCATTTTGCTGTACATATTTAATAACATTCATTAACTATTTGTGAATGAGTAGAAAAAGACAGCAATTTTGCCATTGAATTTTTACATTTTCAGTTTGTCTCCATGCACCAGTATAATTCTGACCCTGTGCTTCTAGAATAGGTCATGGTCGCACATAAAACACAATTTGCATGCATAATGTTACATCAAGTTTTATTTTTTATGAGATGCAAACAATTGGAGCAAAAAAGAGACAAAAATTTAGAGAAAATATTTTATTGATTGTTAAAAGTGAGACCATTTGTCCCAAAATGTGCTGAAACATGTCAGAATGACATGGGCATTTCACATTTTTTAAACTATGATTACCTACTTGTTAAGTTTTTGTTTATTAAGTATCGTTATGGTCTATTGATGTATGAGGTGAAAACTATGAAAGTAGACTTACCAGCAAATCCGTTTCTAGATATATTTCATGACAGCACTGTAGAAGGTTGATTCCCTACCCTAATAGGGACAGAGAACACAAAGAGGTGAAATAGTCCCTCCTCATTGACTGTCCAAAGGATTTTTCTAGTGCCAAAAGAACAACAGACATATGCACAAAAAATCTGTTTGATGTTCCTAGAGTTCTTTTTTGAGAGGACAAATTCAGATTCACTCCAAAGACTCTCAGGAAATTTTTCAAAACCACATTACTAAGTTTTGTTTGACCTCATCTAATCAATAAATGAAGATAAAGTTTCTTGAAATTAAATGTTGATGTCAGAAGTGGGATTTGAACCCACGCCTCCAGGGGAGACTGCTACCTGAACGCAGCGCCTTAGACCGCTCTGCCATCCTGACTTCGATATGCAATTGGAACTTAACTCCTTCCATGCTAGTCAGCAGAAATGTTACCATTCCTTGTGATTAAAAACTTGTCACACCACCCCAAAAAAGTCAATAAATAACATTTTTTATATGCGTACTTTTCGTCTGTATTAATTTTTAAACCTCCATTTATTTTGTTTGGATATTAGAAATGTTAGATTTCTCACAAATGCGGTGATGCACCACATTTCTTCAGAAACTACTGTTTGGCCACACAGCAGGGCTTTGAAAGGAAGAGCCCTATTTGGGTTTTGCAATGCAGATTTTGCAGGAATACCTTGCAGATGAAATTTGCAGAGTACAAAAACAGCAGAAAACCTCCCAAAGTGACCACATTTTAGAAATTATTTTGCACAATGAGTTAATCAACACCTGCAATTACTATTGTCAGCCTATAGGTGTTTTCACTCTGAACCATCCAGCATTGCAAGTATGCCAGTTTAGTGCCCAGCTTTTGCTTGCAGAGACAAGCAACCCATACATTTTTAAGTGGGCTCTACTCACTAGAGCAATGTCAAATATGTAGATGCTTTGTCTCACCATTAAAGTAGAAACCTCCTATATTTCAAATTTAAGATGACGGACCTGTGTGGAGCTTGTGTTTTTTGCCTTTTTGACTTTGTCCACAGCATATTTTTTAAGGACATTTGTCTCAGTAATGCCTCAGTGTTTCAAAGTCAAACAAGCTGACTATAATCATTCAGCTAGTGTCTGATAAGTGCTGTCTGTTTCAGCTATCAGGTTACCTTTTAATCCTCTTACAGCTAAGTCAATCTGAAATAAAACAAAATAGAGGAAAAATTACTAAAAAACATTCATGTGTTCAAAAGGAAAGTTACCGTTTCTCAAATTTTTAACATTTTGTTTTCTGTAGATAGTTAAGATTTTTAGGCCTTTTGATCAAGATCAGTCCATGTGCTTTGTTTAATATCTCCTTAAAATGTAAACGGTGAAGAAAAAGCATTTTGCCGAAACCCGGGACCTTTAGATCTTCAGTCTAACGCTCTCCCAACTGAGCTATTTCAGCCATATCTATACATTTTCTGGGGGGTTTGACACTCTGCAAATGTCAAGTGTCACACCTGGAGGGATATATTATAATTTTTCATTTGACTGTTTTTTGAAGCATGATTTCTATTTGAAACGCCTTCCATTTTGCTGTACATATTTAATAACATTCATTAACTATTTGTGAATGAGTAGAAAAAGACAGCAATTTTGCCATTGAATTTTTACATTTTCAGTTTGTCTCCATGCACCAGTATAATTCTGACCCTGTGCTTCTAGAATAGGTCATGGTCGCACATAAAACACAATTTGCATGCATAATGTTACATCAAATTTTATTTTTTATGAGATGCAAACAATTGGAGCAAAAAAGAGACAAAATTTTAGAGAAAATATTTTATTGATTGTTAATGTTAAAAGTGAGACCATTTGTCCCAAAATGTGCTGAAACATGTCAGAATGACATGGGCATTTCACATTTTTTAAACTATGATTACCTACTTGTTAAGTTTTTGTTTATTAAGTATCGTTATGGTCTATTGATGTATGAGGTGAAAACTATGAAAGTAGACTTACCAGCAAATCCGTTTCTAGATATATTTCATGACAGCACTGTAGAAGGTTGATTCCCTACCCTAATAGGGACAGAGAACACAAAGAGGTGAAATAGTCCCTCCTCATTGACTGTCCAAAGGATTTTTCTAGTGCCAAAAGAACAACAGACATATGCACAAAAAATCTGTTTGATGTTCCTAGAGTTCTTTTTTGAGAGGACAAATTCAGATTCACTCCAAAGACTCAGGAAATTTTTCAAAACCACATTACTAAGTTTTGTTTGACTCATCTAATCAATAAATGAAGATAAAGTTTCTTGAAATTAAATGTTGATGTCAGAAGTGGGAGAAGTGGGAGTCTGCGACCTGAACGCAGCGCCTTAGACCGCTCGGCCATCCTGACTTCGATATGCAATTGGAACTTAACTCCTTCCATGCTAGTCAGCAGAAATGTTACCATTTCTTGTGATTAAAAACTTGTCACACCACCCCAAAAAAGTCAATAAATAACATTTTTTATATGCGTACTTTTCGTCTGCATTAATTTTTAAATCTCCATTTATTTTGTTTGGATATTAGAAATGTTAGATTTCTCACAAATGCGGTGATGCGCCACATTTCTTCAGAAACTACTGTTTGGCCACACAGCAGGGCTTTGAAAGGAAGAGCCCTATTTGGGTTTTGCAATGCAGATTTTGCAGGAATACCTTGCAGATGAAATTTGCAGAGTACCAAAACAGCAGAAAACCTCCCAAAGTGACCACATTTTAGAAATTATTTTGCACAATGAGTTAATCAACACCTGCAATTACTATTGTCAGCCTATAGGTGTTTTCACTCTGAACCATCCAGCATTGCAAGTATGCCAGTTTAGTGCCCAGCTTTTGCTTGCAGAGACAAGCAACCCATACATTTTTAAGTGGGCTCTACTCACTGGAGCAATGTCAAATATGTAGATGCTTTGTCTCACCATTAAAGTACAAACCTCCTATATTTCAAATTAAAGATGACGGACCTTTGTGGAGCTTGTGTTTTTTGCCTTTTTGACTTTGTCCACAGCATATTTTTTAAGGACATTTGTCTCAGTAATGCCTCAGTGTTTCAAAGTCAAACAAGCTGACTATAATCATTCAGCTAGTGTCTGATAAGTGCTGACTGTTTCAGCTATCATGTTACCTTTTAATCCTCTTACAGCTAAGTCAATCTGAAATAAAACAAAATAGAGGAAAAATTACTAAAAAACATTCATGTGTTCAAAAGGAAAAAGTTACCGTTTCTCAAATTTTTAACATTTTGTTTTCTGTAGATAGTTAAGATTTTTAGGCCTTTTGATCATGATCAGTCCATGTGCTTTGTTTAATATCTCTTTAAAATGTAAACGGTGAAGAAAAAGCATTTTGCCGAAACCCGGGATTGGACCAGGGACCTTTAGATCTTCAGTCTAACGCTCTCCCAACTGAGCTATTTCGGCCATATCTATACATTTTCTGGTGGGTTTGACACTCTGCAAATGTCAAGTGTCACATCTGGAGGGATATATTATAATTTTTCATTTGACTGTTTTTTGAAGCATGATTTCTATTTGAAACGCCTTCCATTTTGCTGCACATATTTAATAACATTCATTAACTATTTGTGAATGAGTAGAAAAAGACAGCAATTTTGCCATTGAATTTTTACATTTTCAGTTTGTCTCCATGCACCAGTATAATTCTGACCCCGTGCTTCTAGAATAGGTCATGGTCGCACATAAAACACAATTTGCATGCATAATGTTACATCAAGTTTTATTTTTTATGAGATGCAAACAATTGGAGCAAAAAAGAGACAAAAATTTAGAGAAAATATTTTATTGATTGTTAATGTTAAAAGTGAGACCATTTGTCCCAAAATGTGCTGAAACATGTCAGAATGACATGGGCATTTCACATTTTTTAAAATATGATTAGCTACTTGTTACGTTTTTGTTTATTAAGTATCGTTATGGTCTATTGATGTATGAGGTGAAAACTATGAAAGTAGACTTACCAGCAAATCCGTTTCTAGATATATTTCATGACAGCACTGTAGAAGGTTGATTCCCTACCCTAATAGGGACAGAGAACACAAAGAGGTGAAATAGTCCCTCCTCATTGACTGTCCAAAGGATTTTTCTAGTGCCAAAAGAACAACAGACATATGCACAAAAAATCTGTTTGATGTTCCTAGAGTTCTTTTTTGAGAGGACAAATTCAGATTCACTCCAAAGACTCTCAGGAAATTTTTCAAAACCACATTACTAAGTTTTGTTTGACCTCATCTAATCAATAAATGAAGAAAAAAGTTTCTTGAAATTAAAAGTTGATGTCAGAGGTGGGATTTGAACCACTTGTAAACGGTGAAGAAAAAGCATTTTGCCGAAACCCGGGATTGGACCAAGGACCTTTAGATCTTCAGTCTAACGCTCTCCCAACTGAGATATTTCAGCCATATCTATACATTTTCTGGGGGGTTTGACACTCTGCAAATGTCAAGTGTCACACCTGGAGGGATATATTATAATTTTTCATTTGACTGTTTTTTGAAGCATGATTTCTATTTGAAACGCCTTCCATTTTGCTGTACATATTTAATAACATTCATTAACTATTTGTGAATGAGTAGAAAAAGACAGCAATTTTGCCATTGAATTTTTACATTTTCAGTTTGTCTCCATGCACCAGTATAATTCTGACCCTGTGCTTCTAGAATAGGTCATGGTTGCACATAAAACACAATTTGCATGCATAATGTTACATCAAGTTTTATTTTTTATGAGATGCAAACAATTGGAGCAAAAAAGAGACAAAAATTTAGAGAAAATATTTTATTGATTTTTAATGTTAAAAGTGAGACCATTTGTCCCAAAATGTGCTGAAACATGTCAGAATGACATGGGCATTTCACATTTTTTAAACTATGATTACCTACTTGTTACGTTTTTGTTTATTAAGTATCGTTATGGTCTATTGATGTATGAGGTGAAAACTATGAAAGTAGACTTACCAGCAAATCCGTTTCTAGATATATTTCATGACAGCACTGTAGAAGGTTGATTCCCTACCCTAATAGGGACAGAGAACACAAAGAGGTGAAATAGTCCCTCCTCATTGACTGTCCAAAGGATTTTTCTAGTGCCAAAAGAACAACAGACATATGCACAAAAAATCTGTTTGATGTTCCTACAGTTCTTTTTTGAGAGGACAAATTCAGATTCACTCCAAAGACTCTCAGGAAATTTTTCAAAACCACATTACTAAGTTTTGTTTGACCTCATCTAATCAATAAATGAAGAAAAAAGTTTCTTGCAATTAAAAGTTGATGTCAGAGGTGGGATTTGAACCACTTGTAAACGGTGAAGAAAAAGCATTTTGCCGAAACCCGGGATTGGACCAAGAACCTTTAGATCTTCAGTCTAACGCTCTCCCAACTGAGCTATTTCAGCCATATCTATACATTTTCTGGGGGGTTTGACACTCTGCAAATGTCAAGTGTCACACCTGGAGGGATATATTATAATTTTTCATTTGACTGTTTTTTGAAGCATGATTTCTATTTGAAACACCTTCCATTTTGCTGTACATATTTAATAACATTCATTAACTATTTGTGAATGAGTAGAAAAAGACAGCAATTTTGCCATTGAATTTTTACATTTTCAGTTTGTCTCCATGCACCAGTATAATTCTGACCCTGTGCTTCTAGAATAGGTCATGGTCGCACATAAAACACAATTTGCATGCATAATGTTACATCAAGTTTTATTTTTTATGAGATGCAAACAATTGGAGCAAAAAAGAGACAAAAATTTAGAGAAAATATTTTATTGATTTTTAATGTTAAAAGTGAGACCATTTGTCCCAAAATGTGCTGAAACATGTCAGAATGACATGGGCATTTCACATTTTTTAAACTATGATTACCTACTTGTTACGTTTTTGTTTATTAAGTATCGTTATGGTCTATTGATGTATGAGGTGAAAACTATGAAAGTAGACTTACCAGCAAATCCGTTTCTAGATATATTTCATGACAGCACTGTAGAAGGTTGATTCCCTACCCTAATAGGGACAGAGAACACAAAGAGGTGAAATAGTCCCTCCTCATTGACTGTCCAAAGGATTTTTCTAGTGCCAAAAGAACAACAGACATATGCACAAAAAATCTGTTTGATGTTCCTACAGTTCTTTTTTGAGAGGACAAATTCAGATTCACTCCAAAGACTCTCAGGAAATTTTTCAAAACCACATTACTAAGTTTTGTTTGACCTCATCTAATCAATAAATGAAGAAAAAAGTTTCTTGCAATTAAAAGTTGATGTCAGAGGTGGGATTTGAACCACTTGTAAACGGTGAAGAAAAAGCATTTTGCCGAAACCCGGGATTGGACCAGGGACCTTTAGATCTTCAGTCTAACGCTCTCCCAACTGAGCTATTTCGGCCATATCTATACAATTTCTGGGGGGTTTGACACTCTGCAAATGTCAAGTGTGACACCTGGAGGGATATATTATAATTTTTCATTTGACTGTTTTTTGAAGCATGATTTCTATTTGAAACGCCTTCCATTTTGCTGTACATATTTAATAACATTCATTAACTATTTGTGAATGAGTAGAAAAAGACAGCAATTTTGCCATTGAAGTTTTACATTTTCAGTTTGTCTCCATGCACCAGTATAATTCTGACCCTGTGCTTCTAGAATAGGTCATGGTCGCACATAAAACACAATTTGCATGCATAATGTTACATCAAGTTTTATTTTTTATGAGATGCAAACAATTGGAGCAAAAAAGAGACAAAAATTTAGAGAAAATATTTTATTGATTTTTAATGTTAAAAGTGAGACCATTTGTCCCAAAATGTGCTGAAACATGTCAGAATGACATGGGCATTTCACATTTTTTAAACTATGATTACCTACTTGTTACATTTTTGTTTATTAAGTATCGTTATGGTCTATTGATGTATGAGGTGAAAACTATGAAAGTAGACTTACCAGCAAATCCGTTTCTAGATATATTTCATGACAGCACTGTAGAAGGTTGATTCCCTACCCTAATATGGACAGAGAACACAAAGAGGTGAAATAGTCCCTCCTCATTGACTGTCCAAAGGATTTTTCTAGTGCCAAAAGAACAACAGACATATGCACAAAAAATCTGTTTGATGTTCCTAGAGTTCTTTTTTGAGAGGACAAATTCAGATTCACTCCAAAGACTCTCAGGAAATTTTTCAAAACCACATTACTAAGTTTTGTTTGACCTCATCTAATCAATAAATGAAGAAAAAAGTTTCTTGAAATTAAAAGTTGATGTCAGAGGTGGGATTTGAACCACTTGTAAACGGTGAAGAAAAAGCATTTTGCCGAAACCCGGGATTGGACCAAGGACCTTTAGATCTTCAGTCTAACGCTCTCCCAACTGAGCTATTTCAGCCATATCTATACATTTTCTGGGGGGTTTGACACTCTGCAAATGTCAAGTGTCACACCTGGAGGGATATATTATAATTTTTCATTTGACTGTTTTTTGAAGCATGATTTCTATTTGAAACACCTTCCATTTTGCTGTACATATTTAATAACATTCATTAACTATTTGTGAATGAGTAGAAAAAGACAGCAATTTTGCCATTGAATTTTTACATTTTCAGTTTGTCTCCATGCACCAGTATAATTCTGACCCTGTGCTTCTAGAATAGGTCATGGTCGCACATAAAACACAATTTGCATGCATAATGTTACATCAAGTTTTATTTTTTATGAGATGCAAACAATTGGAGCAAAAAAGAGACAAAAATTTAGAGAAAATATTTTATTGATTTTTAATGTTAAAAGTGAGACCATTTGTCCCAAAATGTGCTGAAACATGTCAGAATGACATGGGCATTTCACATTTTTTAAACTATGATTACCTACTTGTTACGTTTTTGTTTATTAAGTATCGTTATGGTCTATTGATGTATGAGGTGAAAACTATGAAAGTAGACTTACCAGCAAATCCGTTTCTAGATATATTTCATGACAGCACTGTAGAAGGTTGATTCCCTACCCTAATAGGGACAGAGAACACAAAGAGGTGAAATAGTCCTTCCTCATTGACTGTCCAAAGGATTTTTCTAGTGCCAAAAGAACAACAGACATATGCACAAAAAATCTGTTTGATGTTCCTACAGTTCTTTTTTGAGAGGACAAATTCAGATTCACTCCAAAGACTCTCAGGAAATTTTTCAAAACCACATTACTTAGTTTTGTTTGACCTCATCTAATCAATAAATGAAGAAAAAAGTTTCTTGAAATTAAAAGTTGATGTCAGAGGTGGGATTTGAACCACTTGTAAACGGTGAAGAAAAAGCATTTTGCCGAAACCCGGGATTGGACCAAGGACCTTTAGATCTTCAGTCTAACGCTCTCCCAACTGAGCTATTTCAGCCATATCTATACATTTTCTGGGGGGTTTGACACTCTGCAAATGTCAAGTGTGACACCTGGAGGGATATATTATAATTTTTCATTTGACTGTTTTTTGAAGCATGATTTCTATTTGAAACGCCTTCCATTTTGCTGTACATATTTAATAACATTCATTAACTATTTGTGAATGAGTAGAAAAAGACAGCAATTTTGCCATTGAAGTTTTACATTTTCAGTTTGTCTCCATGCACCAGTATAATTCTGACCCTGTGCTTCTAGAATAGGTCATGGTCGCACATAAAACACAATTTGCATGCATAATGTTACATCAAGTTTTATTTTTTATGAGATGCAAACAATTGGAGCAAAAAAGAGACAAAAATTTAGAGAAAATATTTTATTGATTTTTAATGTTAAAAGTGAGACCATTTGTCCCAAAATGTGCTGAAACATGTCAGAATGACATGGGCATTTCACATTTTTTAAACTATGATTACCTACTTGTTACGTTTTTGTTTATTAAGTATCGTTATGGTCTATTGATGTATGAGGTGAAAACTATGAAAGTAGACTTACCAGCAAATCCGTTTCTAGATATATTTCATGACAGCACTGTAGAAGGTTGATTCCCTACCCTAATAGGGACAGAGAACACAAAGAGGTGAAATAGTCCCTCCTCATTGACTGTCCAAAGGATTTTTCTAGTGCCAAAAGAACAACAGACATATGCACAAAAAATCTGTTTGATGTTCCTAGAGTTCTTTTTTGAGAGGACAAATTCAGATTCACTCCAAAGACTCTCAGGAAATTTTTCAAAACAACATTACATGAAGATAAAGTTTCTTGAAATTAAATGTTCATGTCAGAAGTGGGATTTGAACCCACGCCTCCAGGGGAGACTGCGACCTGAACGCAGCGCCTTAGACCTCTCGGCCGTCCTGACTTCGATATGCAACTGGAACTTAACTTGTCACACCACCCCAAAAAAGTCAATAAATAACATTTTTTATATGCGTACTTTTCGTCTGCATTAATTTTTAAACCTCCATTTATTTTGTTTGGATATTAGAAATGTTAGATTTCTCACAAATGCGGTGATGCACCACATTTCTTCAGAAACTACTGTTTGGCCACACAGCAGGGCTTTGAAAGGAAGAGCCCTATTTGGGTTTTGCAATGCAGATTTTGCAGGAATACCTTGCAGATGAAATTTGCAGAGTACCAAAACAGCGGAAAATCTCCCAAAGTGACCACATTTTAGAAATTATTTTGCACAATGAGTTAATCAACACCTGCAATTACTATTGTCAGCCTATAGGTGTTTTCACTCTGAACCATCCAGCATTGCAAGTATGCCAGTTTAGTGCCCAGCTTTTGCTTGCAGAGACAAGCAACCCATACAGTTTTAAGTGGGCTCTACTCACTGGAGCAATGTCAAATATGTAGATGCTTTGTCTCACCATTAAAGTAGAAACCTCCTATATTTCAAATTAAAGATGACGGACCTGTGTGGAGCTTGTGTTTTTTGCCTTTTTGACTTTGTCCACAGCATATTTTTTAAGGACATTTGTCTCAGTAATGCCTCAGTGTTTCAAAGTCAAACAAGCTGACTATAATCATTCAGCTAGTGTCTGATAAGTGCTGTCTGTTTCAGCTATCAGGTTACCTTTTAATCCTCTTACAGCTAAGTCAATCTGAAATAAAACAAAATAGAGGAAAAATTACTAAAAAACATTCATGTGTTCAAAAGGAAAAAGTTACCGTTTCTCAAATTTTTAACATTTTGTTTTCTGTAGATAGTTAAGATTTTTAGGCCTTTTGATCATGATCAGTCCATGTGCTTTGTTTAATATCTCCTTAAAATGTAAACGGTGAAGTAAAAGCATTTTGCCGAAACCCGGGACCTTTAGATATTCAGTCTAACGCTCTCCCAACTGAGCTATTTCGGCCATTTGTATACATTTTCTGGGGGGTTTGACACTCTGCAAATGTCAAGTGTCACACCTGGAGGGATATATTATAATTTTTCATTTGACTGTTTTTTGAAGCATGATTTCTATTTGAAACGCCTTCCATTTTGCTGCACATATTTAATAACATTCATTAACTATTTGTGAATGAGTAGAAAAAGACAGCAATTTTGCCATTGAATTTTTACATTTTCAGTTTGTCTCCATGCACCAGTATAATTCTGACCCCGTGCTTCTAGAATAGGTCATGGTCGCACATAAAACACAATTTGCATGCATAATGTTACATCAAGTTTTATTTTTTATGAGATGCAAACAATTGGAGCAAAAAAGAGACAAAAATTTAGAGAAAATATTTTATTGATTGTTAATGTTAAAAGTGAGACCATTTGTCCCAAAATGTGCTGAAACATGTCAGAATGACATGGGCATTTCACATTTTTTAAAATATGATTAGCTACTTGTTACGTTTTTGTTTATTAAGTATCGTTATGGTCTATTGATGTATGAGGTGAAAACTATGAAAGTAGACTTACCAGCAAATCCGTTTCTAGATATATTTCATGACAGCACTGTAGAAGGTTGATTCCCTACCCTAATAGGGACAGAGAACACAAAGAGGTGAAATAGTCCCTCCTCATTGACTGTCCAAAGGATTTTTCTAGTGCCAAAAGAACAACAGACATATGCACAAAAAATCTGTTTGATGTTCCTAGAGTTCTTTTTTGAGAGGACAAATTCAGATTCACTCCAAAGACTCTCAGGAAATTTTTCAAAACCACATTACTAAGTTTTGTTTGACCTCATCTAATCAATAAATGAAGAAAAAAGTTTCTTGAAATTAAAAGTTCATGTCAGAGGTGGGATTTGAACCACTTGTAAACGGTGAAGAAAAAGCATTTTGCCGAAACCCGGGATTGGACCAAGGACCTTTAGATCTTCAGTCTAACGCTCTCCCAACTGAGCTATTTCAGCCATATCTATACATTTTCTGGGGGGTTTGACACTCTGCAAATGTCAAGTGTCACACCTGGAGGGATATATTATAATTTTTCATTTGACTGTGTTTTGAAGCATGATTTCTATTTGAAACACCTTCCATTTTGCTGTACATATTTAATAACATTCATTAACTATTTGTGAATGAGTAGAAAAAGACAGCAATTTTGCCATTGAATTTTTACATTTTCAGTTTGTCTCCATGCACCAGTATAATTCTGACCCTGTGCTTCTAGAATAGGTCATGGTCGCACATAAAACACAATTTGCATGCATAATGTTACATCAAGTTTTATTTTTTATGAGATGCAAACAATTGGAGCAAAAAAGAGACAAAAATTTAGAGAAAATATTTTATTGATTTTTAATGTTAAAAGTGAGACCATTTGTCCCAAAATGTGCTGAAACATGTCAGAATGACATGGGCATTTCACATTTTTTAAACTATGATTACCTACTTGTTACGTTTTTGTTTATTAAGTATCGTTATGGTCTATTGATGTATGAGGTGAAAACTATGAAAGTAGACTTACCAGCAAATCCGTTTCTAGATATATTTCATGACAGCACTGTAGAAGGTTGATTCCCTACCCTAATAGGGACAGAGAACACAAAGAGGTGAAATAGTCCCTCCTCATTGACTGTCCAAAGGATTTTTCTAGTGCCAAAAGAACAACAGACATATGCACAAAAAATCTGTTTGATGTTCCTACAGTTCTTTTTTGAGAGGACAAATTCAGATTCACTCCAAAGACTCTCAGGAAATTTTTCAAAACCACATTACTAAGTTTTGTTTGACCTCATCTAATCAATAAATGAAGAAAAAAGTTTCTTGAAATTAAAAGTTGATGTCAGAGGTGGGATTTGAACCACTTGTAAACGGTGAAGAAAAAGCATTTTGCCGAAACCCGGGATTGGACCAGGGACCTTTAGATCTTCAGTCTAACGCTCTCCCAACTGAGCTATTTCGGCCATATCTATACAATTTCTGGGGGGTTTGACACTCTGCAAATGTCAAGTGTGACACCTGGAGGGATATATTATAATTTTTCATTTGACTGTTTTTTGAAGCATGATTTCTATTTGAAACGCCTTCCATTTTGCTGTACATATTTAATAACATTCATTAACTATTTGTGAATGAGTAGAAAAAGACAGCAATTTTGCCATTGAAGTTTTACATTTTCAGTTTGTCTCCATGCACCAGTATAATTCTGACCCTGTGCTTCTAGAATAGGTCATGGTCGCACATAAAACACAATTTGCATGCATAATGTTACATCAAGTTTTATTTTTTATGAGATGCAAACAATTGGAGCAAAAAAGAGACAAAAATTTAGAGAAAATATTTTATTGATTTTTAATGTTAAAAGTGAGACCATTTGTCCCAAAATGTGCTGAAACATGTCAGAATGACATGGGCATTTCACATTTTTTAAACTATGATTACCTACTTGTTACGTTTTTGTTTATTAAGTATCGTTATGGTCTATTGATGTATGAGGTGAAAACTATGAAAGTAGACTTACCAGCAAATCCGTTTCTAGATATATTTCATGACAGCACTGTAGAAGGTTGATTCCCTACCCTAATATGGACAGAGAACACAAAGAGGTGAAATAGTCCCTCCTCATTGACTGTCCAAAGGATTTTTCTAGTGCCAAAAGAACAACAGACATATGCACAAAAAATCTGTTTGATGTTCCTAGAGTTCTTTTTTGAGAGGACAAATTCAGATTCACTCCAAAGACTCTCAGGAAATTTTTCAAAACCACATTACTAAGTTTTGTTTGACCTCATCTAATCAATAAATGAAGAAAAAAGTTTCTTGAAATTAAAAGTTGATGTCAGAGGTGGGATTTGAACCACTTGTAAACGGTGAAGAAAAAGCATTTTGCCGAAACCCGGGATTGGACCAAGGACCTTTAGATCTTCAGTCTAACGCTCTCCCAACTGAGCTATTTCAGCCATATCTATACATTTTCTGGGGGGTTTGACACTCTGCAAATGTCAAGTGTCACACCTGGAGGGATATATTATAATTTTTCATTTGACTGTTTTTTGAAGCATGATTTCTATTTGAAACACCTTCCATTTTGCTGTACATATTTAATAACATTCATTAACTATTTGTGAATGAGTAGAAAAAGACAGCAATTTTGCCATTGAATTTTTACATTTTCAGTTTGTCTCCATGCACCAGTATAATTCTGACCCTGTGCTTCTAGAATAGGTCATGGTCGCACATAAAACACAATTTGCATGCATAATGTTACATCAAGTTTTATTTTTTATGAGATGCAAACAATTGGAGCAAAAAAGAGACAAAAATTTAGAGAAAATATTTTATTGATTTTTAATGTTAAAAGTGAGACCATTTGTCCCAAAATGTGCTGAAACATGTCAGAATGACATGGGCATTTCACATTTTTTAAACTATGATTACCTACTTGTTACGTTTTTGTTTATTAAGTATCGTTATGGTCTATTGATGTATGAGGTGAAAACTATGAAAGTAGACTTACCAGCAAATCCGTTTCTAGATATATTTCATGACAGCACTGTAGAAGGTTGATTCCCTACCCTAATAGGGACAGAGAACACAAAGAGGTGAAATAGTCCCTCCTCATTGACTGTCCAAAGGATTTTTCTAGTGCCAAAAGAACAACAGACATATGCACAAAAAATCTGTTTGATGTTCCTACAGTTCTTTTTTGAGAGGACAAATTCAGATTCACTCCAAAGACTCTCAGGAAATTTTTCAAAACCACATTACTAAGTTTTGTTTGACCTCATCTAATCAATAAATGAAGAAAAAAGTTTCTTGAAATTAAAAGTTGATGTCAGAGGTGGGATTTGAACCACTTGTAAACGGTGAAGAAAAAGCATTTTGCCGAAACCCGGGATTGGACCAAGGACCTTTAGATCTTCAGTCTAACGCTCTCCCAACTGAGCTATTTCAGCCATATCTATACATTTTCTGGGGGGTTTGACACTCTGCAAATGTCAAGTGTCACACCTGGAGGGATATATTATAATTTTTCATTTGACTGTTTTTTGAAGCATGATTTCTATTTGAAACACCTTCCATTTTGCTGTACATATTTAATAACATTCATTAACTATTTGTGAATGAGTAGAAAAAGACAGCAATTTTGCCATTGAATTTTTACATTTTCAGTTTGTCTCCATGCACCAGTATAATTCTGACCCTGTGCTTCTAGAATAGGTCATGGTCGCACATAAAACACAATTTGCATGCATAATGTTACATCAAGTTTTATTTTTTATGAGATGCAAACAATTGGAGCAAAAAAGAGACAAAAATTTAGAGAAAATATTTTATTGATTTTTAATGTTAAAAGTGAGACCATTTGTCCCAAAATGTGCTGAAACATGTCAGAATGACATGGGCATTTCACATTTTTTAAACTATGATTACCTACTTGTTACGTTTTTGTTTATTAAGTATCGTTATGGTCTATTGATGTATGAGGTGAAAACTATGAAAGTAGACTTACCAGCAAATCCGTTTCTAGATATATTTCATGACAGCACTGTAGAAGGTTGATTCCCTACCCTAATAGGGACAGAGAACACAAAGAGGTGAAATAGTCCCTCCTCATTGACTGTCCAAAGGATTTTTCTAGTGCCAAAAGAACAACAGACATATGCACAAAAAATCTGTTTGATGTTCCTACAGTTCTTTTTTGAGAGGACAAATTCAGATTCACTCCAAAGACTCTCAGGAAATTTTTCAAAACCACATTACTAAGTTTTGTTTGACCTCATCTAATCAATAAATGAAGAAAAAAGTTTCTTGAAATTAAAAGTTGATGTCAGAGGTGGGATTTGAACCACTTGTAAACGGTGAAGAAAAAGCATTTTGCCGAAACCCGGGATTGGACCAGGGACCTTTAGATCTTCAGTCTAACGCTCTCCCAACTGAGCTATTTCGGCCATATCTATACAATTTCTGGGGGGTTTGACACTCTGCAAATGTCAAGTGTGACACCTGGAGGGATATATTATAATTTTTCATTTGACTGTTTTTTGAAGCATGATTTCTATTTGAAACGCCTTCCATTTTGCTGTACATATTTAATAACATTCATTAACTATTTGTGAATGAGTAGAAAAAGACAGCAATTTTGCCATTGAAGTTTTACATTTTCAGTTTGTCTCCATGCACCAGTATAATTCTGACCCTGTGCTTCTAGAATAGGTCATGGTCGCACATAAAACACAATTTACATGCATAATGTTACATCAAGTTTTATTTTTTATGAGATGCAAACAATTGGAGCAAAAAAGAGACAAAAATTTAGAGAAAATATTTTATTGATTTTTAATGTTAAAAGTGAGACCATTTGTCCCAAAATGTGCTGAAACATGTCAGAATGACATGGGCATTTCACATTTTTTAAACTATGATTACCTACTTGTTACGTTTTTGTTTATTAAGTATCGTTATGGTCTATTGATGTATGAGGTGAAAACTATGAAAGTAGACTTACCAGCAAATCCGTTTCTAGATATATTTCATGACAGCACTGTAGAAGGTTGATTCCCTACCCTAATAGGGACAGAGAACACAAAGAGGTGAAATAGTCCCTCCTCATTGACTGTCCAAAGGATTTTTCTAGTGCCAAAAGAACAACAGACATATGCACAAAAAATCTGTTTGATGTTCCTAGAGTTCTTTTTTGAGAGGACAAATTCAGATTCACTCCAAAGACTCTCAGGAAATTTTTCAAAACCACATTACTAAGTTTTGTTTGACCTCATCTAATCAATAAATGAAGAAAAAAGTTTCTTGAAATTAAATGTTGATGTCAGAAGTGGGATTTGAACCCACGCCTCCAGGGGAGACTGCGACCTGAACGCAGCGCCTTAGACCTCTCGGCCGTCCTGACTTCGATATGCAACTGGAACTTAACTTGTCACACCACCCCAAAAAAGTCAATAAATAACATTTTTTATATGCGTACTTTTCGTCTGCATTAATTTTTAAACCTCCATTTATTTTGTTTGGATATTAGAAATGTTAGATTTCTCACAAATGCGGTGATGCACCACATTTCTTCAGAAACTACTGTTTGGCCACACAGCAGGGCTTTGAAAGGAAGAGCCCTATTTGGGTTTTGCAATGCAGATTTTGCAGGAATACCTTGCAGATGAAATTTGCAGAGTACCAAAACAGCGGAAAATCTCCCAAAGTGGCCACATTTTAGAAATTATTTTGCACAATGTGTTAATCAACACCTGCAATTACTATTGTCAGCCTATAGGTGTTTTCACTCTGAACCATCCAGCATTGCAAGTATGCCAGTTTAGTGCCCAGCTTTTGCTTGCAGAGACAAGCAACCCATACAGTTTTAAGTGGGCTCTACTCACTGGAGCAATGTCAAATATGTAGATGCTTTGTCTCACCATTAAAGTAGAAACCTCCTATATTTCAAATTAAAGATGACGGACCTGTGTGGAGCTTGTGTTTTTTGCCTTTTTGACTTTGTCCACAGCATATTTTTTAAGGACATTTGTCTCAGTAATGCCTCAGTGTTTCAAAGTCAAACAAGCTGACTATAATCATTCAGCTAGTGTCTGATAAGTGCTGTCTGTTTCAGCTATCAGGTTACCTTTTAATCCTCTTACAGCTAAGTCAATCTGAAATAAAACAAAATAGAGGAAAAATTACTAAAAAACATTCATGTGTTCAAAAGGAAAAAGTTACCGTTTCTCAAATTTTTAACATTTTGTTTTCTGTAGATAGTTAAGATTTTTAGGCCTTTTGATCATGATCAGTCCATGTGCTTTGTTTAATATCTCCTTAAAATGTAAACGGTGAAGTAAAAGCATTTTGCCGAAACCCGGGACCTTTAGATGTTCAGTCTAACGCTCTCCCAACTGAGCTATTTCGGCCATTTGTATACATTTTCTGGGGGGTTTGACACTCTGCAAATGTCAAGTGTCACACCTGGAGGGATATATTATAATTTTTCATTTGACTGTTTTTTGAAGCATGATTTCTATTTGAAACGCCTTCCATTTTGCTGCACATATTTAATAACATTCATTAACTATTTGTGAATGAGTAGAAAAAGACAGCAATTTTGCCATTGAATTTTTACATTTTCAGTTTGTCTCCATGCACCAGTATAATTCTGACCCCGTGCTTCTAGAATAGGTCATGGTCGCACATAAAACACAATTTGCATGCATAATGTTACATCAAGTTTTATTTTTTATGAGATGCAAACAATTGGAGCAAAAAAGAAACAAAAATTTAGAGAAAATATTTTATTGATTGTTAATGTTAAAAGTGAGACCATTTGTCCCAAAATGTGCTGAAACATGTCAGAATGACATGGGCATTTCACATTTTTTAAAATATGATTAGCTCCTTGTTACGTTTTTGTTTATTAAGTATCGTTATGGTCTATTGATGTATGAGGTGAAAACTATGAAAGTAGACTTACCAGCAAATCCGTTTCTAGATATATTTCATGACAGCACTGTAGAAGGTTGATTCCCTACCCTAATAGGGACAGAGAACACAAAGAGGTGAAATAGTCCCTCCTCATTGACTGTCCAAAGGATTTTTCTAGTGCCAAAAGAACAACAGACATATGCACAAAAAATCTGTTTGATGTTCCTAGAGTTCTTTTTTGAGAGGACAAATTCAGATTCACTCCAAAGACTCTCAGGAAATTTTTCAAAACCACATTACTAAGTTTTGTTTGACCTCATCTAATCAATAAATGAAGAAAAAAGTTTCTTGAAATTAAAAGTTGATGTCAGAGGTGGGATTTGAACCACTTGTAAACGGTGAAGAAAAAGCATTTTGCCGAAACCCGGGATTGGACCAAGGACCTTTAGATCTTCAGTCTAACGCTCTCCCAACTGAGCTATTTCAGCCATATCTATACATTTTCTGGGGGGTTTGACACTGCAAATGTCAAGTGTCACACCTGGAGGGATATATTATAATTTTTCATTTGACTGTGTTTTGAAGCATGATTTCTATTTGAAACACCTTCCATTTTGCTGTACATATTTAATAACATTCATTAACTATTTGTGAATGAGTAGAAAAAGACAGCAATTTTGCCATTGAATTTTTACATTTTCAGTTTGTCTCCATGCACCAGTATAATTCTGACCCTGTGCTTCTAGAATAGGTCATGGTCGCACATAAAACACAATTTGCATGCATAATGTTACATCAAGTTTTATTTTTTATGAGATGCAAACAATTGGAGCAAAAAAGAGACAAAAATTTAGAGAAAATATTTTATTGATTTTTAATGTTAAAAGTGAGACCATTTGTCCCAAAATGTGCTGAAACATGTCAGAATGACATGGGCATTTCACATTTTTTAAACTATGATTACCTACTTGTTACGTTTTTGTTTATTAAGTATCGTTATGGTCTATTGATGTATGAGGTGAAAACTATGAAAGTAGACTTACCAGCAAATCCGTTTCTAGATATATTTCATGACAGCACTGTAGAAGGTTGATTCCCTACCCTAATAGGGACAGAGAACACAAAGAGGTGAAATAGTCCCTCCTCATTGACTGTCCAAAGGATTTTTCTAGTGCCAAAAGAACAACAGACATATGCACAAAAAATCTGTTTGATGTTCCTACAGTTCTTTTTTGAGAGGACAAATTCAGATTCACTCCAAAGACTCTCAGGAAATTTTTCAAAACCACATTACTAAGTTTTGTTTGACCTCATCTAATCAATAAATGAAGAAAAAAGTTTCTTGAAATTAAAAGTTGATGTCAGAGGTGGGATTTGAACCACTTGTAAACGGTGAAGAAAAAGCATTTTGCCGAAACCCGGGATTGGACCAAGGACCTTTAGATCTTCAGTCTAACGCTCTCCCAACTGAGCTATTTCAGCCATATCTATACATTTTCTGGGGGGTTTGACACTCTGCAAATGTCAAGTGTCACACCTGGAGGGATATATTATAATTTTTCATTTGACTGTTTTTTGAAGCATGATTTCTATTTGAAACACCTTCCATTTTGCTGTACATATTTAATAACATTCATTAACTATTTGTGAATGAGTAGAAAAAGACAGCAATTTTGCCATTGAATTTTTACATTTTCAGTTTGTCTCCATGCACCAGTATAATTCTGACCCTGTGCTTCTAGAATAGGTCATGGTCGCACATAAAACACAATTTGCATGCATAATGTTACATCAAGTTTTATTTTTTATGAGATGCAAACAATTGGAGCAAAAAAGAGACAAAAATTTAGAGAAAATATTTTATTGATTTTTAATGTTAAAAGTGAGACCATTTGTCCCAAAATGTGCTGAAACATGTCAGAATGACATGGGCATTTCACATTTTTTAAACTATGATTACCTACTTGTTACGTTTTTGTTTATTAAGTATCGTTATGGTCTATTGATGTATGAGGTGAAAACTATGAAAGTAGACTTACCAGCAAATCCGTTTCTAGATATATTTCATGACAGCACTGTAGAAGGTTGATTCCCTACCCTAATAGGGACAGAGAACACAAAGAGGTGAAATAGTCCCTCCTCATTGACTGTCCAAAGGATTTTTCTAGTGCCAAAAGAACAACAGACATATGCACAAAAAATCTGTTTGATGTTCCTACAGTTCTTTTTTGAGAGGACAAATTCAGATTCACTCCAAAGACTCTCAGGAAATTTTTCAAAACCACATTACTAAGTTTTGTTTGACCTCATCTAATCAATAAATGAAGAAAAAAGTTTCTTGAAATTAAAAGTTGATGTCAGAGGTGGGATTTGAACCACTTGTAAACGGTGAAGAAAAAGCATTTTGCCGAAACCCGGGACCTTTAGATCTTCAGTCTAACGCTCTCCCAACTGAGCTATTTCGGCCATATCTATACAATTTCTGGGGGGTTTGACACTCTGCAAATGTCAAGTGTGACACCTGGAGGGATATATTATAATTTTTCATTTGACTGTTTTTTGAAGCATGATTTCTATTTGAAACGCCTTCCATTTTGCTGTACATATTTAATAACATTCATTAACTATTTGTGAATGAGTAGAAAAAGACAGCAATTTTGCCATTGAAGTTTTACATTTTCAGTTTGTCTCCATGCACCAGTATAATTCTGACCCTGTGCTTCTAGAATAGGTCATGGTCGCACATAAAACACAATTTGCATGCATAATGTTACATCAAGTTTTATTTTTTATGAGATGCAAACAATTGGAGCAAAAAAGAGACAAAAATTTAGAGAAAATATTTTATTGATTTTTAATGTTAAAAGTGAGACCATTTGTCCCAAAATGTGCTGAAACATGTCAGAATGACATGGGCATTTCACATTTTTTAAACTATGATTACCTACTTGTTACGTTTTTGTTTATTAAGTATCGTTATGGTCTATTGATGTATGAGGTGATAACTATGAAAGTAGACTTACCAGCAAATCCGTTTCTAGATATATTTCATGACAGCACTGTAGAAGGTTGATTCCCTACCCTAATAGGGACAGAGAACACAAAGAGGTGAAATAGTCCCTCCTCATTGACTGTCCAAAGGATTTTTCTAGTGCCAAAAGAACAACAGACATATGCACAAAAAATCTGTTTGATGTTCCTAGAGTTCTTTTTTGAGAGGACAAATTCAGATTCACTCCAAAGACTCTCAGGAAATTTTTCAAAACAACATTACATGAAGATAAAGTTTCTTGAAATTAAATGTTGATGTCAGAGGTGGGATTTGAACCACTTGTAAACGGTGAAGAAAAAGCATTTTGCCGAAACCCGGGATTGGACCAAGGACCTTTAGATCTTCAGTCTAACGCTCTCCCAACTGAGCTATTTCAGCCATATCTATACATTTTCTGGGGGGTTTGACACTCTGCAAATGTCAAGTGTCACACCTGGAGGGATATATTATAATTTTTCATTTGACTGTTTTTTGAAGCATGATTTCTATTTGAAACACCTTCCATTTTGCTGTACATATTTAATAACATTCATTAACTATTTGTGAATGAGTAGAAAAAGACAGCAATTTTGCCATTGAATTTTTACATTTTCAGTTTGTCTCCATGCACCAGTATAATTCTGACCCTGTGCTTCTAGAATAGGTCATGGTCGCACATAAAACACAATTTGCATGCATAATGTTACATCAAGTTTTATTTTTTATGAGATGCAAACAATTGGAGCAAAAAAGAGACAAAAATTTAGAGAAAATATTTTATTGATTTTTAATGTTAAAAGTGAGACCATTTGTCCCAAAATGTGCTGAAACATGTCAGAATGACATGGGCATTTCACATTTTTTAAACTATGATTACCTACTTGTTACGTTTTTGTTTATTAAGTATCGTTATGGTCTATTGATGTATGAGGTGAAAACTATGAAAGTAGACTTACCAGCAAATCCGTTTCTAGATATATTTCATGACAGCACTGTAGAAGGTTGATTCCCTACCCTAATAGGGACAGAGAACACAAAGAGGTGAAATAGTCCCTCCTCATTGACTGTCCAAAGGATTTTTCTAGTGCCAAAAGAACAACAGACATATGCACAAAAAATCTGTTTGATGTTCCTACAGTTCTTTTTTGAGAGGACAAATTCAGATTCACTCCAAAGACTCTCAGGAAATTTTTCAAAACCACATTACTAAGTTTTGTTTGACCTCATCTAATCAATAAATGAAGAAAAAAGTTTCTTGAAATTAAAAGTTGATGTCAGAGGTGGGATTTGAACCACTTGTAAACGGTGAAGAAAAAGCATTTTGCCGAAACCCGGGACCTTTAGATCTTCAGTCTAACGCTCTCCCAACTGAGCTATTTCGGCCATATCTATACAATTTCTGGGGGGTTTGACACTCTGCAAATGTCAAGTGTGACACCTGGAGGGATATATTATAATTTTTCATTTGACTGTTTTTTGAAGCATGATTTCTATTTGAAACGCCTTCCATTTTGCTGTACATATTTAATAACATTCATTAACTATTTGTGAATGAGTAGAAAAAGACAGCAATTTTGCCATTGAAGTTTTACATTTTCAGTTTGTCTCCATGCACCAGTATAATTCTGACCCTGTGCTTCTAGAATAGGTCATGGTCGCACATAAAACACAATTTGCATGCATAATGTTACATCAAGTTTTATTTTTTATGAGATGCAAACAATTGGAGCAAAAAAGAGACAAAAATTTAGAGAAAATATTTTATTGATTTTTAATGTTAAAAGTGAGACCATTTGTCCCAAAATGTGCTGAAACATGTCAGAATGACATGGGCATTTCACATTTTTTAAACTATGATTACCTACTTGTTACGTTTTTGTTTATTAAGTATCGTTATGGTCTATTGATGTATGAGGTGATAACTATGAAAGTAGACTTACCAGCAAATCCGTTTCTAGATATATTTCATGACAGCACTGTAGAAGGTTGATTCCCTACCCTAATAGGGACAGAGAACACAAAGAGGTGAAATAGTCCCTCCTCATTGACTGTCCAAAGGATTTTTCTAGTGCCAAAAGAACAACAGACATATGCACAAAAAATCTGTTTGATGTTCCTAGAGTTCTTTTTTGAGAGGACAAATTCAGATTCACTCCAAAGACTCTCAGGAAATTTTTCAAAACAACATTACATGAAGATAAAGTTTCTTGAAATTAAATGTTGATGTCAGAAGTGGGATTTGAACCCACGCCTCCAGGGGAGACTGCGACCTGAACGCAGCGCCTTAGA
This sequence comes from Dendrobates tinctorius, assembly GCF_039654945.1. Classification (NCBI taxonomy): domain Eukaryota; kingdom Metazoa; phylum Chordata; class Amphibia; order Anura; family Dendrobatidae; genus Dendrobates; species Dendrobates tinctorius. The sequence continues at coordinate 3,495,787 of NW_027362016.1, read as the reverse complement.
CCTCTCGGCCGTCCTGACTTCGATATGCAACTGGAACTTAACTTGTCACACCACCCCAAAAAAGTCAATAAATAACATTTTTTATATGCGTACTTTTCGTCTGCATTAATTTTTAAACCTCCATTTATTTTGTTTGGATATTAGAAATGTTAGATTTCTCACAAATGCGGTGATGCACCACATTTCTTCAGAAACTACTGTTTGGCCACACAGCAGGGCTTTGAAAGGAAGAGCCCTATTTGGGTTTTGCAATGCAGATTTTGCAGGAATACCTTGCAGATGAAATTTGCAGAGTACCAAAACAGCGGAAAATCTCCCAAAGTGACCACATTTTAGAAATTATTTTGCACAATGAGTTAATCAACACCTGCAATTACTATTGTCAGCCTATAGGTGTTTTCACTCTGAACCATCCAGCATTGCAAGTATGCCAGTTTAGTGCCCAGCTTTTGCTTGCAGAGACAAGCAACCCATACAGTTTTAAGTGGGCTCTACTCACTGGAGCAATGTCAAATATGTAGATGCTTTGTCTCACCATTAAAGTAGAAACCTCCTATATTTCAAATTAAAGATGACGGACCTGTGTGGAGCTTGTGTTTTTTGCCTTTTTGACTTTGTCCACAGCATATTTTTTAAGGACATTTGTCTCAGTAATGCCTCAGTGTTTCAAAGTCAAACAAGCTGACTATAATCATTCAGCTAGTGTCTGATAAGTGCTGTCTGTTTCAGCTATCAGGTTACCTTTTAATCCTCTTACAGCTAAGTCAATCTGAAATAAAACAAAATAGAGGAAAAATTACTAAAAAACATTCATGTGTTCAAAAGGAAAAAGTTACCGTTTCTCAAATTTTTAACATTTTGTTTTCTGTAGATAGTTAAGATTTTTAGGCCTTTTGATCATGATCAGTCCATGTGCTTTGTTTAATATCTCCTTAAAATGTAAATGGTGAAGAAAAAGCATTTTGCCGAAACCCGGGACCTTTAGATCTTCAGTCTAACGCTCTCCCAACTGAGCTATTTCGGCCATATCTATACATTTTCTGGGGGGTTTGACACTCTGCAAATGTCAAGTGTCACACCTGGAGGGATATATTATAATTTTTCATTTGACTGTTTTTTGAAGCATGATTTCTATTTGAAACGCCTTCCATTTTGCTGTACATATTTAATAACATTCATTAACTATTTGTGAATGAGTAGAAAAAGACAGCAATTTTGCCATTGAATTTTTACATTTTCAGTTTGTCTCCATGCACCAGTATAATTCTGACCCTGTGCTTCTAGAATAGGTCATGGTCGCACATAAAACACAATTTGCATGCATAATGTTACATCAAGTTTTATTTTTTATGAGATGCAAACAATTGGAGCAAAAAAGAGACAAAAATTTAGAGAAAATATTTTATTGATTGTTAATGTTAAAAGTGAGACCATTTGTCCCAAAATGTGCTGAAACATGTCAGAAGGACATGGGCATTTCACATTTTTTAAACTATGATTACCTACTTGTTAAGTTTTTGTTTATTAAGTATCGTTATGGTCTATTGATGTATGAGGTGAAAACTATGAAAGTAGACTTACCAGCAAATCCTTTTCTAGATATATTTCATGACAGCACTGTAGAAGGTTGATTCCCTATCCTAATAGGGACAGAGAACACAAAGAGGTGAAATAGTCCCTCCTCATTGACTGTCCAAAGGATTTTTCTAAAGAACAACAGACATATGCACAAAAAATCTGTTTGATGTTCCTAGAGTTCTTTTTTGAGAGGACAAATTCAGATTCACTCCAAAGACTCTCAGGAAATTTTTCAAAACCACATTACTAAGTTTTGTTTGACCTCATCTAATCAATAGATGAAGATAAAGTTTCTTGAAATTAAATGTTGATGTCAGAAGTGGGATTTGAAACCACGCCTCCAGGAGAGACTGCGACCTGAACGCAGCGCCTTAGACCGCTCGGCCATCCTGACTTCGATATGCAATTGGAACTTAACTCCTTCCATGCTAGTCAGCAGAAATGTTACCATTCCTTGTGATTAAGAACTTGTCACACCACCCCAAAAAAGTCAATAAATAACATTTTTTATATGCGTACTTTTCGTCTGCATTAATTTTTAAACCTCCATTTATTTTGTTTGGATATTAGAAATGTTAGATTTCTCACAAATGCGGTGATGCACCACATTTCTTCAGAAACTACTGTTTGGCCACACAGCAGGGCTTTGAAAGGAAGAGCCCTATTTGGGTTTTGCAATGCAGATTTTGCAGGAATACCTTGCAGATGAAATTTGCAGAGTACCAAAACAGCAGAAAACCTCCCAAAGTGACCACATTTTAGAAATTATTTTGCACAATGAGTTAATCAACACCTGCAATTACTATTGTCAGCCTATAGGTGTTTTTACTCTGAACCATCCAGCATTGCAAGTATGCCAGTTTAGTGCCCAGCTTTTGCTTGCAGAGACAAGTAACCCATACAGTTTTAAGTGGGCTCTACTCACTGGAGCAATGTCAAATATGTAGATGCTTTGTTTCACCATTAAAGTAGAAACCTCCTATATTTCAAATTAAAGATGACGGACCTGTGTGGAGCTTGTGTTTTTTGCCTTTTTGACTTTGTCCACAGCATATTTTTTAAGGACATTTGTCTCAGTAATGCCTCAGTGTTTCAAAGTCAAACAAGCTGACTATAATCATTCAGCTAGTGTCTGATAAGTGCTGTCTGTTTCAGCTATCAGGTTACCTTTTAATCCTCTTACAGCTAAGTCAATCTGAAATAAAACAAAATAGAGGAAAAATTACTAAAAAACATTCATGTGTTCAAAAGGAAAAAGTTACCGTTTCTCAAATTTTTAACATTTTGTTTTCTGTAGATAGTTAAGATTTTTAGGCCTTTTGATCATGATCAGTCCATGTGCTTTGTTTAATATCTCCTTAAAATGTAAACGGTGAAGTAAAAGCATTTTGCCGAAACCCGGGACCTTTAGATATTCAGTCTAACGCTCTCCCAACTGAGCTATTTCGGCCATTTGTATACATTTTCTGGGGGGTTTGACACTCTGCAAATGTCAAGTGTCACACCTGGAGGGATATATTATAATTTTTCATTTGACTGTTTTTTGAAGCATGATTTCTATTTGAAACGCCTTCCATTTTGCTGTACATATTTAATAACATTCATTAACTATTTGTGAATGAGTAGAAAAAGACAGCAATTTTGCCATTGAATTTTTACATTTTCAGTTTGTCTCCATGCACCAGTATAATTCTGACCCTGTGCTTCTAGAATAGGTCATGGTCGCACATAAAACACAATTTGCATGCATAATGTTACATCAAGTTTTATTTTTTATGAGATGCAAACAATTGGAGCAAAAAAGAGACAAAAATTTAGAGAAAATATTATATTGATTGTTAATGTTAAAAGTGAGACCATTTGTCCCAAAATGTGCTGAAACATGTCAGAATGACATGGGCATTTCACATTTTTTAAACTATGATTACCTACTTGTTAAATTTTTGTTTATTAAGTATCGTTATGGTCTATTGATGTATGAGGTGAAAACTATGAAAGTAGACTTACCAGCAAATCCGTTTCTAGATATATTTCATGACAGCACTGTAGAAGGTTGATACCCTACCCTAATAGGGACAGAGAACACAAAGAGGTGAAATAGTCCCTCCTCATTGACTGTCCAAAGGATTTTTCTAGTGCCAAAAGAACAACAGACATATGAACAAAAAATCTGTTTGATGTTCCTAGAGTTCTTTTTTGAGAGGACAAATTAAGATTCACTCCAAAGACTCTCAGGAAATTTTTCAAAACCACATTACTAAGTTTTGTTTGACCTCATCTAATCAATAAATGAAGATAAAGTTTCTTGAAATTAAATGTTGATGTCAGAAGTGGGATTTGAAAGGAAGACTGCGACCTGAAGGCAGCGCCTTAGACCGCTCAGCCATCCTGACTTTGATATGCAATTGGAACTTAACTCCTTCCATGCTAGTCAGCAGAAATGTTACCATTCCTTGTGATTAAAAACTTGTCACACCACCCCAAAAAGTCAATAAATAACATTTTTTATATGCGTACTTTTCGTCTGCATTAATTTTTAAACCTCCATTTATTTTGTTTGGATATTAGAAATGTTAGATTTCTCACAAATGCGGTGATGCACCACATTTCTTCAGAAACTACTGTTTGGCCACACAGCAGGGCTTTGAAAGGAAGAGCCCTATTTGGGTTTTGCAATGCAGATTTTGCAGGAATACCTTGCAGATGAAATTTGCAGAGTACCAAAACAGCGGAAAATCTCCCAAAGTGACCACATTTTAGAAATTATTTTGCACAATGAGTTAATCAACACCTGCAATTACTATTGTCAGCCTATAGGTGTTTTCACTCTGAACCATCCAGCATTGGAAGTATGCCAGTTTAGTGCCCAGCTTTTGCTTGCAGAGACAAGCAACCCACACAGTTTTAAGTGGGCTCTACTCACTGGAGCAATGTCAAATATGTAGATGCTTTGTCTCACCATTAAAGTAGAAACCTCCTATATTTCAAATTAAAGATGACGGACCTGTGTGGAGCTTGTGTTTTTTGCCTTTTTGACTTTGTCCACAGCATATTTTTTAAGGACATTTGTCTCAGTAATGCCTCAGTGTTTCAAAGTCAAACAAGCTGACTATAATCATTCAGCTAGTGTCTGATAAGTGCTGTCTGTTTCAGCTATCAGGTTACCTTTTAATCCTCTTACAGCTAAGTCAATCTGAAATAAAACAAAATAGAGGAAAAATTACTAAAAAACATTCATGTGTTCAAAAGGAAAGTTACCGTTTCTCAAATTTTTAACATTTTGTTTTCTGTAGATAGTTAAGATTTTTAGGCCTTTTGATCATGATCAGTCCATGTGCTTTGTTTAATATCTCCTTAAAATGTAAACGATGAAGAAAAAGCATTTTGCCGAAACCCGGGACCTTTAGATCTTCAGTCTAACGCTCTCCCAACTGAGCTATTTCAGCCATATCTATACATTTTTTGGGGGGTTTGACACTCTGCAAATGTCAAGTGTCACACCTGGAGGGATATATTATAATTTTTCATTTGACTGTTTTTTGAAGCATGATTTCTATTTGAAACGCCTTCCATTTTGTTGTACATATTTAATAACATTCATTAACTATTTGTGAATGAGTAGAAAAAGACAGCAATTTTGCCATTGAATTTTTACATTTTCAGTTTGTCTCCATGCACCAGTATAATTCTGACCCTGTGCTTCTAGAATAGGTCATGGTCGCACATAAAACACAATTTGCATGCATAATGTTACATCAAGTTTTATTTTTTATGAGATGCAAACAATTGGAGCAAAAAAGAGACAAAAATTTAGAGAAAATATTTTATTGATTGTTAATGTTAAAAGTGAGACCATTTGTCCCAAAATGTGCTGAAACATGTCAGAAGGACATGGGCATTTCACATTTTTTAAACTATGATTACCTACTTGTTAAGTTTTTGTTTATTAAGTATCGTTATGGTCTATTGATGTATGAGGTGAAAACTATGAAAGTAGACTTACCAGCAAATCCGTTTCTAGATATATTTCATGACAGCACTGTAGAAGGTTGATACCCAACCCTAATAGGGACAGAGAGCACAAAGAGGTGAAATAGTCCCTCCTCATTGACTGTCCAAAGGATTTTTCTAGTGCCAAAAGAACAACAGACATATGCACAAAAAAATCTGTTTGATGTTTTTTGAGAGGACAAATTCAGATTCACTCCAAAGACTCTCAGGAAATTTTTCAAAACCACATTACTAAGTTTTGTTTGACCTCATCTAATCAATAAATGAAGATAAAGTTTCTTGAAATGAAATGTTGATGTCAGAAGTGGGATTTGAACCCACGCCTCCAGGGGAGACTGCTACCTGAACGCAGCACCTTAGACCGCTCGGCCATCCTGACTTCGATATGCAATTGGCATTTAACTCCTTCCATGCTAGTCAGCAGAAATGTTACCATTCCTTGTGATTAAAAACTTGTCACACCACCCCAAAAAAGTCAATAAATAACATTTTTTATATGCGTACTTTTCGTCTGCATTAATTTTTAAACCTCCATTTATTTTGTTTGGATATTAGAAATGTTAGATTTCTCACAAATGCGGTGATGCACCACATTTCTTCAGAAACTACTGTTTGGCCACACAGCAGGGCTTTGAAAGGAAGAGCCCTATTTGGGTTTTGCAATGCAGATTTTGCAGGAATACCTTGCAGATGAAATTTGCAGAGTACCAAAACAGCAGAAAACCTCCCAAAGTGACCACATTTTAGAAATTATTTTGCACAATGAGTTAATCAACACCTGCAATTACTATTGTCAGCCTATAGGTGTTTTCACTCTGAACCATCCAGCATTGCAAGTATGCCAGTTTAGTGCCCAGCTTTTGCTTGCAGAGACAAGCAACCCATACATTTTTAAGTGGGCTCTACTCACTGGAGCAATGTCAAATATGTAGATGCTTTGTCTCACCATTAAAGTAGAAACCTCCTATATTTAAAATTTAAGATGACGGACCTGTGTGGAGCTTGTGTTTTTTGCCTTTTTGACTTTGTCCACAGCATATTTTTTAAGGACATTTGTCTCAGTAATGCCTCAGTGTTTCAAAGTCAAACAAGCTGACTATAATCATTCAGCTAGTGTCTGATAAGTGCTGTCTGTTTCAGCTATCAGGTTACCTTTTAATCCTCTTACAGCTAAGTCAATCTGAAATAAAACAAAATAGAGGAAAAATTACTAAAAAACATTCATGTGTTCAAAAGGAAAGTTACCGTTTCTCAAATTTTTAACATTTTGTTTTCTGTAGATAGTTAAGATTTTTAGGCCTTTTGATCATGATCAGTCCATGTGCTTTGTTTAATATCTCCTTAAAATGTAAACGGTGAAGAAAAAGCATTTTGCCGAAACCCGGGACCTTTAGATCTTCAGTCTAACGCTCTCCCAACTGAGCTATTTCAGCCATATCTATACATTTTCTGGGGGGTTTGACACTCTGCAAATGTCAAGTGTCACACCTGGAGGGATATATTATAATTTTTCATTTGACTGTTTTTTGAAGCATGATTTCTATTTGAAACGCCTTCCATTTTGCTGTACATATTTAATAACATTCATTAACTATTTGTGAATGAGTAGAAAAAGACAGCAATTTTGCCATTGAATTTTTACATTTTCAGTTTGTCTCCATGCACCAGTATAATTCTGACCCTGTGCTTCTAGAATAGGTCATGGTCGCACATAAAACACAATTTGCATGCATAATGTTACATCAAGTTTTATTTTTTATGAGATGCAAACAATTGGAGCAAAGAAGAGACAAAAATTTAGAGAAAATATTTTATTGATTGTTAAAAGTGAGACCATTTGTCCCAAAATGTGATGAAACATGTCAGAAGGACATGGGCATTTCACATTTTTTAAACTATGATTACCTACTTGTTAAGTTTTTGTTAATTAAGTATCGTTATGGTCTATTGATGTATGAGGTGAAAACTATGAAAGTAGACTTACCAGCAAATCCGTTTCTAGATATATTTCATGACAGCACTGTAGAAGGTTGATTCCCTACCCTAATAGGGACAGAGAACACAAAGAGGTGAAATTAGTCCCTCCTCATTGACTGTCCAAAGGATTTTTCTAGTGCCAAAAGAACAACAGACATATGCACAAAAAATCTGTTTGATGTTCTTTTTTGAGAGGACAAATTCAGATTGACTCCAAAGACTCCCAGGAAATTTTTCAAAACCACATTACTAAGTTTTGTTTGACCTCATCTCATCAATAAATGAAGATAAAGTTTCTTGAAATTAAATGTTGATGTCAGAAGTGGGATTTGAACACACGCCTCCAGGGGAGACTGCGACCTGAACGCAGCGCCTTAGACCGCTCTGCCATCCTAACTTCAATATGCTAGTCCTTCCATGCTAGTCAGCAGAAATGTTACCATTCCTTGTGATTAAAAACTTGTCACACCACCCCAAAAAATTCAATAAATAACATTTTTTATATGTGTACTTTTCGTCTGCATTAATTTTTAAACCTCCATTTATTTTGTTTGGATATTAGAAATGTTAGATTTCTCACAAATGCGGTGATGCACCACATTTCTTCAGAAACTACTGTTTGGCCACTCAGCAGGGCTTTGAAAGGAAGAGCCCTATTTGGGTTTTGCAATGCAGATTTTGCAGGAATACCTTGCAGATGAAATTTGCAGAGTACCAAAACAGCAGAAAACCTCCCAAAGTGACCACATTTTAGAAATTATTTTGCACAATGAGTTAATCAACACCTGCAATTACTATTGTCAGCCTATAGGTGTTTTCACTCTGAACCATCCAGCATTGCAAGTATGCCAGTTTAGTGCCCAGCTTTTGCTTGCAGAGACAAGCAACCCATACATTTTTAAGTGGGCTCTACTCACTGGAGCAATGTCAAATATGTAGATGCTTTGTCTCACCATAAAAGTAGAAACCTCCTATATTTCAAATTAAAGATGACGGACCTGTGTGGAGCTTGTGTTTTTTGCCTTTTTGACTTTGTCCACAGCATATTTTTTAAGGACATTTGTCTCAGTAATGCCTCAGTGTTTCAAAGTCAAACAAGCTGACTATAATCATTCAGCTAGTGTCTGATAAGTGCTGTCTGTTTCAGCTATCAGGTTACCTTTTAATCCTCTTACAGCTAAGTCAATCTGAAATAAAACAAAATAGAGGAAAAATTACTAAAAAACATTCATGTGTTCAATAGGAAAAAGTTACCGTTTCTCAAATTTTTAACATTTTGTTTTCTGTAGATAGTTAAGATTTTTAGGCTTTTTGATCATGATCAGTCCATTTGCTTTGTTTAATATCTCCTTAAAATGTAAACGGTGAAGAAAAAGCATTTTGCCGAAAACCGGGATTGGACCAAGGACCTTTAGATCTTCAGTCTAACGCTCTCCCAACTGAGCTATTTCGGCCATATCTATACATTTGCTGGGGGGTTTGACACTCTGCAAATGTCAAGTGTCACACCTGGAGGGATATATTATAATTTTTCATTTGACTGTTTTTTGAAGCATGATTTCTATTTGAAACGCCTTCCATTTTGCTGTACATATTTAATAACATTCATTAACTATTTGTGAATGAGTAGAAAAAGACAGCAATTTTGCCATTGAATTTTTACATTTTCAGTTTGTCTCCATGCACCAGTATAATTCTGACCCTGTGCTTCTAAAATAGGTCATGGTCGCACATAAAACACAATTTGCATGCATAATGTTACATCAAGTTTTATTTTTTAGGAGATGCAAACAATTGGAGCAAAATAGAGACAAAAATTTAGAGAAAATATTTTATTGATTGTTAATGTTAAAAGTGAGACCATTTGTCCCAAAATGTGCTGAAACATGTCAGAATGACATGGGCATTTCACATTTTTTAAACTATGATTACCTACTTGTTAAGTTTTTGTTTATTAAGTATCGTTATGGTCTATTGATGTATGAGGTGAAAACTATGAAAGTAGACTTACCAGCAAATCCGTTTCTAGATATATTTCATGACAGCACTGTAGAAGGTTGATTCCCTACCCTAATAGGGACAGAGAACACAAAGAGGTGAAATAGTCCCTCCTCATTGACTGTCCAAAGGATTTTTCTAGTGCCAAAAGAACAACAGACATATGCACAAAAAATCTGTTTGATGTTCCTAGAGTTCTTTTTTGAGAGGACAAATTCAGATTCACTCCAAAGACTCTCAGGAAATTTTTCAAAACCACATTACTAAGTTTTGTTTGACCTCATCTAATCAATAAATGAAGAAAAAAGTTTCTTGAAATTAAATGTTGATGTCAGAAGTGGGATTTGAACCCACATCTTCAGGGGAGACTGCGACCTGAACGCAGCACCTTAGACCGCTCGGCCATCCTGACTTCGATATGCAATTGGAACTTAACTCCTTCCATGCTAGTCAGCAGAAATGTTACCATTCCTTGTGATTAAAAACTTGTCACACCACCCCAAAAAAGTCAATAAATAACATTTTTTATATGCGTACTTTTCTTTCTGCATTAATTTTTAAACCTCCATTTATTTTGTTTGGATATTAGAAATGTCAGATTTCTCACAAATGCAGTGATGCACCACATTTCTTCAGAAACTACTGTTTGGCCACACAGCAGGGCTTTGAAAGGAAGAGCTCTATTTGGGTTTTGCAATGCAGATTTTGCAGGAATACCTTGCAGATGAAATTTGCAGAGTACCAAAACAGCAGAAAACCTCCCAAAGTGACCATATTTTAGAAATTATTTTGCACAATGAGTTAATCAACACCTGCAATTACTATTGTCAGCCTATAGGTGTTTTCACTCTGAACCATCCAGCATTGCAAGTATGCCAGTTTAGTGCCCAGCTTTTGCTTGCAGAGACAAGCAACCCATACATTTTTAAGTGGGCTCTACTCACTGGAGCAATGTCAAATATGTAGATGCTTTGTCTCACCATTAAAGTAGAAACCTCCTATATTTCAAATTAAAGATGACGGACCTGTGTGGAGCTTGTGTTTTTTGCCTTTTTGACTTTGTCCACAGCATATTTTTTAAGGACATTTGTCTCAGTAATGCCTCAGTGTTTCAAAGTCAAACAAGCTGACTATAATCATTCAGCTAGTGTCTGATAAGTGCTGTCTGTTTCAGCTATCAGGTTACCTTTTAATCCTCTTACAGCTAAGTCAATCTGAAATAAAACAAAATAGAGGAAAAATTACTAAAAAACATTCATGTGTTCAAAAGGAAAAAGTTACCGTTTCTCAAATTTTTAACATTTTGTTTTCTGTAGATAGTTAAGATTTTTAGGCCTTTTGATCATGATCAGTCCATGTGCTTTGTTTAATATCTCCTTAAAATGTAAACGGTGAAGAAAAAGCATTTTGCCGAAACCCGGGACCTTTAGATCTTCAGTCTAACGCTCTCCCAACTGAGCTATTTCAGCCATATCTATACATTTTCTGGGGGGTTTGACACTCTGCAAATGTCAAGTGTCACACCTGGAGGGATATATTATAATTTTTCATTTGACTGTTTTTTGAAGCATGATTTCTATTTGAAACGCCTTCCATTTTGTTGTACATATTTAATAACATTCATTAACTATTTGTGAATGAGTAGAAAAAGACAGCAATTTTGCCATTGAATTTTTACATTTTCAGTTTGTCTCCATGCACCAGTATAATTCTGACCCTGTGCTTCTAGAATAGGTCATGGTCGCACATAAAACACAATTTGCATGCATAATGTTACATCAAGTTTTATTTTTTATGAGATGCAAACAATTGGAGCAAAAAAGAGACAAAAATTTAGAGAAAATATTTTATTGATTGTTAAAAGTGAGACCATTTGTCCCAAAATGTGATGAAACATGTCAGAAGGACATGGGCATTTCACATTTTTTAAACTATGATTACCTACTTGTTATGTTTTTGTTAATTAAGTATCGTTATGGTCTATTGATGTATGAGGTGAAAACTATGAAAGTAGACTTACCAGCAAATCCGTTTCTAGATATATTTCATGACAGCACTGTAGAAGGTTGATTCCCTACCCTAATAGGGACAGAGAACACAAAGAGGTGAAATAGTCCCTCCTCATTGACTGTCCAAAGGATTTTTCTAGTGCCAAAAGAACAACAGACATATGCACAAAAAATCTGTTTGATGTTCCTAGAGTTCTTTTTTGAGAGGACAAATTCAGATTCACTCCAAAGACTCTCAGGAAATTTTTCAAAACCACATTACTAAGTTTTGTTTGACCTCATCTAATCAATAAATGAAGATAAAGTTTCTTGAAATTAAATGTTGATGTCAGAAGTGGGAGTCTGCGACCTGAACGCAGCGCCTTAGACCGCTCGGCCATCCTGACTTCGATATGCAATTGGAACTTAACTCCTTCCATGCTAGTCAGCAGAAATGTTACCATTTCTTGTGATTAAAAACTTGTCACACCACCCCAAAAAAGTCAATAAATAACATTTTTTATATGCGTTCTTTTCGTCTGCATTAATTTTTAAACCTCCATTTATTTTGTTTGGATATTAGAAATGTTAGATTTCTCACAAATGCGGTGATGCACCACATTTCTTCAGAAACTACTGTTTGGCCACACAGCAGGGCTTTGAAAGGAAGAGCCCTATTTGGGTTTTGCAATGCAGATTTTGCAGGAATACCTTGCAGATGAAATTTGCAGAGTACCAAAACAGCAGAAAACCTCCCAAAGTGACCACATTTTAGAAATTATTTTGCACAATAAGTTAATCAACACCTGCAATTACTATTGTCAGCCTATAGGTGTTTTCACTCTGAACCATCCAGCATTGCAAGTATGCCAGTTTAGTGCCCAGCTTTTGCTTGCAGAGACAAGCAACCCATACATTTTTAAGTGGGCTCTACTCACTGGAGCATTGTCAAATATGTAGATGCTTTGTCTCACCATTAAAGTAGAAACCTCCTATATTTCAAATTAAAGATGACGGACCTGTGTGGAGCTTGTGTTTTTTGCCTTTTTGACTTTGTCCACAGCATATTTTTTAAGGACATTTGTCTCAGTAATGCCTCAGTGTTTCAAAGTCAAACAAGCTGACTATAATCATTCAGCTAGTGTCTGATAAGTGCTGACTGTTTCAGCTATCAGGTTACCTTTTAATCCTCTTACGGCTAAGTCAATCTGAAATAAAACAAAATAGAGGAAAAATTACTAAAAAACATTCATGTGTTCAAAAGGAAAAAGTTACCGTTTCTCAAATTTTTAACATTTTGTTTTCTGTAGATAGTTAAGATTTTTAGGCCTTTTGATCATGATCAGTCCATGTGCTTTGTTTAATATCTCCTTAAAATGTAAACGGTGAAGAAAAAGCATTTTGCCGAAACCCGGGATCTTTAGATCTTCAGTCTAACGCTCTCCCAACTGAGCTATTTCGGCCATATCTATACATTTTCTGGTGGGTTTGACACTCTGCAAATGTCAAGTGTCACACCTGGAGGGATATATTATAATTTTTCATTTGACTGTTTTTTGAAGCATGATTTCTATTTGAAACGCCTTCCATTTTGCTGCACATATTTAATAACATTCATTAACTATTTGTGAATGAGTAGAAAAAGACAGCAATTTTGCCATTGAATTTTTACATTTTCAGTTTGTCTCCATGCACCAGTATAATTCTGACCCCGTGCTTCTAGAATAGGTCATGGTCCCACATAAAACACAATTTGCATGCATAATGTTACATCAAGTTTTATTTTTTATGAGATGCAAACAATTGGAGCAAAAAAGAGACAAAAATTTAGAGAAAATATTTTATTGATTGTTAATGTTAAAAGTGAGACCATTTGTCCCAAAATGTGCTGAAACATGTCAGAATGACATGGGCATTTCACATTTTTTAAACTATGATTAACTACTTGTTAAGTTTTTGTTTATTAAGTATCGTTATGGTCTATTGATGTATGAGGTGAAAACTATGAAAGTAGACTTACCAGCAAATCCGTTTCTAGATATATTTCATGACAGCACTGTAGAAGGTTGATTCCCTACCCTAATAGGGACAGAGAACACAAAGAGGTGAAATAGTCTCTCCTCATTGACTGTCCAAAGGATTTTTCTAGTGCCAAAAGAACAACAGACATATGCACAAAAAATCTGTTTGATGTTCCTAGAGTTCTTTTTTGAGAGGACAAATTCAGATTCACTCCAAAGACTCTCAGGAAATTTTTCAAAACCACATTACTAAGTTTTGTTTGACCTCATCTAATCAATAAATGAAGATAAAGTTTCTTGAAATTAAATGTTGATGTCAGAAGTGGGATTTGAACACACAACTCCACCTGAATGCAGCGCCTTAGACCGCTCGGCCATCCTGACTTGGATATGCAATTGGAACTTAACTCCTTCCATGCTAGTCAGCAGAAATGTTACCATTCCTTGTGATTAAAAACTTGTCACACCACCCCAAAAAAGTCAATAAATAACATTTTTTATATGCGTACTTTTCGTCTGCATTAATTTTTAAACCTCCATTTATTTTGTTTGGATATTAGAAATGTTATATTTCTCACAAATGCAGTGATGCACCACATTTCTTCAGAAACTACTGTTTGGCCACACAGCAGGGCTTTGAAAGGAAGAGCCCTATTTGGGTTTTGCAATGCAGATTTTGCAGGAATACCTTGCAGATGAAATTTGCAGAGTACCAAAACAGCAGAAAACCTCCCAAAGTGACCACATTTTAGAAATTATTTTGCCCAATGAGTTAATCAACACCTGCAATTACTATTGTCAGCCTATAGGTGTTTTCACTCTGAACCATCCAGCATTGCAAGTATGCCAGTTTAGTGCCCAGCTTTTGCTTGCAGAGACAAGCAACCCATACATTTTTAAGTGGGCTCTACTCACTGGAGCAATGTCAAATATGTAGATGCTTTGTCTCACCATTAAAGTAGAAACCTCCTATATTTCAAATTAAAGATGACGGACCTGTGTGGAGCTTGTGTTTTTTGCCTTTTTGACTTTGTCCACAGCATATTTTTTAAGGACATTTGTCTCAGTAATGCCTCAGTGTTTCAAAGTCAAACAAGCTGACTATAATCATTCAGCTAGTGTCTAATAAGTGCTGTCTGTTTCAGCTATCAGGTTACCTTTTAATCCTCTTACAGCTAAGTCAATCTGAAATAAAACAAAATAGAGGAAAAATTACTAAAAAACATTCATGTGTTCAAAAGGAAAAAGTTACCGTTTCTCAAATTTTTAACATTTTGTTTTCTGTAGATAGTTAAGATTTTTAGGCCTTTTGATCATGATCAGTCCATGTGCTTTGTTTAATATCTCCTTAAAATGTAAACGGTGAAGAAAAAGCATTTTGCCGAAACCCGGGACCTTTAGATATTCAGTCTAACGCTCTCCCAACTGAGCTATTTCGGCCATATCTATACATTTTCTGGGGGGTTTGACACTCTGCAAATGTCAAGTGTCACACCTGGAGGGATATATTATAATTTTTCATTTGACTGTTTTTTGAAGCATGATTTCTATTTGAAACGCCTTCCATTTTGCTGTACATATTTAATAACATTCATTAACTATTTGTGAATGAGTAGAAAAAGACAGCAATTTTGCCATTGAATTTTTACATTTTCAGTTTGTCTCCATGCACCAGTATAATTCTGACCCTGTGCTTCTAGAATAGGTCATGGTCGCACATAAAACACAATTTGCATGCATAATGTTACATCAAGTTTTATTTTTTATGAGATGCAAACAATTGGAGCAAAAAAGAGACAAAAATTTAGAGAAAATATTATATTGATTGTTAATGTTAAAAGTGAGACCATTTGTCCCAAAATGTGCTGAAACATGTCAGAATGACATGGGCATTTCACATTTTTTAAACTATGATTACCTACTTGTTAAATTTTTGTTTATTAAGTATCGTTATGGTCTATTGATGTATGAGGTGAAAACTATGAAAGTAGACTTACCAGCAAATCCGTTTCTAGATATATTTCATGACAGCACTGTAGAAGGTTGATTCCCTACCCTAATAGGGACAGAGAACACAAAGAGGTGAAATAGTCCCTCCTCATTGACTGTCCAAAGGATTTTTCTAGTGCCAAAAGAACAACAGACATATGCACAAAAAATCTGTTTGATGTTCCTAGAGTTCTTTTTTGAGAGGACAAATTCAGATTCACTCCAAAGACTCTCAGGAAATTTTTCAAAACCACATTACTAAGTTTTGTTTGACCTCATCTAATCAATAAATGAAGGTAAAGTTTCTTGAAATTAAATGTTGATGTCAGAAGTGGGATTTGAGCCCACACCTCAAGGGAAGACTGCGACTTAAAGGCAGCGCCTAAGACCGCTCGGCCATCCTGACTTCGATATGCAAATGGAACTTAACTACTTCCATGGTAGTCAGCAGAAATGTTATCATTTCTTGTGATTAAAAACTTGTCACACCACCCTAAAAAAGTTAATAAACAACATTTTTTATATGCGTACTTTTCGTCTGCATTAATTTTTAAACCTCCATTTATTTTGTTTTGATATTAGAAATGTTAGATTTCTCACAAATGCGGTGATGCACCACATTTCTTCAGAAACTACTGTTTGGCCACACAGCAGGGCTTTGAAAGGAAGAGCCCTATTTGGGTTTTGCAATGCAGATTTTGCAGGAATACCTTGCAGATGAAATTTGCAGAGTACCAAAACAGCAGAAAACCTCCCAAAGTGACCACATTTTAGAAATTATTTTGCACAATGAGTTAATCAACACCTGCAATTACTATTGTCAGCCTATAGGTGTTTTCACTCTGAACCATCCAGCATTGCAAGTATGCCAGTTTAGTGCCCAGCTTTTGCTTGCAGAGACAAGCAACCCATACAGTTTTAAGTGGGCTCTACTCACTGGAGCAATGTCAAATATGTAGATGCTTTGTCTCACCATTAAAGTAGAAACCTCCTATATTTCAAATTAAAGATGACGGTCCTGCGTGGAGCTTGTGTTTTTTGCCTTTTTGACTTTGTCCACAGCATATTTTTTTAAGGACATTTGTCTCAGTAATGCCTCAGTGTTTCAAAGTCAAACAAGCTGACTATAATCATTCAGCTAGTGTCTGATAAGTGCTGTCTGTTTCAGCTATCAGGTTACCTTTTAATCCTCTTACAGCTAAGTCAATCTGAAATAAAACAAAATAGAGGAAAAATTACTAAAAAACATTCATGTGTTCAAAAGGAAAAAGTTACCGTTTCTCAAATTTTTAACATTTTGTTTTCTGTAGATAGTTAAGATTTTTAGGCCTTTTGATCATGATCAGTCCATGTGCTTTGTTTAATATCTCCTTAAAATGTAAACGGTGAAGAAAAAGCATTTTGCCGAAACGCGGGATTGGACCAAGGACCTTTAGATCTTCAGTCTAACGCTCTCCCAACTGAGCTATTTTGGCCATATCTATACATTTTCTGGTGGGTTTGACACTCTGCAAATGTCAAGTGTCACACCTGGAGGGATATATTATAATTTTTCATTTGACTGTTTTTTGAAGCATGATTTCTATTTGAAATGCCTTCCATTTTGCTGCACATATTTAATAACATTCATTAACTATTTGTGAATGAGTAGAAAAAGACAGCAATTTTGCCATTGAATTTTTACATTTTCAGTTTGTCTCCATGCACCAGTATAATTCTGACCCCCTGCTTCTAGAATAGGTCATGGTCGCACATAAAACACAATTTGCATGCATAATGTTACATCAAGTTTTATTTTTTATGAGATGCAAACAATTGGAGCAAAAAAGAGACAAAAATTTAGAGAAAATATTTTATTGATTGTTAATGTTAAAAGTGAGACCATTTGTCCCAAAATGTGCTGAAACATGTCAGAATGACATGGGCATTTCACATTTTTTAAACTATGATTAGCTACTTGTTACGTTTTTGTTTATTAAGTATCGTTATGGTCTATTGATGTATGAGGTGAAAACTATGAAAGTAGACTTACCAGCAAATCCGTTTCTAGATATATTTCATGACAGCACTGTAGAAGGTTGATTCCCTACCCTAATAGGGACAGAGAACACAAAGAGGTGAAATAGTCCCTCCTCATTGACTGTCCAAAGGATTTTTCTAGTGCCAAAAGAACAACAGACATATGCACAAAAAATCTGTTTGATGTTCCTAGAGTTCTTTTTTGAGAGGACAAATTCAGATTCACTCCAAAGACTCTCAGGAAATTTTTCAAAACCACATTACTAAGTTTTGTTTGACCTCATCTAATCAATAAATGAAGAAAAAAGTTTCTTGAAATTAAAAGTTGATGTCAGAGGTGGGATTTGAACCACTTGTAAACGGTGAAGAAAAAGCATTTTGCCAAAACCCGGGATTGGACCAGGGACCTTTAGATCTTCAGTCTAACGCTCTCCCAACTGAGCTATTTCGGCCATATCTATACATTTTCTGAGGGGTTTGACACTCTGCAAATGTCAAGTGTCACACCTGGAGGGATATATTATAATTTTTCATTTGACTGTTTTTTGAAGCATGATTTCTATTTGAAACGCCTTCCATTTTGCTGTACATATTTAATAACATTCATTAACTATTTGTGAATGAGTAGAAAAAGACAGCAATTTTGCCATTGAATTTTTACATTTTCAGTTTGTCTCCATGCACCAGTATAATTCTGACCCTGTGCTTCTAGAATAGGTCATGGTCGCACATAAAACACAATTTGCATGCATAATGTTACATCAAGTTTTATTTTTTATGAGATGCAAACAATTGGAGCAAAAAAGAGACAAAAATTTAGAGAAAATATTATATTGATTGTTAATGTTAAAAGTGAGACCATTTGTCCCAAAATGTGCTGAAACATGTCAGAATGACATGGGCATTTCACATTTTTTAAACTATGATTACCTACTTGTTAAATTTTTGTTTATTAAGTATCGTTATGGTCTATTGATGTATGAGGTGAAAACTATGAAAGTAGACTTACCAGCAAATCCGTTTCTAGATATATTTCATGACAGCACTGTAGAAGGTTGATTCCCTACCCTAATAGGGACAGAGAACACAAAGAGGTGAAATAGTCCCTCCTCATTGACTGTCCAAAGGATTTTTCTAGTGCCAAAAGAACAACAGACATATGCACAAAAAATCTGTTTGATGTTCCTAGAGTTCTTTTTTGAGAGGACAAATTCAGATTCACTCCAAAGACTCTCAGGAAATTTTTCAAAACCACATTACTAAGTTTTGTTTGACCTCATCTAATCAATAAATGAAGATAAAGTTTCTTGAAATTAAATGTTGATGTCACCTCCAGGGGAGACTGCGACCTGAACGCAGCGCCTTAGACCGCTCGGCCATCCTGACTTGGATATGCAATTGGAACTTAACTCCTTCCATGCTAGTCAGCAGAAATGTTACCATTCCTTGTGATTAAAAACTTGTCACACCACCCCAAAAAAGTCAATAAATAACATTTTTTATATGCGTACTTTTCGTCTGCATTAATTTTTAAACCTCCATTTATTTTGTTTGGATATTAGAAATGTTATATTTCTCACAAATGCAGTGATGCACCACATTTCTTCAGAAACTACTGTTTGGCCACACAGCAGGGCTTTGAAAGGAAGAGCCCTATTTGGGTTTTGCAATGCAGATTTTGCAGGAATACCTTGCAGATGAAATTTGCAGAGTACCAAAACAGCAGAAAACCTCCCAAAGTGACCACATTTTAGAAATTATTTTGCCCAATGAGTTAATCAACACCTGCAATTACTATTGTCAGCCTATAGGTGTTTTCACTCTGAACCATCCAGCATTGCAAGTATGCCAGTTTAGTGCCCAGCTTTTGCTTGCAGAGACAAGCAACCCATACATTTTTAAGTGGGCTCTACTCACTGGAGCAATGTCAAATATGTAGATGCTTTGTCTCACCATTAAAGTAGAAACCTCCTATATTTCAAATTAAAGATGACGGACCTGTGTGGAGCTTGTGTTTTTTGCCTTTTTGACTTTGTCCACAGCATATTTTTTAAGGACATTTGTCTCAGTAATGCCTCAGTGTTTCAAAGTCAAACAAGCTGACTATAATCATTCAGCTAGTGTCTAATAAGTGCTGTCTGTTTCAGCTATCAGGTTACCTTTTAATCCTCTTACAGCTAAGTCAATCTGAAATAAAACAAAATAGAGGAAAAATTACTAAAAAACATTCATGTGTTCAAAAGGAAAAAGTTACCGTTTCTCAAATTTTTAACATTTTGTTTTCTGTAGATAGTTAAGATTTTTAGGCCTTTTGATCATGATCAGTCCATGTGCTTTGTTTAATATCTCCTTAAAATGTAAACGGTGAAGAAAAAGCATTTTGCCGAAACCCGGGATTGGACCAGGGACCTTTAGATCTTCAGTCTAACGCTCTCCCAACTGAGCTAGTTCGGCCTTATCTATACATTTTCTGGGGGGTTTGACACTCTGCAAATGTCAAGTGTCACACCTGGAGGGATATATTATAATTTTTCATTTGACTGTTTTTTGAAGCATGATTTCTATTTGAAACGCCTTCCATTTTGCTGTACATATTTAATAACATTCATTAACTATTTGTGAATGAGTAGAAAAAGACAGCAATTTTGCCATTGAATTTTTACATTTTCAGTTTGTCTCCATGCACCAGTATAATTCTGACCCTGTGCTTCTAGAATAGGTCATGGTCGCACATAAAACACAATTTGCATGCATAATGTTACATCAAGTTTTATTTTTTATGAGATGCAAACAATTGGAGCAAAAAAGAGACAAAAATTTAGAGAAAATATTTTATTGATTGTTAATGTTAAAAGTGAGACCATTTGTCCCAAAATGTGCTGAAACATGTCAGAATGACATGGGCATTTCACATTTTTTAAACTATGATTACCTACTTGTTAAGTTTTTGTTTATTAAGTATCGTTATGGTCTATTGATGTATGAGGTGAAAACTATGAAAGTAGACTTACCAGCAAATCCGTTTCTAGATATATTTCATGACAGCGCTGTAGAAGGTTGATTCCCTACCCTAATAGGGACAGAGAACACAAAGAGGTGAAATAGTCCCTCCTCATTGACTGTCCAAAGGATTTTTCTAGTGCCAAAAGAACAACAGACATATGCACAAAAAATCTGTTTGATGTTCCTAGAGTTCTTTTTTGAGAGGACAAATTCAGATTCACTCCAAAGACTCTCAGGAAATTTTTCAAAACCACATTACTAAGTTTTGTTTGACCTCATCTAATCAATAAATGAAGATAAAGTTTCTTGAAATTAAATATTGATGTCAGAAGTGGGATTTGAACCCACGCCTCCAGGGGAGACTGCGACCTGAACGCAGCACCTTAGAACGCTCGGTATTAGACCGCTCGCCTTAGACAGCTTCGATATGCAATTGGAACTTAACTCCTTCCATGCTAGTCAGCAGAAATGTTACCATTCCTTGTGATTAAAAACTTGTCACACCACCCCAAAAAAGTCAATAAATAACATTTTTTATATGCGTACTTTTCGTCTGCATTAATTTTTAAACCTCCATTTATTTTATTTGGATATTAGAAATGTTAGATTTCTCACAAATGCGGTGATGCACCACATTTCTTCAGAAACTACTGTTTGGCCACACAGCAGGGCTTTGAAAGGAAGAGCCCTATTTGGGTTTTGCAATGCAGATTTTGCAGGAATACCTTGCAGATGAAATTTGCAGAGTACCAAAACAGCAGAAAACCTCCCAAAGTGACCACATTTTAGAAATTATTTTGCACAATGAGTTAATCAACACCTGCAATTACTATTGTCAGCCTATAGGTGTTTTCACTCTGAACCATCCAGCATTGCAAGTATGCCAGTTTAGTGCCCAGCTTTTGCTTGCAGAGACAAGCAACCCATACATTTTTAAGTGGGCTCTACTCACTGGAGCAATGTCAAATATGTAGATACTTTGTCTCACCATTAAAGTAGAAACCTCCTATATTTCAAATTAAAGATGACGGACCTGTGTTCAACTTGTGTTTTTTGCCTTTTTGACTTTGTCCACAGCATATTTTTTAAGGACATTTGTCTCAGTAATGCCTCAGTGTTTCAAAGTCAAACAAGCTGACTATAATCATTCAGCTAGTGTCTGATAAGTGCTGTCTGTTTCAGCTATCAGGTTACCTTTTAATCCTCTTACAGCTAAGTCAATCTGAAATAAAACAAAATAGAGGAAAAATTACTAAAAAACATTCATGTGTTCAAAAGGAAAAAGTTACCGTTTCTCAAATTTTTAACATTTTGTTTTCTGTAGATAGTTAAGATTTTTAGGCCTTTTGATCATGATCAGTCCATGTACTTTGTTTAATATCTCCTTAAAATGTAAACGGTGAAGAAAAAGCATTTTGCCGAAACCCGGGATTGGACCAGGGACCTTTAGATCTTCAGTCTAACGCTCTCCCAACTGAGATATTTCTGCCATATCTATACATTTTCTCGGGGGTTTGACACTCTGCAAATGTCAAGTGTCATACCTGGAGGGATATATTATAATTTTTCATTTGACTGTTTTTTGAAGCATGATTTCTATTTGAAACGCCTTCCATTTTGCTGTACATATTTAATAACATTCATTAACTATTTGTGAATGAGTAGAAAAAGACAGCAATTTTGCCATTGAATTTTTACATTTTCAGTTTGTCTCCATGCACCAGTATAATTCTGACCCTGTGCTTCTAGAATAGGTCATGGTCGCACATAAAACACAATTTGCATGCATAATGTTACATCAAGTTTTATTTTTTATGAGATGCAAACAATTGGAGCAAAAAAGAGACAAAAATTTAGAGAAAATATTTTATTGATTGTTAAAAGTGAGACCATTTGTCCCAAAATGTGCTGAAACATGTCAGAAGGACATGGGCATTTCACATTTTTTAAACTATGATTACCTACTTGTTAAGTTTTTGTTAATTAAGTATCATTATGGTCTATTGATGTATGAGGTGAAAACTATGAAAGTAGACTTACCAGCAAATCCGTTTCTAGATATATTTCATGACAGCACTGTAGAAGGTTGATTCCCTACCCTAATAGGGACAGAGAACACAAAGAGGTGAAATAGTCCCTCCTCATTGACTGTCCAAAGGATTTTTCTAGTGCCAAAAGAACAACAGACATATGCACAAAAAATCTGTTTGATGTTCCTAGAGTTCTTTTTTGAGAGGACAAATTCAGATTCACTACAAAGACTCTCAGGAAATTTTTCAAAACCACATTACATGAAGATAAAGTTTCTTGAAATTAAATGTTGATTTCAGAAGTGGGATTTGAACCCACGCCTCCAGGGGAAACTGCAACCTAAACGCAGCGCCTTAGACCACTCGGCCATCCTGACTTCGAAATGCAATTGGAACTTAACTCCTTCCATGCTAGTCAGCAGAAATGTTACCATTCCTTGTGATTAAAAACTTGTCACACCACCCCAAAAAAGTCAATAAATAACATTTTTTATATGCGTACTTTTCGTCTGCATTAATTTTTAAACCTCCATTTATTTTGTTTGGATATTAGAAATGTTAGATTTCTCACAAATGCGGTGATGCACCACATTTCTTCAGAAACTACTGTTTGGCCACACAGCAGGGCTTTGAAAGGAAGAGCCCTATTTGGGTTTTGCAATGCAGATTTTGCAGGAATACCTTGCAGATGAAATTTGCAGAGTACCAAAACAGCAGAAAACCTCCCAAAGTGACCACATTTTAGAAATTATTTTGCACAATGAGTTAATCAACACCTGCAATTACTATTGTCAGCCTATAGGTGTTTTCACTCTGAACCATCCAGCATTGCAAGTATGCCAGTTTAGTGCCCAGCTTTTGCTTGCAGAGACAAGCAACCCATACATTTTTAAGTGGGCTCTACTCACTGGAGCAATGTCAAATATGTAGATGCTTTGTCTCACCATTAAAGTAGAAACCTCCTATATTTCAAATTAAAGATGACGGACCTGTGTGGAGCTTGTGTTTTTTGCCTTTTTGACTTTGTCCACAGCATATTTTTTAAGGACATTTGTCTCAGTAATGCCTCAGTGTTTCAAAGTCAAACAAGCTGACTATAATCATTCAGCTAGTGTCTGATAAGTGCTGTCTGTTTCAGCTATCAGGTTACCTTTTAATCCTCTTACAGCTAAGTCAATCTGAAATAAAACAAAATAGAGGAAAAATTACTAAAAAACATTCATGTGTTCAAAAGGAAAAAGTTACCGTTTCTCAAATTTTTAACATTTTGTTTTCTGTAGATAGTTAAGATTTTTAGGCCTTTTGATCATGATCAGTCCATGTGCTTTGTTTAATATCTCCTTAAAATGTAAACGGTGAAGAAAAAGCATTTTGCCGAAACCCGGGATTAGACCAGGGACCTTTAGATCTTCAGTCTAACGCTCTCCCAACTTTGCTATTTCGGCCATATCTATACATTTTCTGGGGGGTTTGACACTCTGCAAATGTCAAGTGTCACACCTGGAGGGATATATTATAATTTTTCATTTGACTGTTTTTTGAAGCATGATTTCTATTTGAAACGCCTTCCATTTTGCTGTACATATTTAATAACATTCATTAACTATTTGTGAATGAGTAGAAAAAGACAGCAATTTTGCCATTGAATTTTTACATTTTCAGTTTGTCTCCATGCACCAGTATAATTCTGACCCTGTGCTTCTAGAATAGGTCATGGTCGCACATAAAACACAATTTGCATGCATAATGTTACATCAAGTTTTATTTTTTATGAGATGCAAACAATTGGAGCAAAAAAGAGACAAAAATTTAGAGAAAATATTTTATTGATTGTTAAAAGTGAGACCATTTGTCCCAAAATGTGCTGAAACATGTCAGAATGACATGGGCATTTCACATTTTTTAAACTATGATTACCTACTTGTTAAGTTTTTGTTTATTAAATATCGTTATGGTCTATTGATGTATGAGGTGAAAACTATGAAAGTAGACTTACCAGCAAATCCGTTTCTAGATATATTTCATGACAGCACTGTAGAAGGTTGATTCCCTACCCTAATAGGGACAGAGAACACAAAGAGGTGAAATAGTCCCTCCTCATTGACTGTCCAAAGGATTTTTCTAGTGCCAAAAGAACAACAGACATATGGACAAAAATCTGTTTGATGTTCCTAGAGTTCTTTTTTGAGAGGACAAATTCAGATTCACTCCAAAGACTCTCAGGAAATTTTTCAAAACCACATTACATGAAGATAAAATTTCTTGAAATTAAATGTTGATGTCAGAAGTGGGATTTGAACCCACGCCTCCAGGGGAAACTGCAACCTAAACGCAGCGCCTTAGACCACTCTGCCATCTTGACTTCGATATGCAATTGGAACTTAACTCCTTCCATGCTAGTCAGCAGAAATGTTACCATTCCTTGTGATTAAAAACTTGTCACACCACCCCAAAAAAGTCAATAAATAACATTTTTTATATGCGTACTTTTCGTCTGCATTAATTTTTAAACCTCCATTTATTTTTTTTGAATATTAGGAATGTTAGATTTCTCACAAATGCGGTGATGCACCACATTTCTTCAGAAACTACTGTTTGGCCACACAGCAGGGCTTTGAAAGGAAGAGCCCTATTTGGGTTTTGCAATGCAGATTTTGCAGGAATACCTTGCAGATGAAATTTGCAGAGTACCAAAACAGCAGAAAACCTCCCAAAGTGACCACATTTTAGAAATTATTTTGCACAATGAGTTAATCAACACCTGCAATTACTATTGTCAGCCTATAGGTGTTTTCACTCTGAACCATCCAGCATTGCAAGTATGCCAGTTTAGTGCCCAGCTTTTGCTTGCAGAGACAAGCAACCCATACATTTTTAAGTGGGCTCTACTCACTGGAGCAATGTCAAATATGTAGATGCTTTGTCTCACCATTAAAGTAGAAACCTCCTATATTTCAAATTAAAGATGACGGACCTGTGTGGAGCTTGTGTTTTTTGCCTTTTTGACTTTGTCCACAGTATATTTTTTAAGGACATTTGTCTCAGTAATGCCTCAGTGTTTCAAAGTCAAACAAGCTGACTAATCATTCAGCTAGTGTCTGATAAGTGCTGTCTGTTTCAGCTATCAGGTTACCTTTTAATCCTCTTACAGCTAAGTCAATCTGAAATAAAACAAAATAGAGGAAAAATTACTAAAAAACATTCATGTGTTCAAAAGGAAAAAGTTACCGTTTCTCAAATTTTTAACATTTTGTTTTCTGTAGATAGTTAAGATTTTTAGGCCTTTTGATCATGATCAGTCCATGTGCTTTGTTTAATATCTCCTTAAAATGTAAACGGTGAAGAAAAAGCATTTTGCCGAAACCCGGGATTGGACCAGGGACCTTTAGATCTTCAGTCTAACGCTCTCCCAACTGAGCTATTTCGGCCATATCTATACATTTTCTGGGGGGTTTGACACTCTGCAAATGTCAAGTGTCACACCTGGAGGGATATATTATAATTTTTCATTTGACTGTTTTTTGAAGCATGATTTCTATTTGAAACGCCTTCCATTTTGCTGTACATATTTAATAACATTCATTAACTATTTGTGAATGAGTAGAAAAAGACAGCAATTTTGCCATTGAATTTTTACATTTTCAGTTTGTCTCCATGCACCAGTATAATTCTGACCCTGTGCTTCTAGAATAGGTCATGGTCGCACATAAAACACAATTTGCATGCATAATGTTACATCAAGTTTTATTTTTTATGAGATGCAAACAATTGGAGCAAAAAAGAGACAAAAATTTAGAGAAAATATTTTATTGATTGTTAAAAGTGAGACCATTTGTCCCAAAATGTGCTGAAACATGTCAGAATGACATGGGCATTTCACATTTTTTAAACTATGATTACCTACTTGTTAAGTTTTTGTTTATTAAATATCGTTATGGTCTATTGATGTATGAGGTGAAAACTATGAAAGTAGACTTACCAGCAAATCCGTTTCTAGATATATTTCATGACAGCACTGTAGAAGGTTGATTCCCTACCCTAATAGGGACAGAGAACACAAAGAGGTGAAATAGTCCCTCCTCATTGACTGTCCAAAGGATTTTTCTAGTGCCAAAAGAACAACAGACATATGCACAAAAAATCTGTTTGATGTTCCTAGAGTTCTTTTTTGAGAGGACAAATTCAGATTCACTCCAAAGACTCTCAGGAAATTTTTCAAAACCACATTACATGATGATAAAGTTTCTTGAAATTAAATGTTGATGTCAGAAGTGGGATTTGAACCCACGCCTCCAGGGGAAACTGCAACCTAAACGCAGCGCCTTAGACCACTCGGCCATCTTGACTTCGATATGCAATTGGAACTTAACTCCTTCCATGCTAGTCAGCAGAAATGTTACCATTCCTTGTGATTAAAAACTTGTCACACCACCCCAAAAAAGTCAATAAATAACATTTTTTATATGCGTACTTTTCGTCTGCATTAATTTTTAAACCTCCATTTATTTTGTTTGGATATTAGAAATGTTAGATTTCTCACAAATGCGGTGATGCACCACATTTTTTCAGAAACTACTGTTTGGCCACACAGCAGGGCTTTGAAAGGAAGAGCCCTATTTGGGTTTTGCAATGCAGATTTTGCAGGAATACCTTGCAGATGAAATTTGCAGAGTACCAAAACAGCAGAAAACCTCCCAAAGTGACCACATTTTAGAAATTATTTTGCACAATGAGTTAATCAACACCTGCAATTACTATTGTCAGCCTATAGGTGTTTTCACTCTGAACCATCCAGCATTGCAAGTATGCCAGTTTAGTGCCCAGCTTTTGCTTGCAGAGACAAGCAACCCATACATTTTTAAGTGGGCTCTACTCACTGGAGCAATGTCAAATATGTAGATGCTTTGTCTCACCATTAAAGTAGAAACCTCCTATATTTCAAATTAAAGATGACGGACCTGTGTGGAGCTTGTGTTTTTTGCCTTTTTGACTTTGTCCACAGCATATTTTTTAAGGACATTTGTCTCAGTAATGCCTCAGTGTTTCAAAGTCAAACAAGCTGACTATAATCATTCAGCTAGTGTCTGATAAGTGCTGTCTGTTTCAGCTATCAGGTTACCTTTTAATCCTCTTACAGCTAAGTCAATCTGAAATAAAACAAAATAGAGGAAAAATTACTAAAAAACATTCATGTGTTCAAAAGGAAAAAGTTACCGTTTCTCAAATTTTTAACATTTTGTTTTCTGTAGATAGTTAAGATTTTTAGGCCTTTTGATCATGATCAGTCCATGTGCTTTGTTTAATATCTCCTTAAAATGTAAACGGTGAAGAAAAAGCATTTTGCCGAAACCCGGGATTGGACTAGGGACCTTTAGATCTTCAGTCTAACGCTCTCCCAACTGAGCTATTTCGGCCATATCTATACATTTTCTGGGGGGTTTGACACTCTGCAAATGTCAAGTGTCACACCTGGAGGGATATATTATAATTTTTCATTTGACTGTTTTTTGAAGCATGATTTCTATTTGAAACGCCTTCCATTTTGCTGTACATATTTAATAACATTCATTAACTATTTGTGAATGAGTAGAAAAAGACAGCAATTTTGCCATTGAATTTTTACATTTTCAGTTTGTCTCCATGCACCAGTATAATTCTGACCCTGTGCTTCTAGAATAGGTCATGGTCGCACATAAAACACAATTTGCATGCATAATGTTACATCAAGTTTTATTTTTTATGAGATGCAAACAATTGGAGCAAAAAAGAGACAAAAATTTAGAGAAAATATTTTATTGATTGTTAAAAGTGAGACCATTTGTCCCAAAATGTGCTGAAACATGTCAGAATGACATGGGCATTTCACATTTTTTAAACTATGATTACCTACTTGTTAAGTTTTTGTTTATTAAATATCGTTATGGTCTATTGATGTGTGAGGTGAAAACTATGAAAGTAGACTTACCAGCAAATCCGTTTCTAGATATATTTCATGACAGCACTGTAGAAGGTTGATTCCCTACCCTAATAGGGACAGAGAACACAAAGAGGTGAAATAGTCCCTCCTCATTGACTGTCCAAAGGATTTTTCTAGTGCCAAAAGAACAACAGACATATGCACAAAAAATCTGTTTGATGTTCCTAGAGTTCTTTTTTGAGAGGACAAATTCAGATTCACTCCAAAGACTCTCAGGAAATTTTTCAAAACCACATTACATGAAGATAAAGTTTCTTGAAATTAAATGTTGATGTCAGAAGTGGGATTTGAACCCACGCCTCCAGGGGAAACTGCAACCTAAACGCAGCGCCTTAGACCACTCGGCCATCTTGACTTCGATATGCAATTGGAACTTAACTCCTTCCATGCTAGTCAGCAGAAATGTTACCATTCCTTGTGATTAAAAACTTGTCACACCACCCCAAAAAAGTCAATAAATAACATTTTTTATATGCGTACTTTTCGTCTGCATTAATTTTTAAACCTCCATTTATTTTGTTTGGATATTAGAAATGTTAGATTTCTCACAAATGCGGTGATGCACCACATTTCTTCAGAAACTACTGTTTGGCCACACAGCAGGGCTTTGAAAGGAAGAGCCCTATTTGGGTTTTGCAATGCAGATTTTGCAGGAATACCTTGCAGATGAAATTTGCAGAGTACCAAAACAGCAGAAAACCTCCCAAAGTGACCACATTTTAGAAATTATTTTGCACAATGAGTTAATCAACACCTGCAATTACTATTGTCAGCCTATAGGTGTTTTCACTCTGAACCATCCAGCATTGCAAGTATGCCAGTTTAGTGCCCAGCTTTTGCTTGCAGAGACAAGCAACCCATACATTTTTAAGTGGGCTCTACTCACTGGAGCAATGTCAAATATGTAGATGCTTTGTCTCACCATTAAAGTAGAAACCTCCTATATTTCAAATTAAAGATGACGGACCTGTGTGGAGCTTGTGTTTTTTGCCTTTTTGACTTTGTCCACAGCATATTTTTTAAGGACATTTGTCTCAGTAATGCCTCAGTGTTTCAAAGTCAAACAAGCTGACTATAATCATTCAGCTAGTGTCTGATAAGTGCTGTCTGTTTCAGCTATCAGGTTACCTTTTAATCCTCTTACAGCTAAGTCAATCTGAAATAAAACAAAATAGAGGAAAAATTACTAAAAAACATTCATGTGTTCAAAAGGAAAAAGTTACCGTTTCTCAAATTTTTAACATTTTGTTTTCTGTAGATAGTTAAGATTTTTAGGCCTTTTGATCATGATCAGTCCATGTGCTTTGTTTAATATCTCCTTAAAATGTAAGCGGTGAAGAAAAAGCATTTTGCCGAAACCCGGGATTGGACTAGGGACCTTTAGATCTTCAGTCTAACGCTCTCCCAACTGAGATATTTCGGCCATATCTATACATTTTCTGGGGGGTTTGACACTCTGCAAATGTCAAGTGTCACACCTGGAGGGATATATTATAATTTTTCATTTGACTGTTTTTTGAAGCATGATTTCTATTTGAAACGCCTTCCATTTTGCTGTACATATTTAATAACATTCATTAACTATTTGTGAATGAGTAGAAAAAGACAGCAATTTTGCCATTGAATTTTTACATTTTCAGTTTGTCTCCATGCACCAGTATAATTCTGACCCTGTGCTTCTAGAATAGGTCATGGTCGCACATAAAACACAATTTGCATGCATAATGTTACATCAAGTTTTATTTTTTATGAGATGCAAACAATTGGAGCAAAAAAGAGACAAAAATTTAGAGAAAATATTTTATTGATTGTTAAAAGTGAGACCATTTGTCCCAAAATGTGCTGAAACATGTCAGAATGACATGGGCATTTCACATTTTTTAAACTATGATTACCTACTTGTTAAGTTTTTGTTTATTAAGTATCGTTATGGTCTATTGATGTATGAGGTGAAAACTATGAAAGTAGACTTACCAGCAAATCCGTTTCTAGATATATTTCATGACAGCGCTGTAGAAGGTTGATTCCCTACCCTAATAGGGACAGAGAACACAAAGAGGTGAAATAGTCCCTCCTCATTGACTGTCCAAAGGATTTTTCTAGTGCCAAAAGAACAACAGACATATGCACAAAAAATCTGTTTGATGTTCCTAGAGTTCTTTTTTGAGAGGACAAATTCAGATTCACTCCAAAGACTCTCAGGAAATTTTTCTAAACCACATTACTAAGTTTTGTTTGACCTCATCTAATCAATAAATGAAGATAAAGTTTCTTGAAATTAAATATTGATGTCAGAAGTGGGATTTGAACCCACGCCTCCAGGGGAGACTGCGACCTGAACGCAGCGCCTTAGAACGCTCGGTATTAGACCGCTCGCCTTAGACAGCTTCGATATGCAATTGGAACTTAACTCCTTCCATGCTAGTCAGCAGAAATGTTACCATTCCTTGTGATTAAAAACTTGTCACACCACCCCAAAAAAGTCAATAAATAACATTTTTTATATGCGTACTTTTCGTCTGCATTAATTTTTAAACCTCCATTTATTTTGTTTGGATATTAGAAATGTTAGATTTCTCACAAATGCGGTGATGCACCACATTTCTTCAGAAACTACTGTTTGGCCACACAGCAGGGCTTTGAAAGGAAGAGCCCTATTTGGGTTTTGCAATGCAGATTTTGCAGGAATACCTTGCAGATGAAATTTGCAGAGTACCAAAACAGCAGAAAACCTCCCAAAGTGACCACATTTTAGAAATTATTTTGCACAATGAGTTAATCAACACCTGCAATTACTATTGTCAGCCTATAGGTGTTTTCACTCTGAACCATCCAGCATTGCAAGTATGCCAGTTTAGTGCCCAGCTTTTGCTTGCAGAGACAAGCAACCCATACATTTTTAAGTGGGCTCTACTCACTGGAGCAATGTCAAATATGTAGATACTTTGTCTCACCATTAAAGTAGAAACCTCCTATATTTCAAATTAAAGATGACGGACCTGTGTTCAACTTGTGTTTTTTGCCTTTTTGACTTTGTCCACAGCATATTTTTTAAGGACATTTGTCTCAGTAATGCCTCAGTGTTTCAAAGTCAAACAAGCTGACTATAATCATTCAGCTAGTGTCTGATAAGTGCTGTCTGTTTCAGCTATCAGGTTACCTTTTAATCCTCTTACAGCTAAGTCAATCTGAAATAAAACAAAATAGAGGAAAAATTACTAAAAAACATTCATGTGTTCAAAAGGAAAAAGTTACCGTTTCTCAAATTTTTAACATTTTGTTTTCTGTAGATAGTTAAGATTTTTAGGCCTTTTGATCATGATCAGTCCATGTACTTTGTTTAATATCTCCTTAAAATGTAAACGGTGAAGAAAAAGCATTTTGCCGAAACCCGGGATTGGACCAGGGACCTTTAGATCTTCAGTCTAACGCTCTCCCAACTGAGATATTTCTGCCATATCTATACATTTTCTCGGGGGTTTGACACTCTGCAAATGTCAAGTGTCATACCTGGAGGGATATATTATAATTTTTCATTTGACTGTTTTTTGAAGCATGATTTCTATTTGAAACGCCTTCCATTTTGCTGTACATATTTAATAACATTCATTAACTATTTGTGAATGAGTAGAAAAAGACAGCAATTTTGCCATTGAATTTTTACATTTTCAGTTTGTCTCCATGCACCAGTATAATTCTGACCCTGTGCTTCTAGAATAGGTCATGGTCGCACATAAAACACAATTTGCATGCATAATGTTACATCAAGTTTTATTTTTTATGAGATGCAAACAATTGGAGCAAAAAAGAGACAAAAATTTAGAGAAAATATTTTATTGATTGTTAAAAGTGAGACCATTTGTCCCAAAATGTGCTGAAACATGTCAGAAGGACATGGGCATTTCACATTTTTTAAACTATGATTACCTACTTGTTAAGTTTTTGTTAATTAAGTATCATTATGGTCTATTGATGTATGAGGTGAAAACTATGAAAGTAGACTTACCAGCAAATCCGTTTCTAGATATATTTCATGACAGCACTGTAGAAGGTTGATTCCCTACCCTAATAGGGACAGAGAACACAAAGAGGTGAAATAGTCCCTCCTCATTGACTGTCCAAAGGATTTTTCTAGTGCCAAAAGAACAACAGACATATGCACAAAAAATCTGTTTGATGTTCCTAGAGTTCTTTTTTGAGAGGACAAATTCAGATTCACTACAAAGACTCTCAGGAAATTTTTCAAAACCACATTACATGAAGATAAAGTTTCTTGAAATTAAATGTTGATTTCAGAAGTGGGATTTGAACCCACGCCTCCAGGGGAAACTGCAACCTAAACGCAGCGCCTTAGACCACTCGGCCATCCTGACTTCGAAATGCAATTGGAACTTAACTCCTTCCATGCTAGTCAGCAGAAATGTTACCATTCCTTGTGATTAAAAAC
Source organism: Dendrobates tinctorius (assembly GCF_039654945.1). Taxonomy (NCBI): domain Eukaryota; kingdom Metazoa; phylum Chordata; class Amphibia; order Anura; family Dendrobatidae; genus Dendrobates; species Dendrobates tinctorius. Next base: position 3,462,749 of record NW_027362016.1, on the reverse strand, counting down.
TTGTCACACCACCCCAAAAAAGTCAATAAATAACATTTTTTATATGCGTACTTTTCGTCTGCATTAATTTTTAAACCTCCATTTATTTTGTTTGGATATTAGAAATGTTAGATTTCTCACAAATGCGGTGATGCACCACATTTCTTCAGAAACTACTGTTTGGCCACACAGCAGGGCTTTGAAAGGAAGAGCCCTATTTGGGTTTTGCAATGCAGATTTTGCAGGAATACCTTGCAGATGAAATTTGCAGAGTACCAAAACAGCAGAAAACCTCCCAAAGTGACCACATTTTAGAAATTATTTTGCACAATGAGTTAATCAACACCTGCAATTACTATTGTCAGCCTATAGGTGTTTTCACTCTGAACCATCCAGCATTGCAAGTATGCCAGTTTAGTGCCCAGCTTTTGCTTGCAGAGACAAGCAACCCATACATTTTTAAGTGGGCTCTACTCACTGGAGCAATGTCAAATATGTAGATGCTTTGTCTCACCATTAAAGTAGAAACCTCCTATATTTCAAATTAAAGATGACGGACCTGTGTGGAGCTTGTGTTTTTTGCCTTTTTGACTTTGTCCACAGCATATTTTTTAAGGACATTTGTCTCAGTAATGCCTCAGTGTTTCAAAGTCAAACAAGCTGACTATAATCATTCAGCTAGTGTCTGATAAGTGCTGTCTGTTTCAGCTATCAGGTTACCTTTTAATCCTCTTACAGCTAAGTCAATCTGAAATAAAACAAAATAGAGGAAAAATTACTAAAAAACATTCATGTGTTCAAAAGGAAAAAGTTACCGTTTCTCAAATTTTTAACATTTTGTTTTCTGTAGATAGTTAAGATTTTTAGGCCTTTTGATCATGATCAGTCCATGTGCTTTGTTTAATATCTCCTTAAAATGTAAACGGTGAAGAAAAAGCATTTTGCCGAAACCCGGGATTAGACCAGGGACCTTTAGATCTTCAGTCTAACGCTCTCCCAACTTTGCTATTTCGGCCATATCTATACATTTTCTGGGGGTTTGACACTCTGCAAATGTCAAGTGTCACACCTGGAGGGATATATTATAATTTTTCATTTGACTGTTTTTTGAAGCATGATTTCTATTTGAAACGCCTTCCATTTTGCTGTACATATTTAATAACATTCATTAACTATTTGTGAATGAGTAGAAAAAGACAGCAATTTTGCCATTGAATTTTTACATTTTCAGTTTGTCTCCATGCACCAGTATAATTCTGACCCTGTGCTTCTAGAATAGGTCATGGTCGCACATAAAACACAATTTGCATGCATAATGTTACATCAAGTTTTATTTTTTATGAGATGCAAACAATTGGAGCAAAAAAGAGACAAAAATTTAGAGAAAATATTTTATTGATTGTTAAAAGTGAGACCATTTGTCCCAAAATGTGCTGAAACATGTCAGAATGACATGGGCATTTCACATTTTTTAAACTATGATTACCTACTTGTTAAGTTTTTGTTTATTAAATATCGTTATGGTCTATTGATGTATGAGGTGAAAACTATGAAAGTAGACTTACCAGCAAATCCGTTTCTAGATATATTTCATGACAGCACTGTAGAAGGTTGATTCCCTACCCTAATAGGGACAGAGAACACAAAGAGGTGAAATAGTCCCTCCTCATTGACTGTCCAAAGGATTTTTCTAGTGCCAAAAGAACAACAGACATATGGACAAAAATCTGTTTGATGTTCCTAGAGTTCTTTTTTGAGAGGACAAATTCAGATTCACTCCAAAGACTCTCAGGAAATTTTTCAAAACCACATTACATGAAGATAAAATTTCTTGAAATTAAATGTTGATGTCAGAAGTGGGATTTGAACCCACGCCTCCAGGGGAAACTGCAACCTAAACGCAGCGCCTTAGACCACTCTGCCATCTTGACTTCGATATGCAATTGGAACTTAACTCCTTCCATGCTAGTCAGCAGAAATGTTACCATTCCTTGTGATTAAAAACTTGTCACACCACCCCAAAAAAGTCAATAAATAACATTTTTTATATGCGTACTTTTCGTCTGCATTAATTTTTAAACCTCCATTTATTTTGTTTGGATATTAGAAATGTTAGATTTCTCACAAATGCGGTGATGCACCACATTTCTTCAGAAACTACTGTTTGGCCACACAGCAGGGCTTTGAAAGGAAGAGCCCTATTTGGGTTTTGCAATGCAGATTTTGCAGGAATACCTTGCAGATGAAATTTGCAGAGTACCAAAACAGCAGAAAACCTCCCAAAGTGACCACATTTTAGAAATTATTTTGCACAATGAGTTAATCAACACCTGCAATTACTATTGTCAGCCTATAGGTGTTTTCACTCTGAACCATCCAGCATTGCAAGTATGCCAGTTTAGTGCCCAGCTTTTGCTTGCAGAGACAAGCAACCCATACATTTTTAAGTGGGCTCTACTCACTGGAGCAATGTCAAATATGTAGATGCTTTGTCTCACCATTAAAGTAGAAACCTCCTATATTTCAAATTAAAGATGACGGACCTGTGTGGAGCTTGTGTTTTTTGCCTTTTTGACTTTGTCCACAGTATATTTTTTAAGGACATTTGTCTCAGTAATGCCTCAGTGTTTCAAAGTCAAACAAGCTGACTAATCATTCAGCTAGTGTCTGATAAGTGCTGTCTGTTTCAGCTATCAGGTTACCTTTTAATCCTCTTACAGCTAAGTCAATCTGAAATAAAACAAAATAGAGGAAAAATTACTAAAAAACATTCATGTGTTCAAAAGGAAAAAGTTACCGTTTCTCAAATTTTTAACATTTTGTTTTCTGTAGATAGTTAAGATTTTTAGGCCTTTTGATCATGATCAGTCCATGTGCTTTGTTTAATATCTCCTTAAAATGTAAACGGTGAAGAAAAAGCATTTTGCCGAAACCCGGGATTGGACCAGGGACCTTTAGATCTTCAGTCTAACGCTCTCCCAACTGAGATATTTCGGCCATATCTATACATTTTCTGGGGGGTTTGACACTCTGCAAATGTCAAGTGTCACACCTGGAGGGATATATTATAATTTTTCATTTGACTGTTTTTTGAAGCATGATTTCTATTTGAAACGCCTTCCATTTTGCTGTACATATTTAATAACATTCATTAACTATTTGTGAATGAGTAGAAAAAGACAGCAATTTTGCCATTGAATTTTTACATTTTCAGTTTGTCTCCATGCACCAGTATAATTCTGACCCTGTGCTTCTAGAATAGGTCATGGTCGCACATAAAACACAATTTGCATGCATAATGTTACATCAAGTTTTATTTTTTATGAGATGCAAACAATTGGAGCAAAAAAGAGACAAAAATTTAGAGAAAATATTTTATTGATTGTTAAAAGTGAGACCATTTGTCCCAAAATGTGCTGAAACATGTCAGAATGACATGGGCATTTCACATTTTTTAAACTATGATTACCTACTTGTTAAGTTTTTGTTTATTAAATATCGTTATGGTCTATTGATGTGTGAGGTGAAAACTATGAAAGTAGACTTACCAGCAAATCCGTTTCTAGATATATTTCATGACAGCACTGTAGAAGGTTGATTCCCTACCCTAATAGGGACAGAGAACACAAAGAGGTGAAATAGTCCCTCCTCATTGACTGTCCAAAGGATTTTTCTAGTGCCAAAAGAACAACAGACATATGCACAAAAAATCTGTTTGATGTTCCTAGAGTTCTTTTTTGAGAGGACAAATTCAGATTCACTCCAAAGACTCTCAGGAAATTTTTCAAAACCACATTACATGAAGATAAAGTTTCTTGAAATTAAATGTTGATGTCAGAAGTGGGATTTGAACCCACGCCTCCAGGGGAAACTGCAACCTAAACGCAGCGCCTTAGACCACTCGGCCATCTTGACTTCGATATGCAATTGGAACTTAACTCCTTCCATGCTAGTCAGCAGAAATGTTACCATTCCTTGTGATTAAAAACTTGTCACACCACCCCAAAAAAGTCAATAAATAACATTTTTTATATGCGTACTTTTCGTCTGCATTAATTTTTAAACCTCCATTTATTTTGTTTGGATATTAGAAATGTTAGATTTCTCACAAATGCGGTGATGCACCACATTTCTTCAGAAACTACTGTTTGGCCACACAGCAGGGCTTTGAAAGGAAGAGCCCTATTTGGGTTTTGCAATGCAGATTTTGCAGGAATACCTTGCAGATGAAATTTGCAGAGTACCAAAACAGCAGAAAACCTCCCAAAGTGACCACATTTTAGAAATTATTTTGCACAATGAGTTAATCAACACCTGCAATTACTATTGTCAGCCTATAGGTGTTTTCACTCTGAACCATCCAGCATTGCAAGTATGCCAGTTTAGTGCCCAGCTTTTGCTTGCAGAGACAAGCAACCCATACATTTTTAAGTGGGCTCTACTCACTGGAGCAATGTCAAATATGTAGATGCTTTGTCTCACCATTAAAGTAGAAACCTCCTATATTTCAAATTAAAGATGACGGACCTGTGTGGAGCTTGTGTTTTTTGCCTTTTTGACTTTGTCCACAGCATATTTTTTAAGGACATTTGTCTCAGTAATGCCTCAGTGTTTCAAAGTCAAACAAGCTGACTATAATCATTCAGCTAGTGTCTGATAAGTGCTGTCTGTTTCAGCTATCAGGTTACCTTTTAATCCTCTTACAGCTAAGTCAATCTGAAATAAAACAAAATAGAGGAAAAATTACTAAAAAACATTCATGTGTTCAAAAGGAAAAAGTTACCGTTTCTCAAATTTTTAACATTTTGTTTTCTGTAGATAGTTAAGATTTTTAGGCCTTTTGATCATGATCAGTCCATGTGCTTTGTTTAATATCTCCTTAAAATGTAAGCGGTGAAGAAAAAGCATTTTGCCGAAACCCGGGATTGGACTAGGGACCTTTAGATCTTCAGTCTAACGCTCTCCCAACTGAGCTATTTCGGCCATATCTATACATTTTCTGGGGGGTTTGACACTCTGCAAATGTCAAGTGTCACACCTGGAGGGATATATTATAATTTTTCATTTGACTGTTTTTTGAAGCATGATTTCTATTTGAAACGCCTTCCATTTTGCTGTACATATTTAATAACATTCATTAACTATTTGTGAATGAGTAGAAAAAGACAGCAATTTTGCCATTGAATTTTTACATTTTCAGTTTGTCTCCATGCACCAGTATAATTCTGACCCTGTGCTTCTAGAATAGGTCATGGTCGCACATAAAACACAATTTGCATGCATAATGTTACATCAAGTTTTATTTTTTATGAGATGCAAACAATTGGAGCAAAAAAGAGACAAAAATTTAGAGAAAATATTTTATTGATTGTTAAAAGTGAGACCATTTGTCCCAAAATGTGCTGAAACATGTCAGAATGACATGGGCATTTCACATTTTTTAAACTATGATTACCTACTTGTTAAGTTTTTGTTTATTAAATATCGTTATGGTCTATTGATGTGTGAGGTGAAAACTATGAAAGTAGACTTACCAGCAAATCCGTTTCTAGATATATTTCATGACAGCACTGTAGAAGGTTGATTCCCTACCCTAATAGGGACAGAGAACACAAAGAGGTGAAATAGTCCCTCCTCATTGACTGTCCAAAGGATTTTTCTAGTGCCAAAAGAACAACAGACATATGCACAAAAAATCTGTTTGATGTTCCTAGAGTTCTTTTTTGAGAGGACAAATTCAGATTCACTCCAAAGACTCTCAGGAAATTTTTCAAAACCACATTACATGAAGATAAAGTTTCTTGAAATTAAATGTTGATGTCAGAAGTGGGATTTGAACCCACGCCTCCAGGGGAAACTGCAACCTAAACGCAGCGCCTTAGACCACTCGGCCATCTTGACTTCGATATGCAATTGGAACTTAACTCCTTCCATGCTAGTCAGCAGAAATGTTACCATTCCTTGTGATTAAAAACTTGTCACACCACCCCAAAAAAGTCAATAAATAACATTTTTTATATGCGTACTTTTCGTCTGCATTAATTTTTAAACCTCCATTTATTTTGTTTGGATATTAGAAATGTTAGATTTCTCACAAATGCGGTGATGCACCACATTTCTTCAGAAACTACTGTTTGGCCACACAGCAGGGCTTTGAAAGGAAGAGCCCTATTTGGGTTTTGCAATGCAGATTTTGCAGGAATACCTTGCAGATGAAATTTGCAGAGTACCAAAACAGCAGAAAACCTCCCAAAGTGACCACATTTTAGAAATTATTTTGCACAATGAGTTAATCAACACCTGCAATTACTATTGTCAGCCTATAGGTGTTTTCACTCTGAACCATCCAGCATTGCAAGTATGCCAGTTTAGTGCCCAGCTTTTGCTTGCAGAGACAAGCAACCCATACATTTTTAAGTGGGCTCTACTCACTGGAGCAATGTCAAATATGTAGATGCTTTGTCTCACCATTAAAGTAGAAACCTCCTATATTTCAAATTAAAGATGACGGACCTGTGTGGAGCTTGTGTTTTTTGCCTTTTTGACTTTGTCCACAGCATATTTTTTAAGGACATTTGTCTCAGTAATGCCTCAGTGTTTCAAAGTCAAACAAGCTGACTATAATCATTCAGCTAGTGTCTGATAAGTGCTGTCTGTTTCAGCTATCAGGTTACCTTTTAATCCTCTTACAGCTAAGTCAATCTGAAATAAAACAAAATAGAGGAAAAATTACTAAAAAACATTCATGTGTTCAAAAGGAAAAAGTTACCGTTTCTCAAATTTTTAACATTTTGTTTTCTGTAGATAGTTAAGATTTTTAGGCCTTTTGATCATGATCAGTCCATGTGCTTTGTTTAATATCTCCTTAAAATGTAAGCGGTGAAGAAAAAGCATTTTGCCGAAACCCGGGATTGGACTAGGGACCTTTAGATCTTCAGTCTAACGCTCTCCCAACTGAGCTATTTCGGCCATATCTATACATTTTCTGGGGGGTTTGACACTCTGCAAATGTCAAGTGTCACACCTGGAGGGATATATTATAATTTTTCATTTGACTGTTTTTTGAAGCATGATTTCTATTTGAAACGCCTTCCATTTTGCTGTACATATTTAATAACATTCATTAACTATTTGTGAATGAGTAGAAAAAGACAGCAATTTTGCCATTGAATTTTTACATTTTCAGTTTGTCTCCATGCACCAGTATAATTCTGACCCTGTGCTTCTAGAATAGGTCATGGTCGCACATAAAACACAATTTGCATGCATAATGTTACATCAAGTTTTATTTTTTATGAGATGCAAACAATTGGAGCAAAAAAGAGACAAAAATTTAGAGAAAATATTTTATTGATTGTTAAAAGTGAGACCATTTGTCCCAAAATGTGCTGAAACATGTCAGAATGACATGGGCATTTCACATTTTTTAAACTATGATTACCTACTTGTTAAGTTTTTGTTTATTAAGTATCGTTATGGTCTATTGATGTATGAGGTGAAAACTATGAAAGTAGACTTACCAGCAAATCCGTTTCTAGATATATTTCATGACAGCGCTGTAGAAGGTTGATTCCCTACCCTAATAGGGACAGAGAACACAAAGAGGTGAAATAGTCCCTCCTCATTGACTGTCCAAAGGATTTTTCTAGTGCCAAAAGAACAACAGACATATGCACAAAAAATCTGTTTGATGTTCCTAGAGTTCTTTTTTGAGAGGACAAATTCAGATTCACTCAAAAGACTCTCAGGAAATTTTTCTAAACCACATTACTAAGTTTTGTTTGACCTCATCTAATCAATAAATGAAGATAAAGTTTCTTGAAATTAAATATTGATGTCAGAAGTGGGATTTGAACCCACGCCTCCAGGGGAGACTGCGACCTGAACGCAGCGCCTTAGAACGCTCGGTATTAGACCGCTCGCCTTAGACAGCTTCGATATGCAATTGGAACTTAACTCCTTCCATGCTAGTCAGCAGAAATGTTACCATTCCTTGTGATTAAAAACTTGTCACACCACCCCAAAAAAGTCAATAAATAACATTTTTTATATGCGTACTTTTCGTCTGCATTAATTTTTAAACCTCCATTTATTTTGTTTGGATATTAGAAATGTTAGATTTCTCACAAATGCGGTGATGCACCACATTTCTTCAGAAACTACTGTTTGGCCACACAGCAGGGCTTTGAAAGGAAGAGCCCTATTTGGGTTTTGCAATGCAGATTTTGCAGGAATACCTTGCAGATGAAATTTGCAGAGTACCAAAACAGCAGAAAACCTCCCAAAGTGACCACATTTTAGAAATTATTTTGCACAATGAGTTAATCAACACCTGCAATTACTATTGTCAGCCTATAGGTGTTTTCACTCTGAACCATCCAGCATTGCAAGTATGCCAGTTTAGTGCCCAGCTTTTGCTTGCAGAGACAAGCAACCCATACATTTTTAAGTGGGCTCTACTCACTGGAGCAATGTCAAATATGTAGATGCTTTGTCTCACCATTAAAGTAGAAACCTCCTATATTTCAAATTAAAGATGACGGACCTGTGTGGAGCTTGTGTTTTTTGCCTTTTTGACTTTGTCCACAGCATATTTTTTAAGGACATTTGTCTCAGTAATGCCTCAGTGTTTCAAAGTCAAACAAGCTGACTATAATCATTCAGCTAGTGTCTGATAAGTGCTGTCTGTTTCAGCTATCAGGTTACCTTTTAATCCTCTTACAGCTAAGTCAATCTGAAATAAAACAAAATAGAGGAAAAATTACTAAAAAACATTCATGTGTTCAAAAGGAAAAAGTTACCGTTTCTCAAATTTTTAACATTTTGTTTTCTGTAGATAGTTAAGATTTTTAGGCCTTTTGATCATGATCAGTCCATGTGCTTTGTTTAATATCTCCTTAAAATGTAAACGGTGAAGAAAAAGCATTTTGCCGAAACCCGGGACCTTTAGATCTTCAGTCTAACGCTCTCCCAACTTTGCTATTTCGGCCATATCTATACATTTTCTGGGGGGTTTGACACTCTGCAAATGTCAAGTGTCACACCTGGAGGGATATATTATAATTTTTCATTTGACTGTTTTTTGAAGCATGATTTCTATTTGAAACGCCTTCCATTTTGCTGTACATATTTAATAACATTCATTAACTATTTGTGAATGAGTAGAAAAAGACAGCAATTTTGCCATTGAATTTTTACATTTTCAGTTTGTCTCCATGCACCAGTATAATTCTGACCCTGTGCTTCTAGAATAGGTCATGGTCGCACATAAAACACAATTTGCATGCATAATGTTACATCAAGTTTTATTTTTTATGAGATGCAAACAATTGGAGCAAAAAAGAGACAAAAATTTAGAGAAAATATTTTATTGATTGTTAAAAGTGAGACCATTTGTCCCAAAATGTGCTGAAACATGTCAGAATGACATGGGCATTTCACATTTTTTAAACTATGATTACCTACTTGTTAAGTTTTTGTTTATTAAATATCGTTATGGTCTATTGATGTATGAGGTGAAAACTATGAAAGTAGACTTACCAGCAAATCCGTTTCTAGATATATTTCATGACAGCACTGTAGAAGGTTGATTCCCTACCCTAATAGGGACAGAGAACACAAAGAGGTGAAATAGTCCCTCCTCATTGACTGTCCAAAGGATTTTTCTAGTGCCAAAAGAACAACAGACATATGGACAAAAATCTGTTTGATGTTCCTAGAGTTCTTTTTTGAGAGGACAAATTCAGATTCACTCCAAAGACTCTCAGGAAATTTTTCAAAACCACATTACATGAAGATAAAATTTCTTGAAATTAAATGTTGATGTCAGAAGTGGGATTTGAACCCACACCTCCAGGGGAAACTGCAACCTAAACGCAGCGCCTTAGACCACTCTGCCATCTTGACTTCGATATGTAATTGGAACTTAACTCCTTCCATGCTAGTCAGCAGAAATGTTACCATTCCTTGTGATTAAAAACTTGTCACACCACCCCAAAAAAGTCAATAAATAACATTTTTTATATGCGTACTTTTCGTCTGCATTAATTTTTAAACCTCCATTTATTTTGTTTGGATATTAGAAATGTTAGATTTCTCACAAATGCGGTGATGCACCACATTTCTTCAGAAACTACTGTTTGGCCACACAGCAGGGCTTTGAAAGGAAGAGCCCTATTTGGGTTTTGCAATGCAGATTTTGCAGGAATACCTTGCAGATGAAATTTGCAGAGTACCAAAACAGCAGAAAACCTCCCAAAGTGACCACATTTTAGAAATTATTTTGCACAATGAGTTAATCAACACCTGCAATTACTATTGTCAGCCTATAGGTGTTTTCACTCTGAACCATCCAGCATTGCAAGTATGCCAGTTTAGTGCCCAGCTTTTGCTTGCAGAGACAAGCAACCCATACATTTTTAAGTGGGCTCTACTCACTGGAGCAATGTCAAATATGTAGATGCTTTGTCTCACCATTAAAGTAGAAACCTCCTATATTTCAAATTAAAGATGACGGACCTGTGTGGAGCTTGTGTTTTTTGCCTTTTTGACTTTGTCCACAGCATATTTTTTAAGGACATTTGTCTCAGTAATGCCTCAGTGTTTCAAAGTCAAACAAGCTGACTATAATCATTCAGCTAGTGTCTGATAAGTGCTGTCTGTTTCAGCTATCAGGTTACCTTTTAATCCTCTTACAGCTAAGTCAATCTGAAATAAAACAAAATAGAGGAAAAATTACTAAAAAACATTCATGTGTTCAAAAGGAAAAAGTTACCGTTTCTCAAATTTTTAACATTTTGTTTTCTGTAGATAGTTAAGATTTTTAGGCCTTTTGATCATGATCAGTCCATGTGCTTTGTTTAATATCTCCTTAAAATGTAAACGGTGAAGAAAAAGCATTTTGCCGAAACCCGGGACCTTTAGATCTTCAGTCTAACGCTCTCCCAACTTTGCTATTTCGGCCATATCTATACATTTTCTGGGGGGTTTGACACTCTGCAAATGTCAAGTGTCACACCTGGAGGGATATATTATAATTTTTCATTTGACTGTTTTTTGAAGCATGATTTCTATTTGAAACGCCTTCCATTTTGCTGTACATATTTAATAACATTCATTAACTATTTGTGAATGAGTAGAAAAAGACAGCAATTTTGCCATTGAATTTTTACATTTTCAGTTTGTCTCCATGCACCAGTATAATTCTGACCCTGTGCTTCTAGAATAGGTCATGGTCGCACATAAAACACAATTTGCATGCATAATGTTACATCAAGTTTTATTTTTTATGAGATGCAAACAATTGGAGCAAAAAAGAGACAAAAATTTAGAGAAAATATTTTATTGATTGTTAAAAGTGAGACCATTTGTCCCAAAATGTGCTGAAACATGTCAGAATGACATGGGCATTTCACATTTTTTAAACTATGATTACCTACTTGTTAAGTTTTTGTTTATTAAATATCGTTATGGTCTATTGATGTATGAGGTGAAAACTATGAAAGTAGACTTACCAGCAAATCCGTTTCTAGATATATTTCATGACAGCACTGTAGAAGGTTGATTCCCTACCCTAATAGGGACAGAGAACACAAAGAGGTGAAATAGTCCCTCCTCATTGACTGTCCAAAGGATTTTTCTAGTGCCAAAAGAACAACAGACATATGGACAAAAATCTGTTTGATGTTCCTAGAGTTCTTTTTTGAGAGGACAAATTCAGATTCACTCCAAAGACTCTCAGGAAATTTTTCAAAACCACATTACATGAAGATAAAATTTCTTGAAATTAAATGTTGATGTCAGAAGTGGGATTTGAACCCACGCCTCCAGGGGAAACTGCAACCTAAACGCAGCGCCTTAGACCACTCTGCCATCTTGACTTCGATATGTAATTGGAACTTAACTCCTTCCATGCTAGTCAGCAGAAATGTTACCATTCCTTGTGATTAAAAACTTGTCACACCACCCCAAAAAAGTCAATAAATAACATTTTTTATATGCGTACTTTTCGTCTGCATTAATTTTTAAACCTCCATTTATTTTGTTTGGATATTAGAAATGTTAGATTTCTCACAAATGCGGTGATGCACCACATTTCTTCAGAAACTACTGTTTGGCCACACAGCAGGGCTTTGAAAGGAAGAGCCCTATTTGGGTTTTGCAATGCAGATTTTGCAGGAATACCTTGCAGATGAAATTTGCAGAGTACCAAAACAGCAGAAAACCTCCCAAAGTGACCACATTTTAGAAATTATTTTGCACAATGAGTTAATCAACACCTGCAATTACTATTGTCAGCCTATAGGTGTTTTCACTCTGAACCATCCAGCATTGCAAGTATGCCAGTTTAGTGCCCAGCTTTTGCTTGCAGAGACAAGCAACCCATACATTTTTAAGTGGGCTCTACTCACTGGAGCAATGTCAAATATGTAGATGCTTTGTCTCACCATTAAAGTAGAAACCTCCTATATTTCAAATTAAAGATGACGGACCTGTGTGGAGCTTGTGTTTTTTGCCTTTTTGACTTTGTCCACAGTATATTTTTTAAGGACATTTGTCTCAGTAATGCCTCAGTGTTTCAAAGTCAAACAAGCTGACTAATCATTCAGCTAGTGTCTGATAAGTGCTGTCTGTTTCTGCTATCAGGTTACCTTTTAATCCTCTTACAGCTAAGTCAATCTGAAATAAAACAAAATAGAGGAAAAATTACTAAAAAACATTCATGTGTTCAAAAGGAAAAAGTTACCGTTTCTCAAATTTTTAACATTTTGTTTTCTGTAGATAGTTAAGATTTTTAGGCCTTTTGATCATGATCAGTCCATGTGCTTTGTTTAATATCTCCTTAAAATGTAAACGGTGAAGAAAAAGCATTTTGCCGAAACCCGGGATTGGACCAGGGACCTTTAGATCTTCAGTCTAACGCTCTCCCAACTGAGCTATTTCGGCCATATCTATACATTTTCTGGGGGGTTTGACACTCTGCAAATGTCAAGTGTCACACCTGGAGGGATATATTATAATTTTTCATTTGACTGTTTTTTGAAGCATGATTTCTATTTGAAACGCCTTCCATTTTGCTGTACATATTTAATAACATTCATTAACTATTTGTGAATGAGTAGAAAAAGACAGCAATTTTGCCATTGAATTTTTACATTTTCAGTTTGTCTCCATGCACCAGTATAATTCTGACCCTGTGCTTCTAGAATAGGTCATGGTCGCACATAAAACACAATTTGCATGCATAATGTTACATCAAGTTTTATTTTTTATGAGATGCAAACAATTGGAGCAAAAAAGAGACAAAAATTTAGAGAAAATATTTTATTGATTGTTAAAAGTGAGACCATTTGTCCCAAAATGTGCTGAAACATGTCAGAATGACATGGGCATTTCACATTTTTTAAACTATGATTACCTACTTGTTAAGTTTTTGTTTATTAAATATCGTTATGGTCTATTGATGTATGAGGTGAAAACTATGAAAGTAGACTTACCAGCAAATCCGTTTCTAGATATATTTCATGACAGCACTGTAGAAGGTTGATTCCCTACCCTAATAGGGACAGAGAACACAAAGAGGTGAAATAGTCCCTCCTCATTGACTGTCCAAAGGATTTTTCTAGTGCCAAAAGAACAACAGACATATGCACAAAAAATCTGTTTGATGTTCCTAGAGTTCTTTTTTGAGAGGACAAATTCAGATTCACTCCAAAGACTCTAAGGAAATTTTTCAAAACCACATTACATGATGATAAAGTTTCTTGAAATTAAATGTTGATGTCAGAAGTGGGATTTGAACCCACGCCTCCAGGGGAAACTGCAACCTAAACGCAGCGCCTTAGACCACTCGGCCATCTTGACTTCGATATGCAATTGGAACTTAACTCCTTCCATGCTAGTCAGCAGAAATGTTACCATTCCTTGTGATTAAAAACTTGTCACACCACCCCAAAAAAGTCAATAAATAACATTTTTTATATGCGTACTTTTCGTCTGCATTAATTTTTAAACCTCCATTTATTTTGTTTGGATATTAGAAATGTTAGATTTCTCACAAATGCGGTGATGCACCACATTTCTTCAGAAACTACTGTTTGGCCACACAGCAGGGCTTTGAAAGGAAGAGCCCTATTTGGGTTTTGCAATGCAGATTTTGCAGGAATACCTTGCAGATGAAATTTGCAGAGTACCAAAACAGCAGAAAACCTCCCAAAGTGACCACATTTTAGAAATTATTTTGCACAATGAGTTAATCAACACCTGCAATTACTATTGTCAGCCTATAGGTGTTTTCACTCTGAACCATCCAGCATTGCAAGTATGCCAGTTTAGTGCCCAGCTTTTGCTTGCAGAGACAAGCAACCCATACATTTTTAAGTGGGCTCTACTCACTGGAGCAATGTCAAATATGTAGATGCTTTGTCTCACCATTAAAGTAGAAACCTCCTATATTTCAAATTAAAGATGACGGACCTGTGTGGAGCTTGTGTTTTTTGCCTTTTTGACTTTGTCCACAGCATATTTTTTAAGGACATTTGTCTCAGTAATGCCTCAGTGTTTCAAAGTCAAACAAGCTGACTATAATCATTCAGCTAGTGTCTGATAAGTGCTGTCTGTTTCAGCTATCAGGTTACCTTTTAATCCTCTTACAGCTAAGTCAATCTGAAATAAAACAAAATAGAGGAAAAATTACTAAAAAACATTCATGTGTTCAAAAGGAAAAAGTTACCGTTTCTCAAATTTTTAACATTTTGTTTTCTGTAGATAGTTAAGATTTTTAGGCCTTTTGATCATGATCAGTCCATGTGCTTTGTTTAATATCTCCTTAAAATGTAAACGGTGAAGAAAAAGCATTTTGCCGAAACCCGGGATTGGACTAGGGACCTTTAGATCTTCAGTCTAACGCTCTCCCAACTGAGCTATTTCGGCCATATCTATACATTTTCTGGGGGGTTTGACACTCTGCAAATGTCAAGTGTCACACCTGGAGGGATATATTATAATTTTTCATTTGACTGTTTTTTGAAGCATGATTTCTATTTGAAACGCCTTCCATTTTGCTGTACATATTTAATAACATTCATTAACTATTTGTGAATGAGTAGAAAAAGACAGCAATTTTGCCATTGAATTTTTACATTTTCAGTTTGTCTCCATGCACCAGTATAATTCTGACCCTGTGCTTCTAGAATAGGTCATGGTCGCACATAAAACACAATTTGCATGCATAATGTTACATCAAGTTTTATTTTTTATGAGATGCAAACAATTGGAGCAAAAAAGAGACAAAAATTTAGAGAAAATATTTTATTGATTGTTAAAAGTGAGACCATTTGTCCCAAAATGTGCTGAAACATGTCAGAATGACATGGGCATTTCACATTTTTTAAACTATGATTACCTACTTGTTA
The DNA here is from genome assembly GCF_039654945.1 of Dendrobates tinctorius. Taxonomy (NCBI): domain Eukaryota; kingdom Metazoa; phylum Chordata; class Amphibia; order Anura; family Dendrobatidae; genus Dendrobates; species Dendrobates tinctorius. The sequence goes on along the minus strand of NW_027362016.1, from coordinate 3,447,357 downwards.
AGTTTTTGTTTATTAAATATCGTTATGGTCTATTGATGTGTGAGGTGAAAACTATGAAAGTAGACTTACCAGCAAATCCGTTTCTAGATATATTTCATGACAGCACTGTAGAAGGTTGATTCCCTACCCTAATAGGGACAGAGAACACAAAGAGGTGAAATAGTCCCTCCTCATTGACTGTCCAAAGGATTTTTCTAGTGCCAAAAGAACAACAGACATATGCACAAAAAATCTGTTTGATGTTCCTAGAGTTCTTTTTTGAGAGGACAAATTCAGATTCACTCCAAAGACTCTCAGGAAATTTTTCTAAACCACATTACTAAGTTTTGTTTGACCTCATCTAATCAATAAATGAAGATAAAGTTTCTTGAAATTAAATATTGATGTCAGAAGTGGGATTTGAACCCACGCCTCCAGGGGAGACTGCGACCTGAACGCAGCGCCTTAGAACGCTCGGTATTAGACCGCTCGCCTTAGACAGCTTCGATATGCAATTGGAACTTAACTCCTTCCATGCTAGTCAGCAGAAATGTTACCATTCCTTGTGATTAAAAACTTGTCACACCACCCCAAAAAAGTCAATAAATAACATTTTTTATATGCGTACTTTTCGTCTGCATTAATTTTTAAACCTCCATTTATTTTGTTTGGATATTAGAAATGTTAGATTTCTCACAAATGCGGTGATGCACCACATTTCTTCAGAAACTACTGTTTGGCCACACAGCAGGGCTTTGAAAGGAAGAGCCCTATTTGGGTTTTGCAATGCAGATTTTGCAGGAATACCTTGCAGATGAAATTTGCAGAGTACCAAAACAGCAGAAAACCTCCCAAAGTGACCACATTTTAGAAATTATTTTGCACAATGAGTTAATCAACACCTGCAATTACTATTGTCAGCCTATAGGTGTTTTCACTCTGAACCATCCAGCATTGCAAGTATGCCAGTTTAGTGCCCAGCTTTTGCTTGCAGAGACAAGCAACCCATACATTTTTAAGTGGGCTCTACTCACTGGAGCAATGTCAAATATGTAGATGCTTTGTCTCACCATTAAAGTAGAAACCTCCTATATTTCAAATTAAAGATGACGGACCTGTGTGGAGCTTGTGTTTTTTGCCTTTTTGACTTTGTCCACAGCATATTTTTTAAGGACATTTGTCTCAGTAATGCCTCAGTGTTTCAAAGTCAAACAAGCTGACTATAATCATTCAGCTAGTGTCTGATAAGTGCTGTCTGTTTCAGCTATCAGGTTACCTTTTAATCCTCTTACAGCTAAGTCAATCTGAAATAAAACAAAATAGAGGAAAAATTACTAAAAAACATTCATGTGTTCAAAAGGAAAAAGTTACCGTTTCTCAAATTTTTAACATTTTGTTTTCTGTAGATAGTTAAGATTTTTAGGCCTTTTGATCATGATCAGTCCATGTGCTTTGTTTAATATCTCCTTAAAATGTAAACGGTGAAGAAAAAGCATTTTGCCGAAACCCGGGATTGGACCAGGGACCTTTAGATCTTCAGTCTAAGGCTCTCCCAACTGAGCTATTTCGGCCATATCTATACATTTTCTGGGGGGTTTGACACTCTGCAAATGTCAAGTGTCACACCTGGAGGGATATATTATAATTTTTCATTTGACTGTTTTTTGAAGCATGATTTCTATTTGAAACGCCTTCCATTTTGCTGTACATATTTAATAACATTCATTAACTATTTGTGAATGAGTAGAAAAAGACAGCAATTTTGCCATTGAATTTTTACATTTTCAGTTTGTCTCCATGCACCAGTATAATTCTGACCCTGTGCTTCTAGAATAGGTCATGGTCGCACATAAAACACAATTTGCATGCATAATGTTACATCAAGTTTTATTTTTTATGAGATGCAAACAATTGGAGCAAAAAAGAGACAAAAATTTAGAGAAAATATTTTATTGATTGTTAAAAGTGAGACCATTTGTCCCAAAATGTGCTGAAACATGTCAGAATGACATGGGCATTTCACATTTTTTAAACTATGATTACCTACTTGTTAAGTTTTTGTTTATTAAATATCGTTATGGTCTATTGATGTATGAGGTGAAAACTATGAAAGTAGACTTACCAGCAAATCCGTTTCTAGATATATTTCATGACAGCACTGTAGAAGGTTGATTCCCTACCCTAATAGGGACAGAGAACACAAAGAGGTGAAATAGTCCCTCCTCATTGACTGTCCAAAGGATTTTTCTAGTGCCAAAAGAACAACAGACATATGCACAAAAAATCTGTTTGATGTTCCTAGAGTTCTTTTTTGAGAGGACAAATTCAGATTCACTCCAAAGACTCTAAGGAAATTTTTCAAAACCACATTACATGATGATAAAGTTTCTTGAAATTAAATGTTGATGTCAGAAGTGGGATTTGAACCCACGCCTCCAGGGGAAACTGCAACCTAAACGCAGCGCCTTAGACCACTCGGCCATCTTGACTTCGATATGCAATTGGAACTTAACTCCTTCCATGCTAGTCAGCAGAAATGTTACCATTCCTTGTGATTAAAAACTTGTCACACCACCCCAAAAAAGTCAATAAATAACATTTTTTATATGCGTACTTTTCGTCTGCATTAATTTTTAAACCTCCATTTATTTTGTTTGGATATTAGAAATGTTAGATTTCTCACAAATGCGGTGATGCACCACATTTCTTCAGAAACTACTGTTTGGCCACACAGCAGGGCTTTGAAAGGAAGAGCCCTATTTGGGTTTTGCAATGCAGATTTTGCAGGAATACCTTGCAGATGAAATTTGCAGAGTACCAAAACAGCAGAAAACCTCCCAAAGTGACCACATTTTAGAAATTATTTTGCACAATGAGTTAATCAACACCTGCAATTACTATTGTCAGCCTATAGGTGTTTTCACTCTGAACCATCCAGCATTGCAAGTATGCCAGTTTAGTGCCCAGCTTTTGCTTGCAGAGACAAGCAACCCATACATTTTTAAGTGGGCTCTACTCACTGGAGCAATGTCAAATATGTAGATGCTTTGTCTCACCATTAAAGTAGAAACCTCCTATATTTCAAATTAAAGATGACGGACCTGTGTGGAGCTTGTGTTTTTTGCCTTTTTGACTTTGTCCACAGCATATTTTTTAAGGACATTTGTCTCAGTAATGCCTCAGTGTTTCAAAGTCAAACAAGCTGACTATAATCATTCAGCTAGTGTCTGATAAGTGCTGTCTGTTTCAGCTATCAGGTTACCTTTTAATCCTCTTACAGCTAAGTCAATCTGAAATAAAACAAAATAGAGGAAAAATTACTAAAAAACATTCATGTGTTCAAAAGGAAAAAGTTACCGTTTCTCAAATTTTTAACATTTTGTTTTCTGTAGATAGTTAAGATTTTTAGGCCTTTTGATCATGATCAGTCCATGTGCTTTGTTTAATATCTCCTTAAAATGTAAACGGTGAAGAAAAAGCATTTTGCCGAAACCCGCGACCTTTAGATCTTCAGTCTAACGCTCTCCCAACTTTGCTATTTCGGCCATATCTATACATTTTCTGGGGGGTTTGACACTCTGCAAATGTCAAGTGTCACACCTGGAGGGATATATTATAATTTTTCATTTGACTGTTTTTTGAAGCATGATTTCTATTTGAAACGCCTTCCATTTTGCTGTACATATTTAATAACATTCATTAACTATTTGTGAATGAGTAGAAAAAGACAGCAATTTTGCCATTGAATTTTTACATTTTCAGTTTGTCTCCATGCACCAGTATAATTCTGACCCTGTGCTTCTAGAATAGGTCATGGTCGCACATAAAACACAATTTGCATGCATAATGTTACATCAAGTTTTATTTTTTATGAGATGCAAACAATTGGAGCAAAAAAGAGACAAAAATTTAGAGAAAATATTTTATTGATTGTTAAAAGTGAGACCATTTGTCCCAAAATGTGCTGAAACATGTCAGAATGACATGGGCATTTCACATTTTTTAAACTATGATTACCTACTTGTTAAGTTTTTGTTTATTAAATATCGTTATGGTCTATTGATGTATGAGGTGAAAACTATGAAAGTAGACTTACCAGCAAATCCGTTTCTAGATATATTTCATGACAGCACTGTAGAAGGTTGATTCCCTACCCTAATAGGGACAGAGAACACAAAGAGGTGAAATAGTCCCTCCTCATTGACTGTCCAAAGGATTTTTCTAGTGCCAAAAGAACAACAGACATATGGACAAAAATCTGTTTGATGTTCCTAGAGTTCTTTTTTGAGAGGACAAATTCAGATTCACTCCAAAGACTCTCAGGAAATTTTTCAAAACCACATTACATGAAGATAAAATTTCTTGAAATTAAATGTTGATGTCAGAAGTGGGATTTGAACCCACGCCTCCAGGGGAAACTGCAACCTAAACGCAGCGCCTTAGACCACTCTGCCATCTTGACTTCGATATGTAATTGGAACTTAACTCCTTCCATGCTAGTCAGCAGAAATGTTACCATTCCTTGTGATTAAAAACTTGTCACACCACCCCAAAAAAGTCAATAAATAACATTTTTTATATGCGTACTTTTCGTCTGCATTAATTTTTAAACCTCCATTTATTTTGTTTGGATATTAGAAATGTTAGATTTCTCACAAATGCGGTGATGCACCACATTTCTTCAGAAACTACTGTTTGGCCACACAGCAGGGCTTTGAAAGGAAGAGCCCTATTTGGGTTTTGCAATGCAGATTTTGCAGGAATACCTTGCAGATGAAATTTGCAGAGTACCAAAACAGCAGAAAACCTCCCAAAGTGACCACATTTTAGAAATTATTTTGCACAATGAGTTAATCAACACCTGCAATTACTATTGTCAGCCTATAGGTGTTTTCACTCTGAACCATCCAGCATTGCAAGTATGCCAGTTTAGTGCCCAGCTTTTGCTTGCAGAGACAAGCAACCCATACATTTTTAAGTGGGCTCTACTCACTGGAGCAATGTCAAATATGTAGATGCTTTGTCTCACCATTAAAGTAGAAACCTCCTATATTTCAAATTAAAGATGACGGACCTGTGTGGAGCTTGTGTTTTTTGCCTTTTTGACTTTGTCCACAGTATATTTTTTAAGGACATTTGTCTCAGTAATGCCTCAGTGTTTCAAAGTCAAACAAGCTGACTAATCATTCAGCTAGTGTCTGATAAGTGCTGTCTGTTTCTGCTATCAGGTTACCTTTTAATCCTCTTACAGCTAAGTCAATCTGAAATAAAACAAAATAGAGGAAAAATTACTAAAAAACATTCATGTGTTCAAAAGGAAAAAGTTACCGTTTCTCAAATTTTTAACATTTTGTTTTCTGTAGATAGTTAAGATTTTTAGGCCTTTTGATCATGATCAGTCCATGTGCTTTGTTTAATATCTCCTTAAAATGTAAACGGTGAAGAAAAAGCATTTTGCCGAAACCCGGGATTGGACCAGGGACCTTTAGATCTTCAGTCAAACGCTCTCCCAACTGAGCTATTTCGGCCATATCTATACATTTTCTGGGGGGTTTGACACTCTGCAAATGTCAAGTGTCACACCTGGAGGGATATATTATAATTTTTCATTTGACTGTTTTTTGAAGCATGATTTCTATTTGAAACGCCTTCCATTTTGCTGTACATATTTAATAACATTCATTAACTATTTGTGAATGAGTAGAAAAAGACAGCAATTTTGCCATTGAATTTTTACATTTTCAGTTTGTCTCCATGCACCAGTATAATTCTGACCCTGTGCTTCTAGAATAGGTCATGGTCGCACATAAAACACAATTTGCATGCATAATGTTACATCAAGTTTTATTTTTTATGAGATGCAAACAATTGGAGCAAAAAAGAGACAAAAATTTAGAGAAAATATTTTATTGATTGTTAAAAGTGAGACCATTTGTCCCAAAATGTGCTGAAACATGTCAGAATGACATGGGCATTTCACATTTTTTAAACTATGATTACCTACTTGTTAAGTTTTTGTTTATTAAATATCGTTATGGTCTATTGATGTATGAGGTGAAAACTATGAAAGTAGACTTACCAGCAAATCCGTTTCTAGATATATTTCATGACAGCACTGTAGAAGGTTGATTCCCTACCCTAATAGGGACAGAGAACACAAAGAGGTGAAATAGTCCCTCCTCATTGACTGTCCAAAGGATTTTTCTAGTGCCAAAAGAACAACAGACATATGCACAAAAAATCTGTTTGATGTTCCTAGAGTTCTTTTTTGAGAGGACAAATTCAGATTCACTCCAAAGACTCTCAGGAAATTTTTCAAAACCACATTACATGATGATAAAGTTTCTTGAAATTAAATGTTGATGTCAGAAGTGGGATTTGAACCCACGCCTCCAGGGGAAACTGCAACCTAAACGCAGCGCCTTAGACCACTCGGCCATCTTGACTTCGATATGCAATTGGAACTTAACTCCTTCCATGCTAGTCAGCAGAAATGTTACCATTCCTTGTGATTAAAAACTTGTCACACCACCCCAAAAAAGTCAATAAATAACATTTTTTATATGCGTACTTTTCGTCTGCATTAATTTTTAAACCTCCATTTATTTTGTTTGGATATAGAAATGTTAGATTTCTCACAAATGCGGTGATGCACCACATTTCTTCAGAAACTACTGTTTGGCCACACAGCAGGGCTTTGAAAGGAAGAGCCCTATTTGGGTTTTGCAATGCAGATTTTGCAGGAATACCATGCAGATGAAATTTGCAGAGTACCAAAACAGCAGAAAACCTCCCAAAGTGACCACATTTTAGAAATTATTTTGCACAATGAGTTAATCAACACCTGCAATTACTATTGTCAGCCTATAGGTGTTTTCACTCTGAACCATCCAGCATTGCAAGTATGCCAGTTTAGTGCCCAGCTTTTGCTTGCAGAGACAAGCAACCCATACATTTTTAAGTGGGCTCTACTCACTGGAGCAATGTCAAATATGTAGATGCTTTGTCTCACCATTAAAGTAGAAACCTCCTATATTTCAAATTAAAGATGACGGACCTGTGTGGAGCTTGTGTTTTTTGCCTTTTTGACTTTGTCCACAGCATATTTTTTAAGGACATTTGTCTCAGTAATGCCTCAGTGTTTCAAAGTCAAACAAGCTGACTATAATCATTCAGCTAGTGTCTGATAAGTGCTGTCTGTTTCAGCTATCAGGTTACCTTTTAATCCTCTTACAGCTAAGTCAATCTGAAATAAAACAAAATAGAGGAAAAATTACTAAAAAACATTCATGTGTTCAAAAGGAAAAAGTTACCGTTTCTCAAATTTTTAACATTTTGTTTTCTGTAGATAGTTAAGATTTTTAGGCCTTTTGATCATGATCAGTCCATGTGCTTTGTTTAATATCTCCTTAAAATGTAAACGGTGAAGAAAAAGCATTTTGCCGAAACCCGGGATTGGACTAGGGACCTTTAGATCTTCAGTCTAACGCTCTCCCAACTGAGCTATTTCGGCCATATCTATACATTTTCTGGGGGGTTTGACACTCTGCAAATGTCAAGTGTCACACCTGGAGGGATATATTATAATTTTTCATTTGACTGTTTTTTGAAGCATGATTTCTATTTGAAACGCCTTCCATTTTGCTGTACATATTTAATAACATTCATTAACTATTTGTGAATGAGTAGAAAAAGACAGCAATTTTGCCATTGAATTTTTACATTTTCAGTTTGTCTCCATGCACCAGTATAATTCTGACCCTGTGCTTCTAGAATAGGTCATGGTCGCACATAAAACACAATTTGCATGCATAATGTTACATCAAGTTTTATTTTTTATGAGATGCAAACAATTGGAGCAAAAAAGAGACAAAAATTTAGAGAAAATATTTTATTGATTGTTAAAAGTGAGACCATTTGTCCCAAAATGTGCTGAAACATGTCAGAATGACATGGGCATTTCACATTTTTTAAACTATGATTACCTACTTGTTAAGTTTTTGTTTATTAAATATCGTTATGGTCTATTGATGTGTGAGGTGAAAACTATGAAAGTAGACTTACCAGCAAATCCGTTTCTAGATATATTTCATGACAGCACTGTAGAAGGTTGATTCCCTACCCTAATAGGGACAGAGAACACAAAGAGGTGAAATAGTCCCTCCTCATTGACTGTCCAAAGGATTTTTCTAGTGCCAAAAGAACAACAGACATATGCACAAAAAATCTGTTTGATGTTCCTAGAGTTCTTTTTTGAGAGGACAAATTCAGATTCACTCCAAAGACTCTCAGGAAATTTTTCAAAACCACATTACATGAAGATAAAGTTTCTTGAAATTAAATGTTGATGTCAGAAGTGGGATTTGAACCCACGCCTCCAGGGGAAACTGCAACCTAAACGCAGCGCCTTAGACCACTCGGCCATCTTGACTTCGATATCCAATTGGAACTTAACTCCTTCCATGCTAGTCAGCAGAAATGTTACCATTCCTTGTGATTAAAAACTTGTCACACCACCCCAAAAAAGTCAATAAATAACATTTTTTATATGCGTACTTTTCGTCTGCATTAATTTTTAAACCTCCATTTATTTTGTTTGGATATTAGAAATGTTAGATTTCTCACAAATGCGGTGATGCACCACATTTCTTCAGAAACTACTGTTTGGCCACACAGCAGGGCTTTGAAAGGAAGAGCCCTATTTGGGTTTTGCAATGCAGATTTTGCAGGAATACCTTGCAGATGAAATTTGCAGAGTACCAAAACAGCAGAAAACCTCCCAAAGTGACCACATTTTAGAAATTATTTTGCACAATGAGTTAATCAACACCTGCAATTACTATTGTCAGCCTATAGGTGTTTTCACTCTGAACCATCCAGCATTGCAAGTATGCCAGTTTAGTGCCCAGCTTTTGCTTGCAGAGACAAGCAACCCATACATTTTTAAGTGGGCTCTACTCACTGGAGCAATGTCAAATATGTAGATGCTTTGTCTCACCATTAAAGTAGAAACCTCCTATATTTCAAATTAAAGATGACGGACCTGTGTGGAGCTTGTGTTTTTTGCCTTTTTGACTTTGTCCACAGCATATTTTTTAAGGACATTTGTCTCAGTAATGCCTCAGTGTTTCAAAGTCAAACAAGCTGACTATAATCATTCAGCTAGTGTCTGATAAGTGCTGTCTGTTTCAGCTATCAGGTTACCTTTTAATCCTCTTACAGCTAAGTCAATCTGAAATAAAACAAAATAGAGGAAAAATTACTAAAAAACATTCATGTGTTCAAAAGGAAAAAGTTACCGTTTCTCAAATTTTTAACATTTTGTTTTCTGTAGATAGTTAAGATTTTTAGGCCTTTTGATCATGATCAGTCCATGTGCTTTGTTTAATATCTCCTTAAAATGTAAGCGGTGAAGAAAAAGCATTTTGCCGAAACCCGGGATTGGACTAGGGACCTTTAGATCTTCAGTCTAACACTCTCCCAACTGAGCTATTTCGGCCATATCTATATATTTTCTGGGGGGTTTGACACTCTGCAAATGTCAAGTGTCACACCTGGAGGGATATATTATAATTTTTCATTTGACTGTTTTTTGAAGCATGATTTCTATTTGAAACGCCTTCCATTTTGCTGTACATATTTAATAACATTCATTAACTATTTGTGAATGAGTAGAAAAAGACAGCAATTTTGCCATTGAATTTTTACATTTTCAGTTTGTCTCCATGCACCAGTATAATTCTGACCCTGTGCTTCTAGAATAGGTCATGGTCGCACATAAAACACAATTTGCATGCATAATGTTACATCAAGTTTTATTTTTTATGAGATGCAAACAATTGGAGCAAAAAAGAGACAAAAATTTAGAGAAAATATTTTATTGATTGTTAAAAGTGAGACCATTTGTCCCAAAATGTGCTGAAACATGTCAGAATGACATGGGCATTTCACATTTTTTAAACTATGATTACCTACTTGTTAAGTTTTTGTTTATTAAATATCGTTATGGTCTATTGATGTGTGAGGTGAAAACTATGAAAGTAGACTTACCAGCAAATCCGTTTCTAGATATATTTCATGACAGCACTGTAGAAGGTTGATTCCCTACCCTAATAGGGACAGAGAACACAAAGAGGTGAAATAGTCCCTCCTCATTGACTGTCCAAAGGATTTTTCTAGTGCCAAAAGAACAACAGACATATGCACAAAAAATCTGTTTGATGTTCCTAGAGTTCTTTTTTGAGAGGACAAATTCAGATTCACTCCAAAGACTCTCAGGAAATTTTTCAAAACCACATTACATGAAGATAAAGTTTCTTGAAATTAAATGTTGATGTCAGAAGTGGGATTTGAACCCACGCCTCCAGGGGAAACTGCAACCTAAACGCAGCGCCTTAGACCACTCTGCCATCTTGACTTCGATATGCAATTGGAACTTAACTCCTTCCATGCTAGTCAGCAGAAATGTTACCATTCCTTGTGATTAAAAACTTGTCACACCACCCCAAAAAAGTCAATAAATAACATTTTTTATATGCGTACTTTTCGTCTGCATTAATTTTTAAACCTCCATTTATTTTGTTTGGATATTAGAAATGTTAGATTTCTCACAAAAGCGGTGATGCACCACATTTCTTCAGAAACTACTGTTTGGCCACACAGCAGGGCTTTGAAAGGAAGAGCCCTATTTGGGTTTTGCAATGCAGATTTTGCAGGAATACCTTGCAGATGAAATTTGCAGAGTACCAAAACAGCAGAAAACCTCCCAAAGTGACCACATTTTAGAAATTATTTTGCACAATGAGTTAATCAACACCTGCAATTACTATTGTCAGCCTATAGGTGTTTTCACTCTGAACCATCCAGCATTGCAAGTATGCCAGTTTAGTGCCCAGCTTTTGCTTGCAGAGACAAGCAACCCATACATTTTTAAGTGGGCTCTACTCACTGGAGCAATGTCAAATATGTAGATGCTTTGTCTCACCATTAAAGTAGAAACCTCCTATATTTCAAATTAAAGATGACGGACCTGTGTGGAGCTTGTGTTTTTTGCCTTTTTGACTTTGTCCACAGCATATTTTTTAAGGACATTTGTCTCAGTAATGCCTCAGTGTTTCAAAGTCAAACAAGCTGACTATAATCATTCAGCTAGTGTCTGATAAGTGCTGTCTGTTTCAGCTATCAGGTTACCTTTTAATCCTCTTACAGCTAAGTCAATCTGAAATAAAACAAAATAGAGGAAAAATTACTAAAAAACATTCATGTGTTCAAAAGGAAAAAGTTACCGTTTCTCAAATTTTTAACATTTTGTTTTCTGTAGATAGTTAAGATTTTTAGGCCTTTTGATCATGATCAGTCCATGTGCTTTGTTTAATATCTCCTTAAAATGTAAACGGTGAAGAAAAAGCATTTTGCTGAAACCCGGGACCTTTAGATCTTCAGTCTAACGCTCTCCCAACTGAGCTATTTCGGCCATATCTATACATTTTCTGGGGGGTTTGACACTCTGCAAATGTCAAGTGTCACACCTGGAGGGATATATTATAATTTTTCATTTGACTGTTTTTTGAAGCATGATTTCTATTTGAAACGCCTTCCATTTTGCTGTACATATTTAATAACATTCATTAACTATTTGTGAATGAGTAGAAAAAGACAGCAATTTTGCCATTGAATTTTTACATTTTCAGTTTGTCTCCATGCACCAGTATAATTCTGACCCTGTGCTTCTAGAATAGGTCATGGTCGCACATAAAACACAATTTGCATGCATAATGTTACATCAAGTTTTATTTTTTATGAGATGCAAACAATTGGAGCAAAAAAGAGACAAAATTTTAGAGAAAATATTTTATTGATTGTTAAAAGTGAGACCATTTGTCCCAAAATGTGCTGAAACATGTCAGAATGACATGGGCATTTCACATTTTTTAAACTATGATTACCTACTTGTTAAGTTTTTGTTTATTAAATATCGTTATGGTCTATTGATGTATGAGGTGAAAACTATGAAAGTAGACTTACCAGCAAATCCGTTTCTAGATATATTTCATGACAGCACTGTAGAAGGTTGATTCCCTACCCTAATAGGGACAGAGAACACAAAGAGGTGAAATAGTCCCTCCTCATTGACTGTCCAAAGGATTTTTCTAGTGCCAAAAGAACAACAGACATATGCACAAAAAATCTGTTTGATGTTCCTAGAGTTCTTTTTTGAGAGGACAAATTCAGATTCACTCCAAAGACTCTCAGGAAATTTTTCAAAACCACATTACATGAAGATAAAGTTTCTTGAAATTAAATGTTGCTGTCAGAAGTGGGATTTGAACCCACGCCTCCAGGGGAAACTGCAACCTAAACGCAGCGCATTAGACCACTCAGCCATCTTGACTTCGATATGCAATTGGAACTTAACTCCTTCCATGCTAGTCAGCAGAAATGTTACCATTCCTTGTGATTAAAAACTTGTCACACCACCCCAAAAAAGTCAATAAATAACATTTTTTATATGCGTACTTTTCGTCTGCATTAATTTTTAAACCTCCATTTATTTTGTTTGGATATTAGAAATGTTAGATTTCTCACAAATGCGGTGATGCACCACATTTCTTCAGAAACTACTGTTTGGCCACACAGCAGGGTTTTGAAAGGAAGAGCCCTATTTGGGTTTTGCAATGCAGATTTTGCAGGAATACCTTGCAGATGAAATTTGCAGAGTACCAAAACAGCAGAAAACCTCCCAAAGTGACCACATTTTAGAAATTATTTTGCACAATGAGTTAATCAACACCTGCAATTACTATTGTCAGCCTATAGGTGTTTTCACTCTGAACCATCCAGCATTGCAAGTATGCCAGTTTAGTGCCCAGCTTTTGCTTGCAGAGACAAGCAACCCATACATTTTTAAGTGGGCTCTACTCACTGGAGCAATGTCAAATATGTAGATGCTTTGTCTCACCATTAAAGTAGAAACCTCCTATATTTCAAATTAAAGATGACGGACCTGTGTGGAGCTTGTGTTTTTTGCCTTTTTGACTTTGTCCACAGCATATTTTTTAAGGACATTTGTCTCAGTAATGCCTCAGTGTTTCAAAGTCAAACAAGCTGACTATAATCATTCAGCTAGTGTCTGATAAGTGCTGTCTGTTTCAGCTATCAGGTTACCTTTTAATCCTCTTACAGCTAAGTCAATCTGAAATAAAACAAAATAGAGGAAAAATTACTAAAAAACATTCATGTGTTCAAAAGGAAAAAGTTACCGTTTCTCAAATTTTTAACATTTTGTTTTCTGTAGATAGTTAAGATTTTTAGGCCTTTTGATCATGATCAGTCCATGTGCTTTGTTTAATATCTCCTTAAAATGTAAACGGTGAAGAAAAAGCATTTTGCCAAAACCCAGGATTGGACCAGGGACCTTTAGATCTTCAGTCTAACGCTCTCCCAACTGAGCTATTTCGGCCATATCTATACATTTTCTGGGGGGTTTGACACTCTGCAAATGTCAAGTGTCACACCTGGAGGGATATATTATAATTTTTCATTTGACTGTTTTTTGAAGCATGATTTCTATTTGAAACGCCTTCCATTTTGCTGTACATATTTAATAACATTCATTAACTATTTGTGAATGAGTAGAAAAAGACAGCAATTTTGCCATTGAATTTTTACATTTTCAGTTTGTCTCCATGCACCAGTATAATTCTGACCCTGTGCTTCTAGAATAGGTCATGGTCGCACATAAAACACAATTTGCATGCATAATGTTACATCAAGTTTTATTTTTTATGAGATGCAAACAATTGGAGCAAAAAAGAGACAAAAATTTAGAGAAAATATTTTATTGATTGTTAAAAGTGAGACCATTTGTCCCAAAATGTGCTGAAACATGTCAGAATGACATGGGCATTTCACATTTTTTAAACTATGATTACCTACTTGTTAAGTTTTTGTTTATTAAATATCGTTATGGTCTATTGATGTGTGAGGTGAAAACTATGAAAGTAGACTTACCAGCAAATCCGTTTCTAGATATATTTCATGACAGCACTGTAGAAGGTTGATTCCCTACCCTAATAGGGACAGAGAACACAAAGAGGTGAAATAGTCCCTCCTCATTGACTGTCCAAAGGATTTTTCTAGTGCCAAAAGAACAACAGACATATGCACAAAAAATCTGTTTGATGTTCCTAGAGTTCTTTTTTGAGAGGACAAATTCAGATTCACTCCAAAGACTCTCAGGAAATTTTTCAAAACCACATTACATGCCTCCAGGGGAGACTGCGACCTAAACGCAGCGCCTTAGACCACTCGGCCATCCTGACTTCGATATGCAATTGGAACTTAACTCCTTCCATGCTAGTCAGCAGAAATGTTACCATTCCTTGTGATTAAAAACTTGTCACACCACCCCAAAAAAGTCAATAAATAACATTTTTTATATGCGTACTTTTCGTCTGCATTAATTTTTAAACCTCCATTTATTTTGTTTGGATATTAGAAATGTTAGATTTCTCACAAATGCGGTGATGCACCACATTTCTTCAGAAACTACTGTTTGGCCACACAGCAGGGCTTTGAAAGGAAGAGCCCTATTTGGGTTTTGCAATGCAGATTTTGCAGGAATACCTTGCAGATGAAATTTGCAGAGTACCAAAACAGCAGAAAACCTCCCAAAGTGACCACATTTTAGAAATTATTTTGCACAATGAGTTAATCAACACCTGCAATTACTATTGTCAGCCTATAGGTGTTTTCACTCTGAACCATCCAGCATTGCAAGTATGCCAGTTTAGTGCCCAGCTTTTGCTTGCAGAGACAAGCAACCCATACATTTTTAAGTGGGCTCTACTCACTGGAGCAATGTCAAATATGTAGATGCTTTGTCTCACCATTAAAGTAGAAACCTCCTATATTTCAAATTAAAGATGACGGACCTGTGTGGAGCTTGTGTTTTTTGCCTTTTTGACTTTGTCCACAGCATATTTTTTAAGGACATTTGTCTCAGTAATGCCTCAGTGTTTCAAAGTCAAACAAGCTGACTATAATCATTCAGCTAGTGTCTGATAAGTGCTGTCTGTTTCAGCTATCAGGTTACCTTTTAATCCTCTTACAGCTAAGTCAATCTGAAATAAAACAAAATAGAGGAAAAATTACTAAAAAACATTCATGTGTTCAAAAGGAAAAAGTTACCGTTTCTCAAATTTTTAACATTTTGTTTTCTGTAGATAGTTAAGATTTTTAGGCCTTTTGATCATGATCAGTCCATGTGCTTTGTTTAATATCTCCTTAAAATGTAAACGGTGAAGAAAAAGCATTTTGCCGAAACCCGGGACCTTTAGATCTTCAGTCTAACGCTCTCCCAACTTTGCTATTTCGGCCATATCTATACATTTTCTGGGGGGTTTGACACTCTGCAAATGTCAAGTGTCACACCTGGAGGGATATATTATAATTTTTCATTTGACTGTTTTTTGAAGCATGATTTCTATTTGAAACGCCTTCCATTTTGCTGTACATATTTAATAACATTCATTAACTATTTGTGAATGAGTAGAAAAAGACAGCAATTTTGCCATTGAATTTTTACATTTTCAGTTTGTCTCCATGCACCAGTATAATTCTGACCCTGTGCTTCTAGAATAGGTCATGGTCGCACATAAAACACAATTTGCATGCATAATGTTACATCAAGTTTTATTTTTTATGAGATGCAAACAATTGGAGCAAAAAAGAGACAAAAATTTAGAGAAAATATTTTATTGATTGTTAAAAGTGAGACCATTTGTCCCAAAATGTGCTGAAACATGTCAGAATGACATGGGCATTTCACATTTTTTAAACTATGATTACCTACTTGTTAAGTTTTTGTTTATTAAATATCGTTATGGTCTATTGATGTATGAGGTGAAAACTATGAAAGTAGACTTACCAGCAAATCCGTTTCTAGATATATTTCATGACAGCACTGTAGAAGGTTGATTCCCTACCCTAATAGGGACAGAGAACACAAAGAGGTGAAATAGTCCCTCCTCATTGACTGTCCAAAGGATTTTTCTAGTGCCAAAAGAACAACAGACATATGGACAAAAATCTGTTTGATGTTCCTAGAGTTCTTTTTTGAGAGGACAAATTCAGATTCACTCCAAAGACTCTCAGGAAATTTTTCAAAACCACATTACATGAAGATAAAATTTCTTGAAATTAAATGTTGATGTCAGAAGTGGGATTTGAACCCACGCCTCAAGGGGAAACTGCAACCTAAACGCAGCGCCTTAGACCACTCTGCCATCTTGACTTCGATATGTAATTGGAACTTAACTCCTTCCATGCTAGTCAGCAGAAATGTTACCATTCCTTGTGATTAAAAACTTGTCACACCACCCCAAAAAAGTCAATAAATAACATTTTTTATATGCGTACTTTTCGTCTGCATTAATTTTTAAACCTCCATTTATTTTGTTTGGATATTAGAAATGTTAGATTTCTCACAAATGCGGTGATGCACCACATTTCTTCAGAAACTACTGTTTGGCCACACAGCAGGGCTTTGAAAGGAAGAGCCCTATTTGGGTTTTGCAATGCAGATTTTGCAGGAATACCTTGCAGATGAAATTTGCAGAGTACCAAAACAGCAGAAAACCTCCCAAAGTGACCACATTTTAGAAATTATTTTGCACAATGAGTTAATCAACACCTGCAATTACTATTGTCAGCCTATAGGTGTTTTCACTCTGAACCATCCAGCATTGCAAGTATGCCAGTTTAGTGCCCAGCTTTTGCTTGCAGAGACAAGCAACCCATACATTTTTAAGTGGGCTCTACTCACTGGAGCAATGTCAAATATGTAGATGCTTTGTCTCACCATTAAAGTAGAAACCTCCTATATTTCAAATTAAAGATGACGGACCTGTGTGGAGCTTGTGTTTTTTGCCTTTTTGACTTTGTCCACAGTATATTTTTTAAGGACATTTGTCTCAGTAATGCCTCAGTGTTTCAAAGTCAAACAAGCTGACTAATCATTCAGCTAGTGTCTGATAAGTGCTGTCTGTTTCTGCTATCAGGTTACCTTTTAATCCTCTTACAGCTAAGTCAATCTGAAATAAAACAAAATAGAGGAAAAATTACTAAAAAACATTCATGTGTTCAAAAGGAAAAAGTTACCGTTTCTCAAATTTTTAACATTTTGTTTTCTGTAGATAGTTAAGATTTTTAGGCCTTTTGATCATGATCAGTCCATGTGCTTTGTTTAATATCTCCTTAAAATGTAAACGGTGAAGAAAAAGCATTTTGCCAAAACCCGGGATTGGACCAGGGACCTTTAGATCTTCAGTCTAACGCTCTCCCAACTGAGCTATTTCGGCCATATCTATACATTTTCTGGGGGGTTTGACACTCTGCAAATGTCAAGTGTCACACCTGGAGGGATATATTATAATTTTTCATTTGACTGTTTTTTGAAGCATGATTTCTATTTGAAACGCCTTCCATTTTGCTGTACATATTTAATAACATTCATTAACTATTTGTGAATGAGTAGAAAAAGACAGCAATTTTGCCATTGAATTTTTACATTTTCAGTTTGTCTCCATGCACCAGTATAATTCTGACCCTGTGCTTCTAGAATAGGTCATGGTCGCACATAAAACACAATTTGCATGCATAATGTTACATCAAGTTTTATTTTTTATGAGATGCAAACAATTGGAGCAAAAAAGAGACAAAAATTTAGAGAAAATATTTTATTGATTGTTAAAAGTGAGACCATTTGTCCCAAAATGTGCTGAAACATGTCAGAATGACATGGGCATTTCACATTTTTTAAACTATGATTACCTACTTGTTAAGTTTTTGTTTATTAAATATCGTTATGGTCTATTGATGTGTGAGGTGAAAACTATGAAAGTAGACTTACCAGAAAATCCGTTTCTAGATATATTTCATGACAGCACTGTAGAAGGTTGATTCCCTACCCTAATAGGGACAGAGAACACAAAGAGGTGAAATAGTCCCTCCTCATTGACTGTCCAAAGGATTTTTCTAGTGCCAAAAGAACAACAGACATATGCACAAAAAATCTGTTTGATGTTCCTAGAGTTCTTTTTTGAGAGGACAAATTCAGATTCACTCCAAAGACTCTCGGGAAATTTTTCAAAACCACATTACATGAAGATAAAGTTTCTTGAAATTAAATGTTGATGTCAGAAGTGGGATTTGAACACACGCCTCCAGGGGAAACTGCAACCTAAACGCAGCGCATTAGACCACTCAGCCATCTTGACTTCGATATGCAATTGGAACTTAACTCCTTCCATGCTAGTCAGCAGAAATGTTACCATTCCTTGTGATTAAAAACTTGTCACACCACCCCAAAAAAGTCAATAAATAACATTTTTTATATGCGTACTTTTCGTCTGCATTAATTTTTAAACCTCCATTTATTTTGTTTGGATATTAGAAATGTTAGATTTCTCACAAATGCGGTGATGCACCACATTTCTTCAGAAACTACTGTTTGGCCACACAGCAGGGCTTTGAAAGGAAGAGCCCTATTTGGGTTTTGCAATGCAGATTTTGCAGGAATACCTTGCAGATGAAATTTGCAGAGTACCAAAACAGCAGAAAACCTCCCAAAGTGACCACATTTTAGAAATTATTTTGCACAATGAGTTAATCAACACCTGCAATTACTATTGTCAGCCTATAGGTGATTTCACTCTGAACCATCCAGCATTGCAAGTATGCCAGTTTAGTGCCCAGCTTTTGCTTGCAGAGACAAGCAACCCATACATTTTTAAGTGGGCTCTACTCACTGGAGCAATGTCAAATATGTAGATGCTTTGTCTCACCATTAAAGTAGAAACCTCCTATATTTCAAATTAAAGATGACGGACCTGTGTGGAGCTTGTGTTTTTTGCCTTTTTGACTTTGTCCACAGCATATTTTTTAAGGACATTTGTCTCAGTAATGCCTCAGTGTTTCAAAGTCAAACAAGCTGACTATAATCATTCAGCTAGTGTCTGATAAGTGCTGTCTGTTTCAGCTATCAGGTTACCTTTTAATCCTCTTACAGCTAAGTCAATCTGAAATAAAACAAAATAGAGGAAAAATTACTAAAAAACATTCATGTGTTCAAAAGGAAAAAGTTACCGTTTCTCAAATTTTTAACATTTTGTTTTCTGTAGATAGTTAAGATTTTTAGGCCTTTTGATCATGATCAGTCCATGTGCTTTGTTTAATATCTCCTTAAAATGTAAACGGTGAAGAAAAAGCATTTTGCCGAAACCCGGGATTGGACTAGGGACCTTTAGATGTTCAGTCTAACGCTCTCCCAACTGAGCTATTTCGGCCATATCTATACATTTTCTGGGGGGTTTGACACTCTGCAAATGTCAAGTGTCACACCTGGAGGGATATATTATAATTTTTCATTTGACTGTTTTTTGAAGCATGATTTCTATTTGAAACGCCTTCCATTTTGCTGTACATATTTAATAACATTCATTGACTATTTGTGAATGAGTAGAAAAAGACAGCAATTTTGCCATTGAATTTTTACATTTTCAGTTTGTCTCCATGCACCAGTATAATTCTGACCCTGTGCTTCTAGAATAGGTCATGGTCGCACATAAAACACAATTTGCATGCATAATGTTACATCAAGTTTTATTTTTTATGAGATGCAAACAATTGGAGCAAAAAAGAGACAAAAATTTAGAGAAAATATTTTATTGATTGTTAAAAGTGAGACCATTTGTCCCAAAATGTGCTGAAACATGTCAGAATGACATGGGCATTTCACATTTTTTAAACTATGATTACCTACTTGTTAAGTTTTTGTTAATTAAGTATCGTTATGGTCTATTGATGTATGAGGTGAAAACTATGAAAGTAGACTTACCAGCAAATCCGTTTCTAGATATATTTCATGACAGCACTGTAGAAGGTTGATTCCCTACCCTAATAGGGACAGAGAACACAAAGAGGTGAAATAGTCCCTCCTCATTGACTGTCCAAAGGATTTTTCTAGTGCCAAAAGAACAACAGACATATGCACAAAAAATCTGTTTGATGTTCCTAGAGTTCTTTTTTGAGAGGACAAATTCAGATTCACTCCAAAGACTCTCAGGAAATTTTTCAAAACCACATTACATGCCTCCAGGGGAGACTGCGACCTGAACGCAGCGCCTTAGACCGCTCGGCCATCCTGACTTCGATATGCAATTGGAACTTAACTCCTTCCATGCTAGTCAGCAGAAATGTTACCATTCCTTGTGATTAAAAACTTGTCACACCACCCCAAAAAAGTCAATAAATAACATTTTTTATATGCGTACTTTTCGTCTGCATTAATTTTTAAACCTCCATTTATTTTGTTTGGATATTAGAAATGTTAGATTTCTCACAAATGCGGTGATGCACATCTCCTTAAAATGTAAATGGTGAAGAAAAAGCATTTTGCCAAAACCCGGGACCTTTAGATCTTCAGTCTAATGCTCTCCCAACTGAGCTATTTCGGCCATATCTATACATTTTCTGGGGGGTATGACACTCTGCAAATGTCAAGTGTCACACCTGGAGGGATATATTATAATTTTTCATTTGACTGTTTTTTGAAGCATGATTTCTATTTGAAACGCCTTCCATTTTGCTGTACATATTTAATAACATTCATTAACTATTTGTGAATGAGTAGAAAAAGACAGCAATTTTGCCATTGAATTTTTACATTTTCAGTTTGTCTCCATGCACCAGTATAATTCTGACCCTGTGCTTCTAGAATAGGTCATGGTCGCACATAAAACACAATTTGCATGCATAATGTTACATCAAGTTTTATTTTTTATGAGATGCAAACAATTGGAGCAAAAAAGAGACAAAAATTTAGAGAAAATATTTTATTGATTGTTAAAAGTGAGACCATTTGTCCCAAAATGTGCTGAAACATGTCAGAATGACATGGGCATTTCACATTTTTTAAACTATGATTACCTACTTGTTAAGTTTTTGTTTATTAAGTATCGTTATGGTCTATTGATGTATGAGGTGAAAACTATGAAAGTAGACTTACCAGCAAATCCGTTTCTAGATATATTTCATGACAGCACTGTAGAAGGTTGATTCCCTACCCTAATAGGGACAGAGAACACAAAGAGGTGAAATAGTCCCTCCTCATTGACTGTCCAAAGGATTTTTCTAGTGCCAAAAGAACAACAGACATATGCACAAAAAATGTGTTTGATGTTCCTAGAGTTCTTTTTTGAGAGGACAAATTCAGATTCACTCCAAAGACTCTCAGGAAATTTTTCAAAACCACATTACTAAGTTTTGTTTGACCTCATCTAATCAATAAATGAAGATAAAGTTTCTTGAAATTAAATGTTGATGTCAGAAGTGGGATTTGAACCCACGCCTCCAGGGGAGACTGCGACCTGAACGCTGCGCCTTAGACCGCTCGGCCATCCTGACTTTGATATGCAATTGGAACTTAACTCCTTCCATGCTAGTCAGCAGAAATGTTACCATTCCTTGTGATTACAAACTTGTCACACCACCCCAAAAAAGTCAATAAATAACATTTTTTATATGCGTACTTTTCGTCTGCATTAATTTTTAAACCTCCATTTATTTTGTTTGGATATTAGAAATGTTAGATTTCTCACAAATACGGTGATGCACCACATTTCTTCAGAAACTACTGTTTGGCCACACAGCAGGGCTTTGAAAGGAAGAGCCCTATTTGGGTTTTGCAATGCAGATTTTGCAGGAATACCTTGCAGATGAAATTTGCAGAGTACCAAAATAGCAGAAAACCTCCCAAAGTGACCACATTTTAGAAATTATTTTGCACAATGAGTTAATCAACACCTGCAATTACTATTGTCAGCCTATAGGTGTTTTCACTCTGAACCATCCAGCATTGCAAGTATGCCAGTTTAGTGCCCAGCTTTTGCTTGCAGAGGCAAGCAACCCATACATTTTTAAGTGGGCTCTACTCACTGGAGCAATGTCAAATATGTAGATGCTTTGTCTCACCATTAAAGTAGAAACCTCCTATATTTCAAATTAAAGATGACGGACCTGTGTGGAGCTTGTGTTTTTTGCCTTTTTGACTTTGTCCACAGCATATTTTTTAAGGACATTTGTCTCAGTAATGCCTCAGTGTTTCAAAGTCAAACAAGCTGACTATAATCATTCAGCTAGTGTCTGATAAGTGCTGTCTGTTTCAGCTATCAGGTTACCTTTTAATCCTCTTACAGCTAAGTCAATCTGAAATAAAACAAAATAGAGGAAAAATTACTAAAAAACATTCATGTGTTCAAAAGGAAAGTTACCGTTTCTCAAATTTTTAACATTTTGTTTTCTGTAGATAGTTAAGATTTTTAGGCCTTTTGATCAAGATCAGTCCATGTGCTTTGTTTAATATCTCCTTAAAATGTAAACGGTGAAGAAAAAGCATTTTGCCGAAACCCGGGACCTTTAGATCTTCAGTCTAACGCTCTCCCAACTGAGCTATTTCAGCCATATCTATACATTTTCTGGGGGGTTTGACACTCTGCAAATGTCAAGTGTCACACCTGGAGGGATATATTATAATTTTTCATTTGACTGTTTTTTGAAGCATGATTTCTATTTGAAACGCCTTCCATTTTGCTGTACATATTTAATAACATTCATTAACTATTTGTGAATGAGTAGAAAAAGACAGCAATTTTGCCATTGAATTTTTACATTTTCAGTTTGTCTCCATGCACCAGTATAATTCTGACCCTGTGCTTCTAGAATAGGTCATGGTCGCACATAAAACACAATTTGCATGCATAATGTTACATCAAATTTTATTTTTTATGAGATGCAAACAATTGGAGCAAAAAAGAGACAAAATTTTAGAGAAAATATTTTATTGATTGTTAATGTTAAAAGTGAGACCATTTGTCCCAAAATGTGCTGAAACATGTCAGAATGACATGGGCATTTCACATTTTTTAAACTATGATTACCTACTTGTTAAGTTTTTGTTTATTAAGTATCGTTATGGTCTATTGATGTATGAGGTGAAAACTATGAAAGTAGACTTACCAGCAAATCCGTTTCTAGATATATTTCATGACAGCACTGTAGAAGGTTGATTCCCTACCCTAATAGGGACAGAGAACACAAAGAGGTGAAATAGTCCCTCCTCATTGACTGTCCAAAGGATTTTTCTAGTGCCAAAAGAACAACAGACATATGCACAAAAAATCTGTTTGATGTTCCTAGAGTTCTTTTTTGAGAGGACAAATTCAGATTCACTCCAAAGACTCTCAGGAAATTTTTCAAAACCACATTACTAAGTTTTGTTTGACTCATCTAATCAATAAATGAAGATAAAGTTTCTTGAAATTAAATGTTGATGTCAGAAGTGGGAGTCTGCGACCTGAACGCAGCGCCTTAGACCGCTCGGCCATCCTGACTTCGATATGCAATTGGAACTTAACTCCTTCCATGCTAGTCAGCAGAAATGTTACCATTTCTTGTGATTAAAAACTTGTCACACCACCCCAAAAAAGTCAATAAATAACATTTTTTATATGCGTACTTTTCGTCTGCATTAATTTTTAAATCTCCATTTATTTTGTTTGGATATTAGAAATGTTAGATTTCTCACAAATGCGGTGATGCGCCACATTTCTTCAGAAACTACTGTTTGGCCACACAGCAGGGCTTTGAAAGGAAGAGCCCTATTTGGGTTTTGCAATGCAGATTTTGCAGGAATACCTTGCAGATGAAATTTGCAGAGTACCAAAACAGCAGAAAACCTCCCAAAGTGACCACATTTTAGAAATTATTTTGCACAATGAGTTAATCAACACCTGCAATTACTATTGTCAGCCTATAGGTGTTTTCACTCTGAACCATCCAGCATTGCAAGTATGCCAGTTTAGTGCCCAGCTTTTGCTTGCAGAGACAAGCAACCCATACATTTTTAAGTGGGCTCTACTCACTGGAGCAATGTCAAATATGTAGATGCTTTGTCTCACCATTAAAGTACAAACCTCCTATATTTCAAATTAAAGATGACGGACCTTTGTGGAGCTTGTGTTTTTTGCCTTTTTGACTTTGTCCACAGCATATTTTTTAAGGACATTTGTCTCAGTAATGCCTCAGTGTTTCAAAGTCAAACAAGCTGACTATAATCATTCAGCTAGTGTCTGATAAGTGCTGACTGTTTCAGCTATCAGGTTACCTTTTAATCCTCTTACAGCTAAGTCAATCTGAAATAAAACAAAATAGAGGAAAAATTACTAAAAAACATTCATGTGTTCAAAAGGAAAAAGTTACCGTTTCTCAAATTTTTAACATTTTGTTTTCTGTAGATAGTTAAGATTTTTAGGCCTTTTGATCATGATCAGTCCATGTGCTTTGTTTAATATCTCTTTAAAATGTAAACGGTGAAGAAAAAGCATTTTGCCGAAACCCGGGATTGGACCAGGGACCTTTAGATCTTCAGTCTAACGCTCTCCCAACTGAGCTATTTCGGCCATATCTATACATTTTCTGGTGGGTTTGACACTCTGCAAATGTCAAGTGTCACATCTGGAGGGATATATTATAATTTTTCATTTGACTGTTTTTTGAAGCATGATTTCTATTTGAAACGCCTTCCATTTTGCTGCACATATTTAATAACATTCATTAACTATTTGTGAATGAGTAGAAAAAGACAGCAATTTTGCCATTGAATTTTTACATTTTCAGTTTGTCTCCATGCACCAGTATAATTCTGACCCCGTGCTTCTAGAATAGGTCATGGTCGCACATAAAACACAATTTGCATGCATAATGTTACATCAAGTTTTATTTTTTATGAGATGCAAACAATTGGAGCAAAAAAGAGACAAAAATTTAGAGAAAATATTTTATTGATTGTTAATGTTAAAAGTGAGACCATTTGTCCCAAAATGTGCTGAAACATGTCAGAATGACATGGGCATTTCACATTTTTTAAAATATGATTAGCTACTTGTTACGTTTTTGTTTATTAAGTATCGTTATGGTCTATTGATGTATGAGGTGAAAACTATGAAAGTAGACTTACCAGCAAATCCGTTTCTAGATATATTTCATGACAGCACTGTAGAAGGTTGATTCCCTACCCTAATAGGGACAGAGAACACAAAGAGGTGAAATAGTCCCTCCTCATTGACTGTCCAAAGGATTTTTCTAGTGCCAAAAGAACAACAGACATATGCACAAAAAATCTGTTTGATGTTCCTACAGTTCTTTTTTGAGAGGACAAATTCAGATTCACTCCAAAGACTCTCAGGAAATTTTTCAAAACCACATTACTAAGTTTTGTTTGACCTCATCTAATCAATAAATGAAGAAAAAAGTTTCTTGCAATTAAAAGTTGATGTCAGAGGTGGGATTTGAACCACTTGTAAACGGTGAAGAAAAAGCATTTTGCCGAAACCCGGGATTGGACCAAGAACCTTTAGATCTTCAGTCTAACGCTCTCCCAACTGAGCTATTTCAGCCATATCTATACATTTTCTGGGGGGTTTGACACTCTGCAAATGTCAAGTGTCACACCTGGAGGGATATATTATAATTTTTCATTTGACTGTTTTTTGAAGCATGATTTCTATTTGAAACACCTTCCATTTTGCTGTACATATTTAATAACATTCATTAACTATTTGTGAATGAGTAGAAAAAGACAGCAATTTTGCCATTGAATTTTTACATTTTCAGTTTGTCTCCATGCACCAGTATAATTCTGACCCTGTGCTTCTAGAATAGGTCATGGTCGCACATAAAACACAATTTGCATGCATAATGTTACATCAAGTTTTATTTTTTATGAGATGCAAACAATTGGAGCAAAAAAGAGACAAAAATTTAGAGAAAATATTTTATTGATTTTTAATGTTAAAAGTGAGACCATTTGTCCCAAAATGTGCTGAAACATGTCAGAATGACATGGGCATTTCACATTTTTTAAACTATGATTACCTACTTGTTACGTTTTTGTTTATTAAGTATCGTTATGGTCTATTGATGTATGAGGTGAAAACTATGAAAGTAGACTTACCAGCAAATCCGTTTCTAGATATATTTCATGACAGCACTGTAGAAGGTTGATTCCCTACCCTAATAGGGACAGAGAACACAAAGAGGTGAAATAGTCCCTCCTCATTGACTGTCCAAAGGATTTTTCTAGTGCCAAAAGAACAACAGACATATGCACAAAAAATCTGTTTGATGTTCCTACAGTTCTTTTTTGAGAGGACAAATTCAGATTCACTCCAAAGACTCTCAGGAAATTTTTCAAAACCACATTACTAAGTTTTGTTTGACCTCATCTAATCAATAAATGAAGAAAAAAGTTTCTTGAAATTAAAAGTTGATGTCAGAGGTGGGATTTGAACCACTTGTAAACGGTGAAGAAAAAGCATTTTGCCGAAACCCGGGATTGGACCAGGGACCTTTAGATCTTCAGTCTAACGCTCTCCCAACTGAGCTATTTCGGCCATATCTATACAATTTCTGGGGGGTTTGACACTCTGCAAATGTCAAGTGTGACACCTGGAGGGATATATTATAATTTTTCATTTGACTGTTTTTTGAAGCATGATTTCTATTTGAAACGCCTTCCATTTTGCTGTACATATTTAATAACATTCATTAACTATTTGTGAATGAGTAGAAAAAGACAGCAATTTTGCCATTGAAGTTTTACATTTTCAGTTTGTCTCCATGCACCAGTATAATTCTGACCCTGTGCTTCTAGAATAGGTCATGGTCGCACATAAAACACAATTTGCATGCATAATGTTACATCAAGTTTTATTTTTTATGAGATGCAAACAATTGGAGCAAAAAAGAGACAAAAATTTAGAGAAAATATTTTATTGATTTTTAATGTTAAAAGTGAGACCATTTGTCCCAAAATGTGCTGAAACATGTCAGAATGACATGGGCATTTCACATTTTTTAAACTATGATTACCTACTTGTTACGTTTTTGTTTATTAAGTATCGTTATGGTCTATTGATGTATGAGGTGAAAACTATGAAAGTAGACTTACCAGCAAATCCGTTTCTAGATATATTTCATGACAGCACTGTAGAAGGTTGATTCCCTACCCTAATAGGGACAGAGAACACAAAGAGGTGAAATAGTCCCTCCTCATTGACTGTCCAAAGGATTTTTCTAGTGCCAAAAGAACAACAGACATATGCACAAAAAATCTGTTTGATGTTCCTAGAGTTCTTTTTTGAGAGGACAAATTCAGATTCACTCCAAAGACTCTCAGGAAATTTTTCAAAACCACATTACTAAGTTTTGTTTGACCTCATCTAATCAATAAATGAAGAAAAAAGTTTCTTGAAATTAAAAGTTGATGTCAGAGGTGGGATTTGAACCACTTGTAAACGGTGAAGAAAAAGCATTTTGCCGAAACCCGGGATTGGACCAAGGACCTTTAGATCTTCAGTCTAACGCTCTCCCAACTGAGCTATTTCAGCCATATCTATACATTTTCTGGGGGGTTTGACACTCTGCAAATGTCAAGTGTCACACCTGGAGGGATATATTATAATTTTTCATTTGACTGTTTTTTGAAGCATGATTTCTATTTGAAACACCTTCCATTTTGCTGTACATATTTAATAACATTCATTAACTATTTGTGAATGAGTAGAAAAAGACAGCAATTTTGCCATTGAATTTTTACATTTTCAGTTTGTCTCCATGCACCAGTATAATTCTGACCCTGTGCTTCTAGAATAGGTCATGGTCGCACATAAAACACAATTTGCATGCATAATGTTACATCAAGTTTTATTTTTTATGAGATGCAAACAATTGGAGCAAAAAAGAGACAAAAATTTAGAGAAAATATTTTATTGATTTTTAATGTTAAAAGTGAGACCATTTGTCCCAAAATGTGCTGAAACATGTCAGAATGACATGGGCATTTCACATTTTTTAAACTATGATTACCTACTTGTTACATTTTTGTTTATTAAGTATCGTTATGGTCTATTGATGTATGAGGTGAAAACTATGAAAGTAGACTTACCAGCAAATCCGTTTCTAGATATATTTCATGACAGCACTGTAGAAGGTTGATTCCCTACCCTAATAGGGACAGAGAACACAAAGAGGTGAAATAGTCCCTCCTCATTGACTGTTCAAAGGATTTTTCTAGTGCCAAAAGAACAACAGACATATGCACAAAAAATCTGTTTGATGTTCCTAGAGTTCTTTTTTGAGAGGACAAATTCAGATTCACTCCAAAGACTCTCAGGAAATTTTTCAAAACCACATTACTAAGTTTTGTTTGACCTCATCTAATCAATAAATGAAGAAAAAAGTTTCTTGAAATTAAATGTTGATGTCAGAAGTGGGATTTGAACCCACGCCTCCAGGGGAGACTGCGACCTGAACGCAGCGCCTTAGACCTCTCGGCCGTCCTGACTTCGATATGCAACTGGAACTTAACTTGTCACACCACCCCAAAAAAGTCAATAAATAACATTTTTTATATGCGTACTTTTCGTCTGCATTAATTTTTAAACCTCCATTTATTTTGTTTGGATATTAGAAATGTTAGATTTCTCACAAATGCGGTGATGCACCACATTTCTTCAGAAACTACTGTTTGGCCACACAGCAGGGCTTTGAAAGGAAGAGCCCTATTTGGGTTTTGCAATGCAGATTTTGCAGGAATACCTTGCAGATGAAATTTGCAGAGTACCAAAACAGCGGAAAATCTCCCAAAGTGACCACATTTTAGAAATTATTTTGCACAATGAGTTAATCAACACCTGCAATTACTATTGTCAGCCTATAGGTGTTTTCACTCTGAACCATCCAGCATTGCAAGTATGCCAGTTTAGTGCCCAGCTTTTGCTTGCAGAGACAAGCAACCCATACAGTTTTAAGTGGGCTCTACTCACTGGAGCAATGTCAAATATGTAGATGCTTTGTCTCACCATTAAAGTAGAAACCTCCTATATTTCAAATTAAAGATGACGGACCTGTGTGGAGCTTGTGTTTTTTGCCTTTTTGACTTTGTCCACAGCATATTTTTTAAGGACATTTGTCTCAGTAATGCCTCAGTGTTTCAAAGTCAAACAAGCTGACTATAATCATTCAGCTAGTGTCTGATAAGTGCTGTCTGTTTCAGCTATCAGGTTACCTTTTAATCCTCTTACAGCTAAGTCAATCTGAAATAAAACAAAATAGAGGAAAAATTACTAAAAAACATTCATGTGTTCAAAAGGAAAAAGTTACCGTTTCTCAAATTTTTAACATTTTGTTTTCTGTAGATAGTTAAGATTTTTAGGCCTTTTGATCATGATCAGTCCATGTGCTTTGTTTAATATCTCCTTAAAATGTAAACGGTGAAGTAAAAGCATTTTGCCGAAACCCGGGACCTTTAGATATTCAGTCTAACGCTCTCCCAACTGAGCTATTTCGGCCATTTGTATACATTTTCTGGGGGGTTTGACACTCTGCAAATGTCAAGTGTCACACCTGGAGGGATATATTATAATTTTTCATTTGACTGTTTTTTGAAGCATGATTTCTATTTGAAACGCCTTCCATTTTGCTGCACATATTTAATAACATTCATTAACTATTTGTGAATGAGTAGAAAAAGACAGCAATTTTGCCATTGAATTTTTACATTTTCAGTTTGTCTCCATGCACCAGTATAATTCTGACCCCGTGCTTCTAGAATAGGTCATGGTCGCACATAAAACACAATTTGCATGCATAATGTTACATCAAGTTTTATTTTTTATGAGATGCAAACAATTGGAGCAAAAAAGAGACAAAAATTTAGAGAAAATATTTTATTGATTGTTAATGTTAAAAGTGAGACCATTTGTCCCAAAATGTGCTGAAACATGTCAGAATGACATGGGCATTTCACATTTTTTAAAATATGATTAGCTACTTGTTACGTTTTTGTTTATTAAGTATCGTTATGGTCTATTGATGTATGAGGTGAAAACTATGAAAGTAGACTTACCAGCAAATCCGTTTCTAGATATATTTCATGACAGCACTGTAGAAGGTTGATTCCCTACCCTAATAGGGACAGAGAACACAAAGAGGTGAAATAGTCCCTCCTCATTGACTGTCCAAAGGATTTTTCTAGTGCCAAAAGAACAACAGACATATGCACAAAAAATCTGTTTGATGTTCCTAGAGTTCTTTTTTGAGAGGACAAATTCAGATTCACTCCAAAGACTCTCAGGAAATTTTTCAAAACCACATTACTAAGTTTTGTTTGACCTCATCTAATCAATAAATGAAGAAAAAAGTTTCTTGAAATTAAAAGTTGATGTCAGAGGTGGGATTTGAACCACTTGTAAACGGTGAAGAAAAAGCATTTTGCCGAAACCCGGGATTGGACCAAGGACCTTTAGATCTTCAGTCTAACGCTCTCCCAACTGAGCTATTTCAGCCATATCTATACATTTTCTGGGGGGTTTGACACTCTGCAAATGTCAAGTGTCACACCTGGAGGGATATATTATAATTTTTCATTTGACTGTGTTTTGAAGCATGATTTCTATTTGAAACACCTTCCATTTTGCTGTACATATTTAATAACATTCATTAACTTTGTGAATGAGTAGAAAAAGACAGCAATTTTGCCATTGAATTTTTACATTTTCAGTTTGTCTCCATGCACCAGTATAATTCTGACCCTGTGCTTCTAGAATAGGTCATGGTCGCACATAAAACACAATTTGCATGCATAATGTTACATCAAGTTTTATTTTTTATGAGATGCAAACAATTGGAGCAAAAAAGAGACAAAAATTTAGAGAAAATATTTTATTGATTTTTAATGTTAAAAGTGAGACCATTTGTCCCAAAATGTGCTGAAACATGTCAGAATGACATGGGCATTTCACATTTTTTAAACTATGATTACCTACTTGTTACGTTTTTGTTTATTAAGTATCGTTATGGTCTATTGATGTATGAGGTGAAAACTATGAAAGTAGACTTACCAGCAAATCCGTTTCTAGATATATTTCATGACAGCACTGTAGAAGGTTGATTCCCTACCCTAATAGGGACAGAGAACACAAAGAGGTGAAATAGTCCCTCCTCATTGACTGTCCAAAGGATTTTTCTAGTGCCAAAAGAACAACAGACATATGCACAAAAAATCTGTTTAATGTTCCTACAGTTCTTTTTTGAGAGGACAAATTCAGATTCACTCCAAAGACTCTCAGGAAATTTTTCAAAACCACATTACTAAGTTTTGTTTGACCTCATCTAATCAATAAATGAAGAAAAAAGTTTCTTGAAATTAAAAGTTGATGTCAGAGGTGGGATTTGAACCACTTGTAAACGGTGAAGAAAAAGCATTTTGCTGAAACCCGGGATTGGACCAAGGACCTTTAGATCTTCAGTCTAACGCTCTCCCAACTGAGCTATTTCAGCCATATCTATACATTTTCTGGGGGGTTTGACACTCTGCAAATGTCAAGTGTCACACCTGGAGGGATATATTATAATTTTTCATTTGACTGTTTTTTGAAGCATGATTTCTATTTGAAACACCTTCCATTTTGCTGTACATATTTAATAACATTCATTAACTATTTGTGAATGAGTAGAAAAAGACAGCAATTTTGCCATTGAATTTTTACATTTTCAGTTTGTCTCCATGCACCAGTATAATTCTGACCCTGTGCTTCTAGAATAGGTCATGGTCGCACATAAAACACAATTTGCATGCATAATGTTACATCAAGTTTTATTTTTTATGAGATGCAAACAATTGGAGCAAAAAAGAGACAAAAATTTAGAGAAAATATTTTATTGATTTTTAATGTTAAAAGTGAGACCATTTGTCCCAAAATGTGCTGAAACATGTCAGAATGACATGGGCATTTCACATTTT
The DNA here is from genome assembly GCF_039654945.1 of Dendrobates tinctorius. Classification (NCBI taxonomy): domain Eukaryota; kingdom Metazoa; phylum Chordata; class Amphibia; order Anura; family Dendrobatidae; genus Dendrobates; species Dendrobates tinctorius. The sequence goes on along the minus strand of NW_027362016.1, from coordinate 3,415,457 downwards.
TTAAACTATGATTACCTACTTGTTACGTTTTTGTTTATTAAGTATCGTTATGGTCTATTGATGTATGAGGTGAAAACTATGAAAGTAGACTTACCAGCAAATCCGTTTCTAGATATATTTCATGACAGCACTGTAGAAGGTTGATTCCCTACCCTAATAGGGACAGAGAACACAAAGAGGTGAAATAGTCCCTCCTCATTGACTGTCCAAAGGATTTTTCTAGTGCCAAAAGAACAACAGACATATGCACAAAAAATCTGTTTAATGTTCCTACAGTTCTTTTTTGAGAGGACAAATTCAGATTCACTCCAAAGACTCTCAGGAAATTTTTCAAAACCACATTACTAAGTTTTGTTTGACCTCATCTAATCAATAAATGAAGAAAAAAGTTTCTTGAAATTAAAAGTTGATGTCAGAGGTGGGATTTGAACCACTTGTAAACGGTGAAGAAAAAGCATTTTGCTGAAACCCGGGATTGGACCAAGGACCTTTAGATCTTCAGTCTAACGCTCTCCCAACTGAGCTATTTCAGCCATATCTATACATTTTCTGGGGGGTTTGACACTCTGCAAATGTCAAGTGTCACACCTGGAGGGATATATTATAATTTTTCATTTGACTGTTTTTTGAAGCATGATTTCTATTTGAAACACCTTCCATTTTGCTGTACATATTTAATAACATTCATTAACTATTTGTGAATGAGTAGAAAAAGACAGCAATTTTGCCATTGAATTTTTACATTTTCAGTTTGTCTCCATGCACCAGTATAATTCTGACCCTGTGCTTCTAGAATAGGTCATGGTCGCACATAAAACACAATTTGCATGCATAATGTTACATCAAGTTTTATTTTTTATGAGATGCAAACAATTGGAGCAAAAAAGAGACAAAAATTTAGAGAAAATATTTTATTGATTTTTAATGTTAAAAGTGAGACCATTTGTCCCAAAATGTGCTGAAACATGTCAGAATGACATGGGCATTTCACATTTTTTAAACTATGATTACCTACTTGTTACGTTTTTGTTTATTAAGTATCGTTATGGTCTATTGATGTATGAGGTGAAAACTATGAAAGTAGACTTACCAGCAAATCCGTTTCTAGATATATTTCATGACAGCACTGTAGAAGGTTGATTCCCTACCCTAATAGGGACAGAGAACACAAAGAGGTGAAATAGTCCCTCCTCATTGACTGTCCAAAGGATTTTTCTAGTGCCAAAAGAACAACAGACATATGCACAAAAAATCTGTTTGATGTTCCTACAGTTCTTTTTTGAGAGGACAAATTCAGATTCACTCCAAAGACTCTCAGGAAATTTTTCAAAACCACATTACTAAGTTTTGTTTGACCTCATCTAATCAATAAATGAAGAAAAAGGTTTCTTGAAATTAAAAGTTGATGTCAGAGGTGGGATTTGAACCACTTGTAAACGGTGAAGAAAAAGCATTTTGCCGAAACCCGGGACCTTTAGATCTTCAGTCTAACGCTCTCCCAACTGAGCTATTTCGGCCATATCTATACAATTTCTGGGGGGTTTGACACTCTGCAAATGTCAAGTGTGACACCTGGAGGGATATATTATAATTTTTCATTTGACTGTTTTTTGAAGCATGATTTCTATTTGAAACGCCTTCCATTTTGCTGTACATATTTAATAACATTCATTAACTATTTGTGAATGAGTAGAAAAAGACAGCAATTTTGCCATTGAAGTTTTACATTTTCAGTTTGTCTCCATGCACCAGTATAATTCTGACCCTGTGCTTCTAGAATAGGTCATGGTCGCACATAAAACACAATTTGCATGCATAATGTTACATCAAGTTTTATTTTTTATGAGATGCAAACAATTGGAGCAAAAAAGAGACAAAAATTTAGAGAAAATATTTTATTGATTTTTAATGTTAAAAGTGAGACCATTTGTCCCAAAATGTGCTGAAACATGTCAGAATGACATGGGCATTTCACATTTTTTAAACTATGATTACCTACTTGTTACGTTTTTGTTTATTAAGTATCGTTATGGTCTATTGATGTATGAGGTGATAACTATGAAAGTAGACTTACCAGCAAATCCGTTTCTAGATATATTTCATGACAGCACTGTAGAAGGTTGATTCCCTACCCTAATAGGGACAGAGAACACAAAGAGGTGAAATAGTCCCTCCTCATTGACTGTCCAAAGGATTTTTCTAGTGCCAAAAGAACAACAGACATATGCACAAAAAATCTGTTTGATGTTCCTAGAGTTCTTTTTTGAGAGGACAAATTCAGATTCACTCCAAAGACTCTCAGGAAATTTTTCAAAACATGAAGATAAAGTTTCTTGAAATTAAATGTTGATGTCAGAAGTGGGATTTGAACCCACGCCTCCAGGGGAGACTGCGACCTGAACGCAGCGCCTTAGACCACTCGGCCATCCTGACTTCGATATGCAATTAGAACTTAACTCCTTCCATGCTAGTCAGCAGAAATGTTACCATTCCTTGTGATTAAAAACTTGTCACACCACCCCAAAAAAGTCAATTAATAACATTTTTTATATGCGTACTTTTCGTCTGCATTAATTTTTAAACCTCCATTTATTTTGTTTGGATATTAGAAATGTTAGATTTCTCACAAATGCGGTGATGCACCACATTTCTTCAGAAACTACTGTTTGGCCACACAGCAGGGCTTTGAAAGGAAGAGCCCTATTTGGGTTTTGCAATGCAGATTTTGCAGGAATACCTTGCAGATGAAATTTGCAGAGTACCAAAACAGCGGAAAATCTCCCAAAGTGACCACATTTTAGAAATTATTTTGCACAATGAGTTAATCAACACCTGCAATTACTATTGTCAGCCTATAGGTGTTTTCACTCTGAACCATCCAGCATTGCAAGTATGCCAGTTTAGTGCCCAGCTTTTGCTTGCAGAGACAAGCAACCCATACAGTTTTAAGTGGGCTCTACTCACTGGAGCAATGTCAAATATGTAGATGCTTTGTCTCACCATTAAAGTAGAAACCTCCTATATTTCAAATTAAAGATGACGGACCTGTGTGGAGCTTGTGTTTTTTGCCTTTTTGACTTTGTCCACAGCATATTTTTTAAGGACATTTGTCTCAGTAATGCCTCAGTGTTTCAAAGTCAAACAAGCTGACTATAATCATTCAGCTAGTGTCTGATAAGTGCTGTCTGTTTCAGCTATCAGGTTACCTTTTAATCCTCTTACAGCTAAGTCAATCTGAAATAAAACAAAATAGAGGAAAAATTACTAAAAAACATTCATGTGTTCAAAAGGAAAAAGTTACCGTTTCTCAAATTTTTAACATTTTGTTTTCTGTAGATAGTTAAGATTTTTAGGCCTTTTGATCATGATCAGTCCATGTGCTCTGTTTAATATCTCCTTAAAATGTAAACGGTGAAGAAAAAGCATTTTGCCAAAACCCGGGATTGGACCAGGGACCTTTAGATATTCAGTCTAACGCTCTCCCAACTGAGCTATTTCGGCCATATCTATACATTTTCTGGGGGGTTTGACACTCTGCAAATGTCAAGTGTCACACCTGGAGGGATATATTATAATTTTTCATTTGACTGTTTTTTGAAGCATGATTTCTATTTGAAACGCCTTCCATTTTGCTGTACATATTTAATAACATTCATTAACTATTTGTGAATGAGTAGAAAAAGACAGCAATTTTGCCATTGAATTTTTACATTTTCAGTTTGTCTGCATGCACCAGTATAATTCTGACCCTGTGCTTCTAGAATAGGTCATGGTCGCACATAAAACACAATTTGCATGCATAATGTTACATCAAGTTTTATTTTTTATGAGATGCAAACAATTGGAGCAAAAAAGAGACAAAAATTTAGAGAAAATATTTTATTGATTGTTAATGTTAAAAGTGAGACCATTTGTCCCAAAATGTGCTGAAACATGTCAGAATGACATGGGCATTTCACATTTTTTAAACTATGATTACCTACTTGTTAAGTTTTTGTTTATTAAGTATCGTTATGGTCTATTGATGTATGAGGTGAAAACTATGAAAGTAGACTTACCAGCAAATCCGTTTCTAGATATATTTCATGACAGCACTGTAGAAGGTTGATTCCCTACCCTAATAGGGACAGAGAACACAAAGAGGTGAAATAGTCCCTCCTCATTGTCTGTCCAAAGGATTTTTCTAGTGCTAAAAGAACAACAGACATATGCACAAAAAATCTGTTTGATGTTCCTAGAGTTCTTTTTTGAGAGGACAAATTCAGATTCACTCCAAAGACTCTCAGGAAATTTTTCAAAACCACATTACTAAGTTTTGTTTGACCTCATCTAATCAATAAATGAAGAAAAAAGTTTCTTGAAATTAAATGTTGATGTCAGAAGTGGGATTTGAACCCAGGTCTTCAGGGGAGACTGCGACCTGAACGCAGCACCTTAGACCGCTCGGCCATCCTGACTTCGATATGCAATTGGAACTTAACTCCTTCCATGCTAGTCAGCAGAAATGTTACCATTCCTTGTGATTAAAAACTTGACACACCACCCCAAAAAAGTCAATTAATAACATTTTTTATATGCGTACTTTTCGTCTGCATTAATTTTTAAACCTCCATTTATTTTGTTTGGATATTAGAAATGTTAGATTTCTCACAAATGCGGTGATGCACCACATTTCTTCAGAAACTACTGTTTGGCCACACAGCAGGGCTTTGAAAGGAAGAGCCCTATTTGGGTTTTGCAATGCAGATTTTGCAGGAATACCTTGCAGATGAAATTTGCAGAGTACCAAAACAGCAGAAAACCTCCCAAAGTGACCACATTTTAGAAATTATTTTGCACAATGAGTTAATCAACACCTGCAATTACTATTGTCAGCCTATAGGTGTTTTCACTCTGAACCATCCAGCATTGCAAGTATGCCAGTTTAGTGCCCAGCTTTTGCTTGCAGAGACAAGCAACCCATACATTTTTAAGTGGGCTCTACTCACTGGAGCAATGTCAAATATGTAGATGCTTTGTCTCACCATTAAAGTAGAAACCTCCTATATTTCAAATTAAAGATGACAGACCTGTGTGGAGCTTGTGTTTTTTGCCTTTTTGATTTTGTCCACAGCATATTTTTTAAGGACATTTGTCTCAGTAATGCCTCAGTGTTTCAAAGTCAAACAAGCTGACTATAATCATTCAGCTAGTGTCTGATAAGTGCTGTCTGTTTCAGCTATCAGGTTACCTTTTAATCCTCTTACAGCTAAGTCAATCTGAAATAAAACAAAATAGAGGAAAAATTACTAAAAAACATTCATGTGTTCAAAAGGAAAAAGTTACCGTTTCTCAAATTTTTAACATTTTGTTTTCTGTAGATAGTTAAGATTTTTAGGCCTTTTGATCATGATCAGTCCATGTGCTTTGTTTAATATCTCCTTAAAATGTAAACGATGAAGAAAAAGCATTTTGCCGAAACCCGGGACCTTTAGATCTTCAGTCTAACGCTCTCCCAACTGAGCTATTTCAGCCATATCTATACATTTTTTGGGGGGTTTGACACTCTGCAAATGTCAAGTGTCACACCTGGAGGGATATATTATAATTTTTCATTTGACTGTTTTTTGAAGCATGATTTCTATTTGAAACGCCTTCCATTTTGTTGTACATATTTAATAACATTCATTAACTATTTGTGAATGAGTAGAAAAAGACAGCAATTTTGCCATTGAATTTTTACATTTTCAGTTTGTCTCCATGCACCAGTATAATTCTGACCCTGTGCTTCTAGAATAGGTCATGGTCGCACATAAAACACAATTTGCATGCATAATGTTACATCAAGTTTTATTTTTTATGAGATGCAAACAATTGGAGCAAAAAAGAGACAAAAATTTAGAGAAAATATTTTATTGATTGTTAATGTTAAAAGTGAGACCATTTGTCCCAAAATGTGCTGAAACATGTCAGAAGGACATGGGCATTTCACATTTTTTAAACTATGATTACCTACTTGTTAAGTTTTTGTTTATTAAGTATCGTTATGGTCTATTGATGTATGAGGTGAAAACTATGAAGGTAGACTTACCAGCAAATCCGTTTCTAGATATATTTCATGACAGCACTGTAGAAGGTTGATTCCCTACCCTAATAGGGACAGAGAGCACAAAGAGGTGAAATAGTCCCTCCTCATTGACTGTCCAAAGGATTTTTCTAGTGCCAAAAGAACAACAGACATATGCACAAAAAAATCTGTTTGATGTTTTTTGAGAGGACAAATTCAGATTCACTCCAAAGACTCTCAGGAAATTTTTCAAAACCACATTACTAAGTTTTGTTTGACCTCATCTAATCAATAAATGAAGATAAAGTTTCTTGAAATGAAATGTTGATGTCAGAAGTGGGATTTGAACCCACGTCTCCAGGGGAGACTGCTACCTGAACGCAGCACCTTAGACCGCTCGGCCATCCTGACTTCGATATGCAATTGGAACTTAACTCCTTCCATGCTAGTCAGCAGAAATGTTACCATTCCTTGTGATTAAAAACTTGTCACACCACCCCAAAAAAGTCAATAAATAACATTTTTTATATGCGTACTTTTCGTCTGCATTAATTTTTAAACCTCCATTTATTTTGTTTGGATATTAGAAATGTTAGATTTCTCACAAATGCGGTGATGCACCACATTTCTTCAGAAACTACTGTTTGGCCACACAGCAGGGCTTTGAAAGGAAGAGCCCTATTTGGGTTTTGCAATGCAGATTTTGCAGGAATACCTTGCAGATGAAATTTGCAGAGTACCAAAACAGCAGAAAACCTCCCAAAGTGACCACATTTTAGAAATTATTTTGCACAATGAGTTAATCAACACCTGCAATTACTATTGTCAGCCTATAGGTGTTTTCACTCTGAACCATCCAGCATTGCAAGTATGCCAGTTTAGTGCCCAGCTTTTGCTTGCAGAGACAAGCAACCCATACATTTTTAAGTGGGCTCTACTCACTGGAGCAATGTCAAATATGTAGATGCTTTGTCTCACCATTAAAGTAGAAACCTCCTATATTTAAAATTTAAGATGACGGACCTGTGTGGAGCTTGTGTTTTTTGCCTTTTTGACTTTGTCCACAGCATATTTTTTAAGGACATTTGTCTCAGTAATGCCTCAGTGTTTCAAAGTCAAACAAGCTGACTATAATCATTCAGCTAGTGTCTGATAAGTGCTGTCTGTTTCAGCTATCAGGTTACCTTTTAATCCTCTTACAGCTAAGTCAATCTGAAATAAAACAAAATAGAGGAAAAATTACTAAAAAACATTCATGTGTTCAAAAGGAAAGTTACCGTTTCTCAAATTTTTAACATTTTGTTTTCTGTAGATAGTTAAGATTTTTAGGCCTTTTGATCATGATCAGTCCATGTGCTTTGTTTAATATCTCCTTAAAATGTAAACGGTGAAGAAAAAGCATTTTGCCGAAACCCGGGACCTTTAGATCTTCAGTCTAACGCTCTCCCAACTGAGCTATTTCAGCCATATCTATACATTTTCTGGGGGGTTTGACACTCTGCAAATGTCAAGTGTCACACCTGGAGGGATATATTATAATTTTTCATTTGACTGTTTTTTGAAGCATGATTTCTATTTGAAACGCCTTCCATTTTGCTGTACATATTTAATAACATTCATTAACTATTTGTGAATGAGTAGAAAAAGACAGCAATTTTGCCATTGAATTTTTACATTTTCAGTTTGTCTCCATGCACCAGTATAATTCTGACCCTGTGCTTCTAGAATAGGTCATGGTCGCACATAAAACACAATTTGCATGCATAATGTTACATCAAGTTTTATTTTTTATGAGATGCAAACAATTGGAGCAAAGAAGAGACAAAAATTTAGAGAAAATATTTTATTGATTGTTAAAAGTGAGACCATTTGTCCCAAAATGTGATGAAACATGTCAGAAGGACATGGGCATTTCACATTTTTTAAACTATGATTACCTACTTGTTAAGTTTTTGTTAATTAAGTATCGTTATGGTCTATTGATGTATGAGGTGAAAACTATGAAAGTAGACTCACCAGCAAATCCGTTTCTAGATATATTTCATGACAGCACTGTAGAAGGTTGATTCCCTACCCTAATAGGGACAGAGAACACAAAGAGGTGAAATTAGTCCCTCCTCATTGACTGTCCAAAGGATTTTTCTAGTGCCAAAAGAACAACAGACATATGCACAAAAAATCTGTTTGATGTTCTTTTTTGAGAGGACAAATTCAGATTGACTCCAAAGACTCACAGGAAATTTTTCAAAACCACATTACTAAGTTTTGTTTGACCTCATCTCATCAATAAATGAAGATAAAGTTTCTTGAAATTAAATGTTGATGTCAGAAGTGGGATTTGAACCCACGCCTCCAGGGGAGACTGCGACCTGAACGCAGCGCCTTAGACCGCTCTGCCATCCTAACTTCAATATGCTAGTCCTTCCATGCTAGTCAGCAGAAATGTTACCATTCCTTGTGATTAAAAACTTGTCACACCACCCCAAAAAATTCAATAAATAACATTTTTTATATGCGTACTTTTCGTCTGCATTAATTTTTAAACCTCCATTTATTTTGTTTGGATATTAGAAATGTTAGATTTCTCACAAATGCGGTGATGCACCACATTTCTTCAGAAACTACTGTTTGGCCACTCAGCAGGGCTTTGAAAGGAAGAGCCCTATTTGGGTTTTGCAATGCAGATTTTGCAGGAATACCTTGCAGATGAAATTTGCAGAGTACCAAAACAGCAGAAAACCTCCCAAAGTGACCACATTTTAGAAATTATTTTGCACAATGAGTTAATCAACACCTGCAATTACTATTGTCAGCCTATAGGTGTTTTCACTCTGAACCATCCAGCATTGCAAGTATGCCAGTTTAGTGCCCAGCTTTTGCTTGCAGAGACAAGCAACCCATACATTTTTAAGTGGGCTCTACTCACTGGAGCAATGTCAAATATGTAGATGCTTTGTCTCACCCTAAAAGTAGAAACCTCCTATATTTCAAATTAAAGATGACGGACCTGTGTGGAGCTTGTGTTTTTTGCCTTTTTGACTTTGTCCACAGCATATTTTTTAAGGACATTTGTCTCAGTAATGCCTCAGTGTTTCAAAGTCAAACAAGCTGACTATAATCATTCAGCTAGTGTCTGATAAGTGCTGTCTGTTTCAGCTATCAGGTTACCTTTTAATCCTCTTACAGCTAAGTCAATCTGAAATAAAACAAAATAGAGGAAAAATTACTAAAAAACATTCATGTGTTCAATAGGAAAAAGTTACCGTTTCTCAAATTTTTAACATTTTGTTTTCTGTAGATAGTTAAGATTTTTAGGCTTTTTGATCATGATCAGTCCATTTGCTTTGTTTAATATCTCCTTAAAATGTAAACGGTGAAGAAAAAGCATTTTGCCGAAACCCGGGATTGGACCAAGGACCTCTAGATCTTCAGTCTAACGCTCTCCCAACTGAGCTATTTCGGCCATATCTATACATTTGCTGGGGGGTTTGACACTCTGCAAATGTCAAGTGTCACACCTGGAGGGATATATTATAATTTTTCATTTGACTGTTTTTTGAAGCATGATTTCTATTTGAAACGCCTTCCATTTTGCTGTACATATTTAATAACATTCATTAACTATTTGTGAATGAGTAGAAAAAGACAGCAATTTTGCCATTGAATTTTTACATTTTCAGTTTGTCTCCATGCACCAGTATAATTCTGACCCTGTGCTTCTAGAATAGGTCATGGTCGCACATAAAACACAATTTGCATGCATAATGTTACATCAAGTTTTATTTTTTATGAGATGCAAACAATTGGAGCAAAATAGAGACAAAAATTTAGAGAAAATATTTTATTGATTGTTAATGTTAAAAGTGAGACCATTTGTCCCAAAATGTGCTGAAACATGTCAGAATGACATGGGCATTTCACATTTTTTAAACTATGATTACCTACTTGTTAAGTTTTTGTTTATTAAGTATCGTTATGGTCTATTGATGTATGAGGTGAAAACTATGAAAGTAGACTTACCAGCAAATCCGTTTCTAGATATATTTCATGACAGCACTGTAGAAGGTTGATTCCCTACCCTAATAGGGACAGAGAACACAAAGAGGTGAAATAGTCCCTCCTCATTGACTGTCCAAAGGATTTTTCTAGTGCCAAAAGAACAACAGACATATGCACAAAAAATCTGTTTGATGTTCCTAGAGTTCTTTTTTGAGAGGACAAATTCAGATTCACTCCAAAGACTCTCAGGAAATTTTTCAAAACCACATTACTAAGTTTTGTTTGACCTCATCTAATCAATAAATGAAGAAAAAAGTTTCTTGAAATTAAATGTTGATGTCAGAAGTGGGATTTGAACCCACATCTTCAGTGGAGACTGCGACCTGAACACAGCACCTTAGACCGCTCGGCCATCCTGACTTCGATATGCAATTGGAACTTAACTCCTTCCATGCTAGTCAGCAGAAATGTTACCATTTCTTGTGATTAAAAACTTGTCACACCACCCCAAAAAAGTCAATAAATAACATTTTTTATATGCGTTCTTTTCGTCTGCATTAATTTTTAAACCTCCATTTATTTTGTTTGGATATTAGAAATGTTAGATTTCTCACAAATGCGGTGATGCACCACATTTCTTCAGAAACTACTGTTTGGCCACACAGCAGGGCTTTGAAAGGAAGAGCCCTATTTGGGTTTTGCAATGCAGATTTTGCAGGAATACCTTGCAGATGAAATTTGCAGAGTACCAAAACAGCAGAAAACCTCCCAAAGTGACCACATTTTAGAAATTATTTTGCACAATAAGTTAATCAACACCTGCAATTACTATTGTCAGCCTATAGGTGTTTTCACTCTGAACCATCCAGCATTGCAAGTATGCCAGTTTAGTGCCCAGCTTTTGCTTGCAGAGACAAGCAACCCATACATTTTTAAGTGGGCTCTACTCACTGGAGCATTGTCAAATATGTAGATGCTTTGTCTCACCATTAAAGTAGAAACCTCCTATATTTCAAATTAAAGATGACGGACCTGTGTGGAGCTTGTGTTTTTTGCCTTTTTGACTTTGTCCACAGCATATTTTTTAAGGACATTTGTCTCAGTAATGCCTCAGTGTTTCAAAGTCAAACAAGCTGACTATAATCATTCAGCTAGTGTCTGATAAGTGCTGACTGTTTCAGCTATCAGGTTACCTTTTAATCCTCTTACAGCTAAGTCAATCTGAAATAAAACAAAATAGAGGAAAAATTACTAAAAAACATTCATGTGTTCAAAAGGAAAAAGTTACCGTTTCTCAAATTTTTAACATTTTGTTTTCTGTAGATAGTTAAGATTTTTAGGCCTTTTGATCATGATCAGTCCATGTGCTTTGTTTAATATCTCCTTAAAATGTAAACGGTGAAGAAAAAGCATTTTGCCGAAACCAGGGATCTTTAGATCTTCAGTCTAACGCTCTCCCAACTGAGCTATTTCGGCCATATCTATACATTTTCTGGTGGGTTTGACACTCTGCAAATGTCAAGTGTCACACCTGGAGGGATATATTATAATTTTTCATTTGACTGTTTTTTGAAGCATGATTTCTATTTGAAACGCCTTCCATTTTGCTGCACATATTTAATAACATTCATTAACTATTTGTGAATGAGTAGAAAAAGACAGCAATTTTGCCATTGAATTTTTACATTTTCAGTTTGTCTCCATGCACCAGTATAATTCTGACCCCGTGCTTCTAGAATAGGTCATGGTCCCACATAAAACACAATTTGCATGCATAATGTTACATCAAGTTTTATTTTTTATGAGATGCAAACAATTGGAGCAAAAAAGAGACAAAAATTTAGAGAAAATATTTTATTGATTGTTAATGTTAAAAGTGAGACCATTTGTCCCAAAATGTGCTGAAACATGTCAGAATGACATGGGCATTTCACATTTTTTAAACTATGATTAGCTACTTGTTACGTTTTTGTTTATTAAGTATCGTTATGGTCTATTGATGTATGAGGTGAAAACTATGAAAGTAGACTTACCAGCAAATCCGTTTCTAGATATATTTCATGACAGCACTGTAGAAGGTTGATTCCCTACCCTAATAGGGACAGAGAACACAAAGAGGTGAAATAGTCCCTCCTCATTGACTGTCCAAAGGATTTTTCTAGTGCCAAAAGAACAACAGACATACGCACAAAAAATCTGTTTGATGTTCATAGAGTTCTTTTTTGAGAGGATAAATTCAGATTCACTCCAAAGACTCTCAGGAAATTTTTCAAAACCACATTACTAAGTTTTGTTTGACCTCATCTAATCAATAAATGAAGAAAAAAGTTTCTTGAAATTAAAAGTTGATGTCAGAGGTGGGATTTGAACCACTTGTAAACGGTGAAGAAAAAGCATTTTGCCGAAACCCGGGATTGGACCAGGGACCTTTAGATCTTCAGTCTAACGCTCTCCCAACTGCGCTATTTCGGCCATATCTATACATTTTCTGGGGGGTTTGACACTCTGCAAATGTCAAGTGTCACACCTGGAGGGATATATTATAATTTTTCATTTGACTGTTTTTTGAAGCATGATTTCTATTTGAAACACCTTCCATTTTGCTGTACATATTTAATAACATTCATTAACTATTTGTGAATGAGTAGAAAAAGACAGCAATTTTGCCATTGAATTTTTACATTTTCAGTTTGTCTCCATGCACCAGTATAATTCTGACCCTGTGCTTCTAGAATAGGTCATGGTCGCACATAAAACACAATTTGCATGCATAATGTTACATCAAGTTTTATTTTTTATGAGATGCAAACAATTGGAGCAAAATAGAGACAAAAATTTAGAGAAAATATTTTATTGATTGTTAATGTTAAAAGTGAGACCATTTGTCCCAAAATGTGCTGAAACATGTCAGAATGACATGGGCATTTCACATTTTTTAAACTATGATTACCTACTTGTTAAGTTTTTGTTTATTAAGTATCGTTATGGTCTATTGATGTATGAGGTGAAAACTATGAAAGTAGACTTACCAGCAAATCCGTTTCTAGATATATTTCATGACAGCACTGTAGAAGGTTGATTCCCTACCCTAATAGGGACAGAGAACACAAAGAGGTGAAATAGTCCCTCCTCATTGACTGTCCAAAGGATTTTTCTAGTGCCAAAAGAACAACAGACATATGCACAAAAAATCTGTTTGATGTTCCTAGAGTTCTTTTTTGAGAGGACAAATTCAGATTCACTCCAAAGACTCTCAGGAAATTTTTCAAAACCACATTACTAAGTTTTGTTTGACCTCATCTAATCAATAAATGAAGAAAAAAGTTTCTTGAAATTAAAAGTTGATGTCAGAGGTGGGATTTGAACCACTTGTAAACGGTGAAGAAAAAGCATTTTGCCGAAACCCGGGATTGGACCAGGGACCTTTAGATCTTCAGTCTAACGCTCTCCCAACTGAGCTATTTCGGCCATATCTATACATTTTCTGGGGGGTTTGACACTCTGCAAATGTCAAGTGTCACACCTGGAGGGATATATTATAATTTTTCATTTGACTGTTTTTTGAAGCATGATTTCTATTTGAAACGCCTTCCATTTTGCTGTACATATTTAATAACATTCATTAACTATTTGTGAATTAGTAGAAAAAGACAGCAATTTTGCCATTGAAGTTTTACATTTTCAGTTTGTCTCCATGCACCAGTATAATTCTGACCATGTGCTTCTAGAATAGGTCATGGTCGTACATAAAACACAATTTGCATGCATAATGTTACATCAAGATTTATTTTTTATGAGATGCAAACAATTGGAGCAAAATAGAGACAAAAATTTAGAGAAAATATTTTATTGATTGTTAATGTTAAAAGTGAGACCATTTGTCCCAAAATGTGCTGAAACATGTCAGAATGACATGGGCATTTCACATTTTTTAAACTATGATTAACTACTTGTTAAGTTTTTGTTTATTAAGTATCGTTATGGTCTATTGATGTATGAGGTGAAAACTATGAAAGTAGACTTACCAGCAAATCCGTTTCTAGATATATTTCATGACAGCACTGTAGAAGGTTGATTCCCTACCCTAATAGGGACAGAGAACACAAAGAGGTGAAATAGTCTCTCCTCATTGACTGTCCAAAGGATTTTTCTAGTGCCAAAAGAACAACAGACATATGCACAAAAAATCTGTTTGATGTTCCTAGAGTTCTTTTTTGAGAGGACAAATTCAGATTCACTCCAAAGACTCTGAGGAAATTTTTCAAAACCACATTACTAAGTTTTGTTTGACCTCATCTAATCAATAAATGAAGATAAAGTTTCTTGAAATTAAATGTTGATGTCAGAAGTGGGAGAAGTAGGAGTCTGCGACATGAACGCAGCGCCTTAGACCGCTCGGCCATCCTGACTTAGATATGCAATTGGAACTTAACTCCTTCCATGCTAGTCAGCAGAAATGTTACCATTTCTTGTGATTAAAAACTTGTCACACCACCCCAAAAAAGTCAATAAATAACATTTTTTATATGCGTACTTTTCGTCTGCATTAATTTTTAAACCTCCATTTATTTTGTTTGGATATTAGAAATGTTAGATTTCTCACAAATGCGGTGATGCACCACATTTCTTCAGAAACTACTGTTTGGCCACACAGCAGGGCTTTGAAAGGAAGAGCCCTATTTGGGTTTTGCAATGCAGATTTTGCAGGAATACCTTGCAGATGAAATTTGCAGAGTACCAAAACAGCAGAAAACCTCCCAAAGTGACCACATTTTAGAAATTATTTTGCACAATGAGTTAATCAACACCTGCAATTACTATTGTCAGCCTATAGGTGTTTTCACTCTGAACCATCCAGCATTGCAAGTATGCCAGTTTAGTGCCCAGCTTTTGCTTGCAGAGACAAGCAACCCATACATTTTTAAGTGGGCTCTACTCACTGGAGCAATGTCAAATATGTAGATGCTTTGTCTCACCATTAAAGTAGAAACCTCCTATATTTCAAATTAAAGATGACGGACCTTTGTGGAGCTTGTGTTTTTTGCCTTTTTGACTTTGTCCACAGCATATTTTTTAAGGACATTTGTCTCAGTAATGCCTCAGTGTTTCAAAGTCAAACAAGCTGACTATAATCATTCAGCTAGTGTTTGATAAGTGCTGACTGTTTCAACTATCAGGTTACCTTTTAATCCTCTTACAGCTAAGTCAATCTGAAATAAAACAAAATAGAGGAAAAATTACTAAAAAACATTCATGTGTTCAAAAGGAAAAAGTTACCGTTTCTCAAATTTTTAACATTTTGTTTTCTGTAGATAGTTAAGATTTTTAGGCCTTTTGATCATGATCAGTCCATGTGCTTTGTTTAATATCTCCTTAAAATGTAAACGGTGAAGAAAAAGCATTTTGCCGAAACCCGGGATTGGACCAGGGACCTTTAGATCTTCAGTCTAACGCTCTCACAACTGAGCTATTTCGGCCATATCTATACATTTTCTGGTGGGTTTGACACTCTGCAAATGTCAAGTGTCACACCTGGAGGGATATATTATAATTTTTCATTTGACTGTTTTTTGAAGCATGATTTCTATTTGAAACGCCTTCCATTTTGCTGCACATATTTAATAACATTCATTAACTATTTGTGAATGAGTAGAAAAAGACAGCAATTTTGCCATTGAATTTTTACATTTTCAGTTTGTCTCCATGCACCAGTATAATTCTGACCCCGTGCTTCTAGAATAGGTCATGGTCGCACATAAAACACAATTTGCATGCATAATGTTACATCAAGTTTTATTTTTTATGAGATGCAAACAATTGGAGCAAAAAAGAGACAAAAATTTAGAGAAAATATTTTATTGATTGTTAATGTTAAAAGTGAGACGATTTGTCCCAAAATGTGCTGAAACATGTCAGAATGACATGGGCATTTCACATTTTTTAAACTATGATTAGCTACTTGTTACGTTTTTGTTTATTAAGTATCGTTATGGTCTATTGATGTATGAGGTGAAAACTATGAAAGTAGACTTACCAGCAAATCCGTTTCTAGATATATTTCATGACAGCACTGTAGAAGGTTGATTTCCTACCCTAATAGGGACAGAGAACACAAAGAGGTGAAATAGTCCCTCCTCATTTACTGTCCAAAGGATTTTTCTAGTGCCAAAAGAACAACAGACATATGCACAAAAAATCTGTTTGATGTTCCTAGAGTTCTTTTTTGAGAGGACAAATTCAGATTCACTCCAAAGACTCTCAGGAAATTTTTCAAAACCACATTACTAAGTTTTGTTTGACCTCATCTAATCAATAAATGAAGATAAAGTTTCTTGAAATTAAATGTTGATGTCAGAAGTGGGATTTGAACCCACATCTTCAGGGGAGACTGCGACCTGAACGCAGCACCTTAGACCGCTCAGCCATCCTGACTTCGATATGCAATTGGAACTTAACTCCTTCCATGCTAGTCAGCAGAAATGTTACCATTCCTTGTGATTAAAAACTTGTCACACCACCCCAAAAAAGTCAATAAATAACATTTTTTATATGCGTACTTTTCGTCTGCATTAATTTTTAAACCTCCATTTATTTTGTTTGGATATTAGAAATGTTAGATTTCTCACAAATGCGGTGATGCACCACATTTCTTCAGAAACTACTGTTTGGCCACACAGCAGGGCTTTGAAAGGAAGAGCCCTATTTGGGTTTTGCAATGCAGATTTTGCAGGAATACCTTGCAGATGAAATTTGCAGAGTACCAAAACAGCAGAAAACCTCCCAAAGTGACCACATTTTAGAAATTATTTTGCACAATGAGTTAATCAACACCTGCAATTACTATTGTCAGCCTATAGGTGTTTTCACTCTGAACCATCCAGCATTGCAAGTATGCCAGTTTAGTGCCCAGCTTTTGCTTGCAGAGACAAGCAACCCATACATTTTTAAGTGGGCTCTACTCACTGGAGCAATGTCAAATATGTAGATGCTTTGTCTCACCATTAAAGTAGAAACCTCCTATATTTCAAATTAAAGATGACGGACCTGTGTGGAGCTTGTGTTTTTTGCCTTTTTGACTTTGTCCACAGCATATTTTTTAAGGACATTTGTCTCAGTAATGCCTCAGTGTTTCAAAGTCAAACAAGCTGACTATAATCATTCAGCTAGTGTCTGATAAGTGCTGTCTGTTTCAGCTATCAGGTTACCTTTTAATCCTCTTACAGCTAAGTCAATCTGAAATAAAACAAAATAGAGGAAAAATTACTAAAAAACATTCATGTGTTCAAAAGGAAAAAGTTACAGTTTCTCAAATTTTTAACATTTTGTTTTCTGTAGATAGTTAAGATTTTTAGGCCTTTTGATCATGATCAGTCCATGTGCTTTGTTTAATATCTCCTTAAAATGTAAACGGTGAAGAAAAAGCATTTTGCCGAAACCCGGGACCTTTAGATGTTCAGTCTAACGCTCTCCCAACTGAGCTATTTCAGCCATATCTATACATTTTCTGGGGGGTTTGACACTCTGCAAATGTCAAGTGTCACACCTGGAGGGATATATTATAATTTTTCATTTGACTGTTTTTTGAAGCATGATTTCTATTTGAAACGCCTTCCATTTTGTTGTACATATTTAATAACATTCATTAACTATTTGTGAATGAGTAGAAAAAGACAGCAATTTTGCCATTGAATTTTTACATTTTCAGTTTGTCTCCATGCACCAGTATAATTCTGACCCTGTGCTTCTAGAATAGGTCATGGTCGCACATAAAACACAATTTGCATGCATAATGTTACATCAAGTTTTATTTTTTATGAGATGCAAACAATTGGAGCAAAAAAGAGACAAAAATTTAGAGAAAATATTTTATTGATTGTTAAAAGTGAGACCATTTGTCCCAAAATGTGATGAAACATGTCAGAAGGACATGGGCATTTCACATTTTTTAAACTATGATTACCTACTTGTTAAGTTTTTGTTAATTAAGTATCGTTATGGTCTATTGATGTATGAGGTGAAAACTATGAAAGTAGACTTACCAGCAAATCCGTTTCTAGATATATTTCATGATAGCACTGTAGAAGGTTGATTCCCTACCCTAATAGGGACAGAGAACACAAAGAGGTGAAATAGTCCCTCCTCATTGACTGTCCAAAGGATTTTTCTAGTGCCAAAAGACATATGCACAAAAAATCTGTTTGATGTTCCTAGAGTTCTTTTTTGAGAGGACAAATTCAGATTCACTCCAAAGACTCTCAGGAAATTTTTCAAAACCACATTACTAAGTTTTGTTTGACCTCATCTAATCAATAAATGAAGATAAAGTTTCTTGAAATTAAATGTTGATGTCAGAAGTTGGATTTGAACCCACACCTCCAGGGGAGACTGCGACCTGAACGCAGCGCCTTAGACCGCTCGGCCACCCTGACTTGGATATGCAATTGGAACTTAACTCCTTCCATGCTAGTCAGCAGAAATGTTACCATTCCTTGTGATTAAAAACTTGTCACACCACCCCAAAAAAGTCAATAAATAACATTTTTTATATGCGTACTTTTCGTCTGCATTAATTTTTAAACCTCCATTTATTTTGTTTGGATATTAGAAATGTTAGATTTCTCACAAATGCAGTGATGCACCACATTTCTTCAGAAACTACTGTTTGGCCACACAGCAGGGCTTTGAAAGGAAGAGCCCTATTTGGGTTTTGCAATGCAGATTTTGCAGGAATACCTTGCAGATGAAATTTGCAGAGTACCAAAACAGCAGAAAACCTCCCAAAGTGACCACATTTTAGAAATTATTTTGCACAATGAGTTAATCAACACCTGCAATTACTATTGTCAGCCTATAGGTGTTTTCACTCTGAACCATCCAGCATTGCAAGTATGCCAGTTTAGTGCCCAGCTTTTGCTTGCAGAGACAAGCAACCCATACATTTTTAAGTGGGCTCTACTCACTGGAGCAATGTCAAATATGTAGATGCTTTGTCTCACCATTAAAGTAGAAACCTCCTATATTTCAAATTAAAGATGACGGACCTGTGTGGAGCTTGTGTTTTTTGCCTTTTTGACTTTGTCCACAGCATATTTTTTAAGGACATTTGTCTCAGTAATGCCTCAGTGTTTCAAAGTCAAACAAGCTGACTATAATCATTCAGCTAGTGTCTAATAAGTGCTGTCTGTTTCAGCTATCAGGTTACCTTTTAATCCTCTTACAGCTAAGTCAATCTGAAATAAAACAAAATAGAGGAAAAATTACTAAAAAACATTCATGTGTTCAAAAGGAAAAAGTTACCGTTTCTCAAATTTTTAACATTTTGTTTTCTGTAGATAGTTAAGATTTTTAGGCCTTTTGATCATGATCATTCCATGTGCTTTGTTTAATATCTCCTTAAAATGTAAACGGTGAAGAAAAAGCATTTTGCCGAAACCCGGGATTGGACCAGGGACCTTTAGATCTGTCAGTCTAACGCTCTCCCAACTGAGATATTTTGGCCATATCTATACATTTTCTGGGGGGTTTGACACTTTGCAAATGTCAAGTGTCACACCTGGAGGGATATATTATAATTTTTCATTTGACTGTTTTTTGAAGCATGATTTCTATTTGAAACGCCTTCCATTTTGCTGTACATATTTAATAACATTCATTAACTATTTGTGAATGAGTAGAAAAAGACAGCAATTTTGCCATTGAATTTTTACATTTTCAGTTTGTCTCCATGCACCAGTATAATTCTGACCCTGTGCTTCTAGAATAGGTCATGGTCGCACATAAAACACAATTTGCATGCATAATGTTACATCAAGTTTTATTTTTAATGAGATGCAAACAATTGGAGCAAAAAAGAGACAAAAATTTAGAGAAAATATTTTATTGATTGTTATAAGTGAGACCATTTGTCCCAAAATGTGCTGAAACATGTCAGAATGACATGGGCATTTCACATTTTTTAAACTATGATTACCTACTTGTTAAGTTTTTGTTTATTAAGTATCGTTATGGTCTATTGATGTATGAGGTGAAAACTATGAAAGTAGACTTACCAGCAAATCCGTTTCTAGATATATTTCATGACAGCACTGTAGAAGGTTGATTCCCTACCCTAATAGGGACAGAGAACACAAAGAGGTGAAATAGTCCCTCCTCATTGACTGTCCAAAGGATTTTTCTAGTGCCAAAAGACATATGCACAAAAAATCTGTTTGATGTTCCTAGAATTCTTTTTTGAGAGGACAAATTCAGATTCACTCCAAAGACTCTCAGGAAATTTTTCAAAACCACATTACTAAGTTTTGTTTGACCTCATCTAATCAATAAATTTCAAGATAAAGTTTCTTGAAATTAAATGTTGATGTCAGAAGTGGGATTTGAACCCACACCTCCAGGGGAGACTGCGACCTGAACGCAGCGCCTTAGACCGCTCGGCCATCCTGACTTGGATATGCAATTGGAACTTAACTCCTTCCATGCTAGTCAGCAGAAATGTTACCATTCCTTGTGATTAAAAACTTGTCACACCACCCCAAAAAAGTCAATAAATAACATTTTTTATATGCGTACTTTTCGTCTGCATTAATTTTTAAACCTCCATTTATTTTGTTTGGATATTAGAAATGTTAGATTTCTCACAAATGCAGTGATGCACCACATTTCTTCAGAAACTACTGTTTGGCCACACAGCAGGGCTTTGAAAGGAAGAGTCCTATTTGGGTTTTGCAATGCAGATTTTGCAGGAATACCTTGCAGATGAAATTTGCAGAGTACCAAAACAGCAGAAAACCTCCCAAAGTGACCACATTTTAGAAATTATTTTGCCCAATGAGTTAATCAACACCTGCAATTACTATTGTCAGCCTATAGGTGTTTTCACTCTGAACAATCCAGCATTGCAAGTATGCCAGTTTAGTGCCCAGCTTTTGCTTGCAGAGACAAGCAACCCATACATTTTTAAGTGGGCTCTATTCACTGGAGCAATGTCAAATATGTAGATGCTTTGTCTCACCATTAAAGTAGAAACCTCCTATATTTCAAATTAAAGATGACGGACCTGTGTGGAGCTTGTGTTTTTTGCCTTTTTGACTTTGTCCACAGCATATTTTTTAAGGACATTTGTCTCAGTAATGCCTCAGTGTTTCAAAGTCAAACAAGCTGACTATAATCATTCAGCTAGTGTCTAATAAGTGCTGTCTTTTTCAGCTATCAGGTTACCTTTTAATCCTCTTACAGCTAAGTCAATCTGAAATAAAACAAAATAGAGGAAAAATTACTAAAAAACATTCATGTGTTCAAAAGGAAAAAGTTACCGTTTCTCAAATTTTTAACATTTTGTTTTCTGTAGATAGTTAAGATTTTTAGGCCTTTTGATCATGATCAGTCCATGTGCTTTGTTTAATATCTCCTTAAAATGTAAACGGTGAAGAAAAAGCATTTTGCCGAAACCCGGGACCTTTAGATATTCAGTCTAACGCTCTCCCAACTGAGCTATTTCGGCCATATCTATACATTTTCTGGGGGGTTTGACAATCTGCAAATGTCAAGTGTCACACCTGGAGGGATATATTATAATTTTTCATTTGACTGTTTTTTGAAGCATGATTTCTATTTGAAACGCCTTCCATTTTGCTGTACATATTTAATAACATTCATTAACTATTTGTGAATGAGTAGAAAAAGACAGCAATTTTGCCATTGAATTTTTACATTTTCAGTTTGTCTCCATGCACCAGTATAATTCTGACCCTGTGCTTCTAGAATAGGTCATGGTCGCACATAAAACACAATTTGCATGCATAATGTTACATCAAGTTTTATTTTTTATGAGATGCAAACAATTGGAGCAAAAAAGAGACAAAAATTTAGAGAAAAAATTATATTGATTGTTAATGTTAAAAGTGAGACCATTTGTCCCAAAATGTGCTGAAACATGTCAGAATGACATGGGCATTTCACATTTTTTAAACTATGATTACCTACTTGTTAAATTTTTGTTTATTAAGTATCGTTATGGTCTATTGATGTATGAGGTGAAAACTATGAAAGTAGACTTACCAGCAAATCCGTTTCTAGATATATTTTATGACAGCACTGTAGAAGGTTGATTCCCTACCCTAATAGGGACAGAGAACACAAAGAGGTGAAATAGTCCCTCCTCATTGACTGTCCAAAGGATTTTTCTAGTGCCAAAAGAACAACAGACATATGCACAAAAAATCTGTTTGATGTTCCTAGAGTTCTTTTTTGAGAGGACAAATTCAGATTCACTCCAAAGACTCTCAGGAAATTTTTCAAAACCACATTACTAAGTTTTGTTTGACCTCATCTAATCAATAAATGAAGATAAAGTTTCTTGAAATTAAATGTTGATGTCACCTCCAGGGGAGACTGCGACCTGAACGCAGCGCCTTAGACCGCTCGGCCATCCTGACTTGGATATGCAATTGGAACTTAACTCCTTCCATGCTAGTCAGCAGAAATGTTACCATTCCTTGTGATTAAAAACTTGTCACACCACCCCAAAAAAGTCAATAAATAACATTTTTTATATGCGTACTTTTCGTCTGCATTAATTTTTAAACCTCCATTTATTTTGTTTGGATATTAGAAATGTTATATTTCTCACAAATGCAGTGATGCACCACATTTCTTCAGAAACTACTGTTTGGCCACACAGCAGGGCTTTGAAAGGAAGAGCCCTATTTGGGTTTTGCAATGCAGATTTTGCAGGAATACCTTGCAGATGAAATTTGCAGAGTACCAAAACAGCAGAAAACCTCCCAAAGTGACCACATTTTAGAAATTATTTTGCCCAATGAGTTAATCAACACCTGCAATTACTATTGTCAGCCTATAGGTGTTTTCACTCTGAACCATCCAGCATTGCAAGTATGCCAGTTTAGTGCCCAGCTTTTGCTTGCAGAGACAAGCAACCCATACATTTTTAAGTGGGCTCTACTCACTGGAGCAATGTCAAATATGTAGATGCTTTGTCTCACCATTAAAGTAGAAACCTCCTATATTTCAAATTAAAGATGACGGACCTGTGTGGAGCTTGTGTTTTTTGCCTTTTTGACTTTGTCCACAGCATATTTTTTAAGGACATTTGTCTCAGTAATGCCTCAGTGTTTCAAAGTCAAACAAGCTGACTATAATCATTCAGCTAGTGTCTAATAAGTGCTGTCTGTTTCAGCTATCAGGTTACCTTTTAATCCTCTTACAGCTAAGTCAATCTGAAATAAAACAAAATAGAGGAAAAATTACTAAAAAACATTCATGTGTTCAAAAGGAAAAAGTTACCGTTTCTCAAATTTTTAACATTTTGTTTTCTGTAGATAGTTAAGATTTTTAGGCCTTTTGATCATGATCAGTCCATGTGCTTTGTTTAATATCTCCTTAAAATGTAAACGGTGAAGAAAAAGCATTTTGCCGAAACCCGGGACCTTTAGATATTCAGTCTAACGCTCTCCCAACTGAGCTATTTCGGCCATATCTATACATTTTCTGGGGGGTTTGACACTCTGCAAATGTCAAGTGTCACACCTGGAGGGATATATTATAATTTTTCATTTGACTGTTTTTTGAAGCATGATTTCTATTTGAAACGCCTTCCATTTTGCTGTACATATTTAATAACATTCATTAACTATTTGTGAATGAGTAGAAAAAGACAGCAATTTTGCCATTGAATTTTTACATTTTCAGTTTGTCTCCATGCACCAGTATAATTCTGACCCTGTGCTTCTAGAATAGGTCATGGTCGCACATAAAACACAATTTGCATGCATAATGTTACATCAAGTTTTATTTTTTATGAGATGCAAACAATTGGAGCAAAAAAGAGACAAAAATTTAGAGAAAATATTATATTGATTGTTAATGTTAAAAGTGAGACCATTTGTCCCAAAATGTGCTGAAACATGTCAGAATGACATGGGCATTTCACATTTTTTAAACTATGATTAGCTACTTGTTACGTTTTTGTTTATTAAGTATCGTTATGGTCTATTGATGTATGAGGTGAAAACTATGAAAGTAGACTTACCAGCAAATCCGTTTCTAGATATATTTCATGACAGCACCGTAGAAGGTTGATTCCCTACCCTAATAGGGACAGAGAACACAAAGAGGTGAAATAGTCCCTCCTCATTGACTGTCCAAAGGATTTTTCTAGTGCCAAAAGAACAACAGACATATGCACAAAAAATCTGTTTGATGTTCCTAGAGTTCTTTTTTGAGAGGACAAATTCAGATTCACTCCAAAGACTCTCAGGAAATTTTTCAAAACCACATTACTAAGTTTTGTTTGACCTCATCTAATCAATAAATGAAGAAAAAAGTTTCTTGAAATTAAAAGTTGATGTCAGAGGTGGGATTTGAACCACTTGTAAACGGTGAAGAAAAAGCATTTTGCCAAAACCCGGGATTGGACCAGGGACCTTTAGATCTTCAGTCTAACGCTCTCCCAACTGAGCTATTTCGGCCATATCTATACATTTTCTGGGGGGTTTGACACTCTGCAAATGTCAAGTGTCACACCTGGAGGGATATATTATAATTTTTCATTTGACTGTTTTTTGAAGCATGATTTCTATTTGAAACGCCTTCCATTTTGCTGTACATATTTAATAACATTCATTAACTATTTGTGAATGAGTAGAAAAAGACAGCAATTTTGCCATTGAATTTTTACATTTTCAGTTTGTCTCCATGCACCAGTATAATTCTGACCCTGTGCTTCTAGAATAGGTCATGGTCGCACATAAAACACAATTTGCATGCATAATGTTACATCAAGTTTTATTTTTTATGAGATGCAAACAATTGGAGCAAAAAAGAGACAAAAATTTAGAGAAAATATTATATTGATTGTTAATGTTAAAAGTGAGACCATTTGTCCCAAAATGTGCTGAAACATGTCAGAATGACATGGGCATTTCACATTTTTTAAACTATGATTACCTACTTGTTAAATTTTTGTTTATTAAGTATCGTTATGGTCTATTGATGTATGAGGTGAAAACTATGAAAGTAGACTTACCAGCAAATCCGTTTCTAGATATATTTCATGACAGCACTGTAGAAGGTTGATTCCCTACCCTAATAGGGACAGAGAACACAAAGAGGTGAAATAGTCCCTCCTCATTGACTGTCCAAAGGATTTTTCTAGTGCCAAAAGAACAACAGACATATGCACAAAAAATCTGTTTGATGTTCCTAGAGTTCTTTTTTGAGAGGACAAATTCAGATTCACTCCAAAGACTCTCAGGAAATTTTTCAAAACCACATTACTAAGTTTTGTTTGACCTCATCTAATCAATAAATGAAGATAAAGTTTCTTGAAATTAAATGTTGATGTCACCTCCAGGGGAGACTGCGACCTGAACGCAGCGCCTTAGACCGCTCGGCCATCCTGACTTGGATATGCAATTGGAACTTAACTCCTTCCATGCTAGTCAGCAGAAATGTTACCATTCCTTGTGATTAAAAACTTGTCACACCACCCCAAAAAAGTCAATAAATAACATTTTTTATATGCGTACTTTTCGTCTGCATTAATTTTTAAACCTCCATTTATTTTGTTTGGATATTAGAAATGTTATATTTCTCACAAATGCAGTGATGCACCACATTTCTTCAGAAACTACTGTTTGGCCACACAGCAGGGCTTTGAAAGGAAGAGCCCTATTTGGGTTTTGCAATGCAGATTTTGCAGGAATACCTTGCAGATGAAATTTGCAGAGTACCAAAACAGCAGAAAACCTCCCAAAGTGACCACATTTTAGAAATTATTTTGCCCAATGAGTTAATCAACACCTGCAATTACTATTGTCAGCCTATAGGTGTTTTCACTCTGAACCATCCAGCATTGCAAGTATGCCAGTTTAGTGCCCAGCTTTTGCTTGCAGAGACAAGCAACCCATACATTTTTAAGTGGGCTCTACTCACTGGAGCAATGTCAAATATGTAGATGCTTTGTCTCACCATTAAAGTAGAAACCTCCTATATTTCAAATTAAAGATGACGGACCTGTGTGGAGCTTGTGTTTTTTGCCTTTTTGACTTTGTCCACAGCATATTTTTTAAGGACATTTGTCTCAGTAATGCCTCAGTGTTTCAAAGTCAAACAAGCTGACTATAATCATTCAGCTAGTGTCTAATAAGTGCTGTCTGTTTCAGCTATCAGGTTACCTTTTAATCCTCTTACAGCTAAGTCAATCTGAAATAAAACAAAATAGAGGAAAAATTACTAAAAAACATTCATGTGTTCAAAAGGAAAAAGTTACCGTTTCTCAAATTTTTAACATTTTGTTTTCTGTAGATAGTTAAGATTTTTAGGCCTTTTGATCATGATCAGTCCATGTGCTTTGTTTAATATCTCCTTAAAATGTAAACGGTGAAGAAAAAGCATTTTGCCGAAACCCGGGACCTTTAGATATTCAGTCTAACGCTCTCCCAACTGAGCTATTTCGGCCATATCTATACATTTTCTGGGGGGTTTGACACTCTGCAAATGTCAAGTGTCACACCTGGAGGGATATATTATAATTTTTCATTTGACTGTTTTTTGAAGCATGATTTCTATTTGAAACGCCTTCCATTTTGCTGTACATATTTAATAACATTCATTAACTATTTGTGAATGAGTAGAAAAAGACAGCAATTTTGCCATTGAATTTTTACATTTTCAGTTTGTCTCCATGCACCAGTATAATTCTGACCCTGTGCTTCTAGAATAGGTCATGGTCGCACATAAAACACAATTTGCATGCATAATGTTACATCAAGTTTTATTTTTTATGAGATGCAAACAATTGGAGCAAAAAAGAGACAAAAATTTAGAGAAAATATTATATTGATTGTTAATGTTAAAAGTGAGACCATTTGTCCCAAAATGTGCTGAAACATGTCAGAATGACATGGGCATTTCACATTTTTTAAACTATGATTACCTACTTGTTAAGTTTTTGTTTATTAAGTATCGTTATGGTCTATTGATGTATGAGGTGAAAACTATGAAAGTAGACTTACCAGCAAATCCGTTTCTAGATATATTTCATGACAGCACTGTAGAAGGTTGATTCCCTACCCTAATAGGGACAGAGAACACAAAGAGGTGAAATAGTCCCTCCTCATTGACTGTCCAAAGGATTTTTCTAGTGCCAAAAGAACAACAGACATATGCACAAAAAATCTGTTTGATGTTCCTAGAGTTCTTTTTTGAGAGGACAAATTCAGATTCACTCCAAAGACTCTCAGGAAATTTTTCAAAACCAAATTACTAAGTTTTGTTTGACCTCATCTAATCAATAAATGAAGATAAAGTTTCTTGAAATTAAATGTTGATGTCAGAAGTGGGATTTGAGCCCACACCTCAAGGGAAGACTGCGACTTAAAGGCAGCGCCTAAAGGCCCTTTTACATTTAGCGATGCACCAGCGATCCGACCAGCGATCCGACCCGGTCAGGATCGCTGGTGCATCGCTAAATGATCGCTAGTGAGCTTTCATACAGAAAGATCTCACAGCGATGCAGCAGCGACGCAGCGCACAATACTTACCATTCACACACAGCGATCCTGCGTCCTCCCGCCCGCGTCCAGCGTCGCTCGTCGTCACAGCAGGAAGTCTCAGCAGGAAGCGCCCGACGAGAAATGGAGCCGAACATTCTCGCGCGATCAGCGATGGACAGCGGGGGAGCCGGTCGCTGGTAAGTATCACACATAGCGATATCACTAGCAATATCGCTATAACGTCACAAAACCAGTGACGTTTTAGCGATATTGCTAGCGATATCGCTTAGTGTAAAACCCCCTTTAGACCGCTCGGCCATCCTGACTTCGATATGCAAATGGAACTTAACTACTTCCATGGTAGTCAGCAGAAATGTTATCATTTCTTGTGATTAAAAACTTGTCACACCACCCTAAAAAAGTTAATAAACAACATTTTTTATATGCGTACTTTTCGTCTGCATTAATTTTTAAACCTCCATTTATTTTGTTTTGATATTAGAAATGTTAGATTTCTCACAAATGCGGTGATGCACCACATTTCTTCAGAAACTACTGTTTGGCCACACAGCAGGGCTTTGAAAGGAAGAGCCCTATTTGGGTTTTGCAATGCAGATTTTGCAGGAATACCTTGCAGATGAAATTTGCAGAGTACCAAAACAGCAGAAAACCTCCCAAAGTGACCACATTTTAGAAATTATTTTGCACAATGAGTTAATCAACACCTGCAATTACTATTGTCAGCCTATAGGTGTTTTCACTCTGAACCATCCAGCATTGCAAGTATGCCAGTTTAGTGCCCAGCTTTTGCTTGCAGAGACAAGCAACCTATACAGTTTTAAGTGGGCTCTACTCACTGGAGCAATGTCAAATATGTAGATGCTTTGTCTCACCATTAAAGTAGAAACCTCCTATATTTCAAATTAAAGATGACGGTCCTGCGTGGAGCTTGTGTTTTTTGCCTTTTTGACTTTGTCCACAGCATATTTTTTTAAGGACATTTGTCTCAGTAATGCCTCAGTGTTTCAAAGTCAAACAAGCTGACTATAATCATTCAGCTAGTGTCTGATAAGTGCTGTCTGTTTCAGCTATCAGGTTACCTTTTAATCCTCTTACAGCTAAGTCAATCTGAAATAAAACAAAATAGAGGAAAAATTACTAAAAAACATTCATGTGTTCAAAAGGAAAAAGTTACCGTTTCTCAAATTTTTAACATTTTGTTTTCTGTAGATAGTTAAGATTTTTAGGCCTTTTGATCATGATCAGTCCATGTGCTTTGTTTAATATCTCCTTAAAATGTAAATGGTGAAGAAAAAGCATTTTGCCGAAACCCGGGATTGGACCAGGGACCTTTAGATCTTCAGTCTAACGCTCTCCCAACTGAGCTATTTCGGCCATATCTATACATTTTCTGGGGGGTTTGACACTCTGCAAATGTCAAGTGTCACACCTGGAGGGATATATTATAATTTTTCATTTGACTGTTTTTTGAAGCATGATTTCTATTTGAAACGCCTTCCATTTTGCTGTACATATTTAATAACATTCATTAACTATTTGTGAATGAGTAGAAAAAGACAGCAATTTTGCCATTGAATTTTTACATTTTCAGTTTGT
Organism: Dendrobates tinctorius; assembly: GCF_039654945.1. Taxonomy (NCBI): domain Eukaryota; kingdom Metazoa; phylum Chordata; class Amphibia; order Anura; family Dendrobatidae; genus Dendrobates; species Dendrobates tinctorius. Next base: position 3,386,285 of record NW_027362016.1, on the reverse strand, counting down.
CTCCATGCACCAGTATAATTCTGACCCTGTGCTTCTAGAATAGGTCATGGTCGCACATAAAACACAATTTGCATGCATAATGTTACATCAAGTTTTATTTTTTATGAGATGCAAACAATTGGAGCAAAAAAGAGACAAAAATTTAGAGAAAATATTATATTGATTGTTAATGTTAAAAGTGAGACCATTTGTCCCAAAATGTGCTGAAACATGTCAGAATGACATGGGCATTTCACATTTTTTAAACTATGATTAGCTACTTGTTACGTTTTTGTTTATTAAGTATCGTTATGGTCTATTGATGTATGAGGTGAAAACTATGAAAGTAGACTTACCAGCAAATCCGTTTCTAGATATATTTCATGACAGCACTGTAGAAGGTTGATTCCCTACCCTAATAGGGACAGAGAACACAAAGAGGTGAAATAGTCCCTCCTCATTGACTGTCCAAAGGATTTTTCTAGTGCCAAAAGAACAACAGACATATGCACAAAAAATCTGTTTGATGTTCCTAGAGTTCTTTTTTGAGAGGACAAATTCAGATTCACTCCAAAGACTCTCAGGAAATTTTTCAAAACCACATTACTAAGTTTTGTTTGACCTCATCTAATCAATAAATGAAGAAAAAAGTTTCTTGAAATTAAAAGTCGATGTCAGAGGTGGGATTTGAACCACTTGTAAACGGTGAAGAAAAAGCATTTTGCCAAAACCCGGGATTGGACCAGGGACCTTTAGATCTTCAGTCTAACGCTCTCCCAACTGAGCTATTTCGGCCATATCTATACATTTTCTGGGGGGTTTGACACTCTGCAAATGTCAAGTGTCACACCTGGAGGGATATATTATAATTTTTCATTTGACTGTTTTTTGAAGCATGATTTCTATTTGAAACGCCTTCCATTTTGCTGTACATATTTAATAACATTCATTAACTATTTGTGAATGAGTAGAAAAAGACAGCAATTTTGCCATTGAATTTTTACATTTTCAGTTTGTCTCCATGCACCAGTATAATTCTGACCCTGTGCTTCTAGAATAGGTCATGGTCGCACATAAAACACAATTTGCATGCATAATGTTACATCAAGTTTTATTTTTTATGAGATGCAAACAATTGGAGCAAAAAAGAGACAAAAATTTAGAGAAAATATTATATTGATTGTTAATGTTAAAAGTGAGACCATTTGTCCCAAAATGTGCTGAAACATGTCAGAATGACATGGGCATTTCACATTTTTTAAACTATGATTACCTACTTGTTAAATTTTTGTTTATTAAGTATCGTTATGGTCTATTGATGTATGAGGTGAAAACTATGAAAGTAGACTTACCAGCAAATCCGTTTCTAGATATATTTCATGACAGCACTGTAGAAGGTTGATTCCCTACCCTAATAGGGACAGAGAACACAAAGAGGTGAAATAGTCCCTCCTCATTGACTGTCCAAAGGATTTTTCTAGTGCCAAAAGAACAACAGACATATGCACAAAAAATCTGTTTGATGTTCCTAGAGTTCTTTTTTGAGAGGACAAATTCAGATTCACTCCAAAGACTCTCAGGAAATTTTTCAAAACCACATTACTAAGTTTTGTTTGACCTCATCTAATCAATAAATGAAGATAAAGTTTCTTGAAATTAAATGTTGATGTCACCTCCAGGGGAGACTGCGACCTGAACGCAGCGCCTTAGACCGCTCGGCCATCCTGACTTGGATATGCAATTGGAACTTAACTCCTTCCATGCTAGTCAGCAGAAATGTTACCATTCCTTGTGATTAAAAACTTGTCACACCACCCCAAAAAAGTCAATAAATAACATTTTTTATATGCGTACTTTTCGTCTGCATTAATTTTTAAACCTCCATTTATTTTGTTTGGATATTAGAAATGTTATATTTCTCACAAATGCAGTGATGCACCACATTTCTTCAGAAACTACTGTTTGGCCACACAGCAGGGCTTTGAAAGGAAGAGCCCTATTTGGGTTTTGCAATGCAGATTTTGCAGGAATACCTTGCAGATGAAATTTGCAGAGTACCAAAACAGCAGAAAACCTCCCAAAGTGACCACATTTTAGAAATTATTTTGCCCAATGAGTTAATCAACACCTGCAATTACTATTGTCAGCCTATAGGTGTTTTCACTCTGAACCATCCAGCATTGCAAGTATGCCAGTTTAGTGCCCAGCTTTTGCTTGCAGAGACAAGCAACCCATACATTTTTAAGTGGGCTCTACTCACTGGAGCAATGTCAAATATGTAGATGCTTTGTCTCACCATTAAAGTAGAAACCTCCTTTATTTCAAATTAAAGATGACGGACCTGTGTGGAGCTTGTGTTTTTTGCCTTTTTGACTTTGTCCACAGCATATTTTTTAAGGACATTTGTCTCAGTAATGCCTCAGTGTTTCAAAGTCAAACAAGCTGACTATAATCATTCAGCTAGTGTCTAATAAGTGCTGTCTGTTTCAGCTATCAGGTTACCTTTTAATCCTCTTACAGCTAAGTCAATCTGAAATAAAACAAAATAGAGGAAAAATTACTAAAAAACATTCATGTGTTCAAAAGGAAAAAGTTACCGTTTCTCAAATTTTTAACATTTTGTTTTCTGTAGATAGTTAAGATTTTTAGGCCTTTTGATCATGATCAGTCCATGTGCTTTGTTTAATATCTCCTTAAAATGTAAACGGTGAAGAAAAAGCATTTTGCCGAAACCCGGGACCTTTAGATATTCAGTCTAACGCTCTCCCAACTGAGCTATTTCGGCCATATCTATACATTTTCTGGGGGGTTTGACACTCTGCAAATGTCAAGTGTCACACCTGGAGGGATATATTATAATTTTTCATTTGACTGTTTTTTGAAGCATGATTTCTATTTGAAACGCCTTCCATTTTGCTGTACATATTTAATAACATTCATTAACTATTTGTGAATGAGTAGAAAAAGACAGCAATTTTGCCATTGAATTTTTACATTTTCAGTTTGTCTCCATGCACCAGTATAATTCTGACCCTGTGCTTCTAGAATAGGTCATGGTCGCACATAAAACACAATTTGCATGCATAATGTTACATCAAGTTTTATTTTTTATGAGATGCAAACAATTGGAGCAAAAAAGAGACAAAAATTTAGAGAAAATATTATATTGATTGTTAATGTTAAAAGTGAGACCATTTGTCCCAAAATGTGCTGAAACATGTCAGAATGACATGGGCATTTCACATTTTTTAAACTATGATTACCTACTTGTTAAATTTTTGTTTATTAAGTATCGTTATGGTCTATTGATGTATGAGGTGAAAACTATGAAAGTAGACTTACCAGCAAATCCGTTTCTAGATATATTTCATGACAGCAATGTAGAAGGTTGATTCCCTACCCTAATAGGGACAGAGAACACAAAGAGGTGAAATAGTCCCTCCTCATTGACTGTCCAAAGGATTTTTCTAGTGCCAAAAGAACAACAGACATATGCACAAAAAATCTGTTTGATGTTCCTAGAGTTCTTTTTTGAGAGGACAAATTCAGATTCACTCCAAAGACTCTCAGGAAATTTTTCAAAACCACATTACTAAGTTTTGTTTGACCTCATCTAATCAATAAATGAAGATAAAGTTTCTTGAAATTAAATGTTGATGTCAGAAGTGGGATTTGAGCCCACACCTCAAGGGAAGACTGCGACCTGAAGGCAGCACCTTAGACCACTCGGCCATCCTGACTTCGATATGCAAATGGAACTTAACTACTTCCATGGTAGTCAGCAGAAATGTTATCATTTCTTGTGATTAAAAACTTGTCACACCACCCTAAAAAAGTTAATAAACAACATTTTTTATATGCGTACTTTTCGTCTGCATTAATTTTTAAACCTCCATTTATTTTGTTTTGATATTAGAAATGTTAGATTTCTCACAAATGCGGTGATGCACCACATTTCTTCAGAAACTACTGTTTGGCCACACAGCAGGGCTTTGAAAGGAAGAGCCCTATTTGGGTTTTGCAATGCAGATTTTGCAGGAATACCTTGCAGATGAAATTTGCAGAGTACCAAAACAGCAGAAAACCTCCCAAAGTGACCACATTTTAGAAATTATTTTGCACAATGAGTTAATCAACACCTGCAATTACTATTGTCAGCCTATAGGTGTTTTCACTCTGAACCATCCAGCATTGCAAGTATGCCAGTTTAGTGCCCAGCTTTTGCTTGCAGAGACAAGCAACCCATACAGTTTTAAGTGGGCTCTACTCACTGGAGCAATGTCAAATATGTAGATGCTTTGTCTCACCATTAAAGTAGAAACCTCCTATATTTCAAATTAAAGATGACGGTCCTGCGTGGAGCTTGTGTTTTTTGCCTTTTTGACTTTGTCCACAGCATATTTTTTTAAGGACATTTGTCTCAGTAATGCCTCAGTGTTTCAAAGTCAAACAAGCTGACTATAATCATTCAGCTAGTGTCTGATAAGTGCTGTCTGTTTCAGCTATCAGGTTACCTTTTAATCCTCTTACAGCTAAGTCAATCTGAAATAAAACAAAATAGAGGAAAAATTACTAAAAAACATTCATGTGTTCAAAAGGAAAAAGTTACCGTTTCTCAAATTTTTAACATTTTGTTTTCTGTAGATAGTTAAGATTTTTAGGCCTTTTGATCATGATCAGTCCATGTGCTTTGTTTAATATCTCCTTAAAATGTAAACGGTGAAGAAAAAGCATTTTGCCGAAACCCGGGACCTTTAGATCTTCAGTCTAACGCTCTCACAACTGAGCTATTTCGGCCATATCTATACATTTTCTGGTGGGTTTGACACTCTGCAAATGTCAAGTGTCACACGTGGAGGGATATATTATAATTTTTCATTTGACTGTTTTTTGAAGCATGATTTCTATTTGAAACGCCTTCCATTTTGCTGCACATATTTAATAACATTCATTAACTATTTGTGAATGAGTAGAAAAAGACAGCAATTTTGCCATTGAATTTTTACATTTTCAGTTTGTCTCCATGCACCAGTATAATTCTGACCCCGTGCTTCTAGAATAGGTCATGGTCGCACATAAAACACAATTTGCATGCATAATGTTACATCAAGTTTTATTTTTTATGAGATGCAAACAATTGGAGCAAAAAAGAGACAAAAATTTAGAGAAAATATTTTATTGATTGTTAATGTTAAAAGTGAGACGATTTGTCCCAAAATGTGCTGAAACATGTCAGAATGACATGGGCATTTCACATTTTTTAAACTATGATTAGCTACTTGTTACGTTTTTGTTTATTAAGTATCGTTATGGTCTATTGATGTATGAGGTGAAAACTATGAAAGTAGACTTACCAGCAAATCCGTTTCTAGATATATTTCATGACAGCACTGTAGAAGGTTGATTCCCTACCCTAATAGGGACAGAGAACACAAAGAGGTGAAATAGTCCCTCCTCATTGACTGTCCAAAGGATTTTTCTAGTGCCAAAAGAACAACAGACATATGCACAAAAAATCTGTTTGATGTTCCTAGAGTTCTTTTTTGAGAGGACAAATTCAGATTCACTCCAAAGACTCTCAGGAAATTTTTCAAAACCACATTACTAAGTTTTGTTTGACCTCATCTAATCAATAAATGAAGAAAAAAGTTTCTTGAAATTAAAAGTTGATGTCAGAGGTGGGATTTGAACCACTTGTAAACGGTGAAGAAAAAGCATTTTGCCGAAACCCGGGATTGGACCAGGGACCTTTAGATCTTCAGTCTAACGCTCTCCCAACTGAGATATTTCGGCCATATCTATACATTTTCTGGTGGGTTTGACACTCTGCAAATGTCAAGTGTCACACCTGGAGGGATATATTATAATTTTTCATTTGACTGGTTTTTGAAGCATGATTTCTATTTGAAACACCTTCCATTTTGCTGTGCATATTTAATAACATTCATTAACTATTTGTGAATGAGTAGAAAAAGACAGCAATTTTGCCATTGAATTTTTACATTTTCAGTTTGTCTCCATGCACCAGTATAATTCTGACCCTGTGCTTCTAGAATAGGTCATGGTCGCTCATAAAACAAAATTTGCATGCATAATGTTACATCAAGTTTTATTTTTTATGAGATGCAAACAATTGGAGCAAAAAAGAGACAAAAATTTAGAGAAAATATTTTATTGATTTTTAATGTTAAAAGTGAGACCATTTGTCCCAAAATGTGCTGAAACATGTCAGAATGACATGGGCATTTCACATTTTTTAAACTATGATTACCTACTTGTTACGTTTTTGTTTATTAAGTATCGTTATGGTCTATTGATGTATGAGGTGAAAACTATGAAAGTAGACTTACCAGCAAATCCGTTTCTAGATATATTTCATGACAGCACTGTAGAAGGTTGATTCCCTACCCTAATAGGGACAGAGAACACAAAGAGGTGAAATAGTCCTCATTGACTGTCCAAAGGATTTTTCTAGTGCCAAAAGAACAACAGACATATGCACAAAAAATCTGTTTGATGTTCCTAGAGTTCTTTTTTGAGAGGACAAATTCAGATTCACTCCAAAGACTCTCAGGAAATTTTTCAAAACCACATTACTAAGTTTTGTTTGACCTCATCTAATCAATAAATGAAGATAAAGTTTGTTGAAATTAAATATTGATGTCAGAAGTGGGATTTGAACCCACGTCTCCAGGGGAGACTGCGACCTGTACGCAGCGCCTTAGACTGCTCCGCCATCCTGACTTCGACATGCAATTGGAACTTAACTCCTTCCATGCTAGTCAGCAGAAATGTTACCATTCCTTGTGATTAAAAACTTGTCACACCACCCCAAAAAAGTCAACAAATAACATTTTTTATATGCGTACTTTTCGTCTGCATTAATTTTTAAACCTCCATTTATTTTGTTTGGATATTAGAAATGTTAGATTTCTCACAAATGCGGTGATGCACCACATTTCTTAAGAAACTACTGTTTGGCCACACAGAAGGGCTTTGAAAGGAAGAGCCCTATTTGGGTTTTGCAATGCAGATTTTGCAGGAATACCTTGCAGATGAAATTTGCAGAGTACCAAAACAGCAGAAAACCTCCCAAAGTGACCACATTTTAGAAATTATTTTGCACAATGAGTTAATCAACACCTGCAATTACTATTGTCAGCCTATAGGTGTTTTCACTCTGAACCATCCAGCATTGCAAGTATGCCAGTTTAGTGCCCAGCTTTTGCTTGCAGAGACAAGCAACCCATACATTTTTAAGTGGGCTCTACTTGTGACATCGGCGGTTAAGCCCGCCGATGCCCCTTTCGCTGCGGCGGCCGCTGCGGCATCCCCTCACCTGCGCGCTCCCGCTCGGTCACGTGCCCGCCGTCAGTTCCTCTTCTCCTCGGCTCCTCCTTCCCGCCCCCTGGTTCGCGCTCGCCGCCGTCTTTCCTCTCTCTCCCATGATGGGCGGCGCTGAGGGGCGGGCCTGGTCTCCCCTGCGATGGGCGGTGCCGAGGGGCGGGTTTGGGTGACGAGCATCCGGGGGCTGCTGTACTTCAGGCGTCCTCGCAGTTAGGAGGACGCCTGACGATCGTGTAGTTTTCCTGCACTCTCTGGCCTCTACAGTTCTACTGTAGCTTTCCGCGTTCCGCCTGACACTCCCTGTCGCTCTCTGTCTCCTGCGTCCTTCCCTCCCAGCCTGCCTGTGCACTGTCTCCCATCTCCGGTGCCGTCCTCCTCCTTCTGCCCGTCTAGGTCCTCCCACGTACCATTGCCTTCCCTCTCCTTCTGTCCGTGGAGCCGTCCCTCTTGGTTCCGGCTGTCGCGCCTCCGTCCTCTGTGGTCCTGCCCCAAACGATCCCTGTATAGGGGTCGGTCTTCACCTGGCGTGCTCGACCCTGGGGCTCCGGATCCGCGATCCAGAGGGTCCACTCTCTATCTTAGGTACCCCTAGCGTTACAGTATCGTCAGGCCATGGACCCCGCCGGTGCCGCGGCTGCCACTCAAAAGGAACTGCTCTTCCTTAGAGAAAATCAGAACCGTATCATGTCATTCATGAAGTCCATGGACACCCGGCTCTCCGCTCTTCAGACCGCAGACCCAGCACACGCACCCCTATTAGTCAGTCTCCAGCAGGAGCTCGCACAACAGCACGATGCTCAGTCTCACATTTTGGGGTATATGGCCTCCGTGGATGATAGGCTGCTTTCTTTGCAGTCCTCTACGGCCGCTTCCACCCTAGCCCGGGACACCGTCTCTACTCCCCCTCCCCGTCTCGGTAAACCACCCAGGTACTGTGGGGACCCAAAATTGTGTAGGGGATTTTTAAATCAGTGCAGGTTGCACTTTGATCTTTCGCCCCAACAGTATCCTACGGACCGTGCTAAAGTGGCCTTTATAATCTCCCACCTTGAGGGGGAGGCGTTGGCTTGGGTGAATCCATTATGGGAGAGGGATGACCCGGTGGTGACCAACATCCAGTGTTTTTTGGAGACATTTCGCAAGGTTTTCGATGAACCTGGACGCCTTGCTTCCTCCACTGAGGCCCTTTTTAACCTCTGCCAGGGGTCCCTTACGGTAGGGCAATACGCCATCCGTTTTCGGACCTTGTCCTCGGAGCTGGGGTGGAATAATGAAGCCCTGGTTGGTGCGTTTTGGAGAGGACTTTCTGGTAAAATCAAAGACGAGTTGGCAGGGCGTGACCTCCCTACCACCCTGGAGGATCTCATCTCCTTGGCTACTCGTATTGATCTGCGTTTTCAGGAGCGCGCCCGAGAGTCGGCTAGGGAGAAGAGGTCCTTTAGGTTATACCAAGCTCCTATTCCGCGCACCGTTGCCCCTCCTAGTAACACCGCTCCTGAGCCCATGCAAGTTGATCGTATCAAGTTGTCTGAACAACGGCGTAGGGAGAGAATGTCCAAGGGACTCTGTCTCTATTGTGGAGGGGCCAACCACTTCATACGCACTTGTCCTGAGAGACCGGGAAACGCATCCGCCTAGGCCAGGTAGGAGAGGGCCCCCTAGGTGATTCTACCCCCTCTCTACCACTTACTGTTTCAGCTCTGCTTATTTCAGGACGGGGGCGTAGCTCTGTGGAGGCGTATGTGGACTCGGGTGCGGCAGGCAACTTCATCCACCAGGAGGAGGTGGACAGGCTCCAGATTCCCGTGGTCGTCCTAAGTAATCCTCGAGCAATCACCTCCGTTGACGGCAAACCTCTTCCTGGGCTCGTCACCTCGGTAACCACTGAAGTAAACCTGCAAGTTGGCGCCCTCCACTCTGAAAGGATTGCCTTTTATGTCTTGCCTCAGTTGTCCCACGCCATTCTTTTGGGGCTACCTTGGCTCAGGCGGCATGAGCCTGTTATCGATTGGCGCTCCGGAGAGATCCTGCGCTGGGGGCACGCCTGCCATGCAAGCTGTTTACGTAACCTGGTTCGTCCCCAGCCTCAGCGCAAGCCTACAGACCTCCCTGGTCTTCCTGTGCCATATCACGCTTATGCTGATGTTTTCTGCAAAAGAGAGGCGGATTCCCTGCCACCGCACCGGTCTTATGACTGCCCCATCGACCTGATGCCTGGAGCGATTCCTCCCAGAGGTAGAACATACCCTCTCTCTCCAGCCGAGACCACTGCCATGACGGAATACATCCACGAAAACCTCTCCAAGGGGTTTATCCGAAAGTCTTCCTCTCCTGCAGGCGCAGGTTTTTTCTTCGTCCGGAAGAAAGATGGATCACTGCGGCCTTGCATTGATTACCGGGGCCTGAACAAAATCACCATCAAGAATCGTTACCCTCTTCCGCTGATTCCGGAGCTTTTTGACCGGTTGAGAGGAGCCCGGATCTTCACGAAGTTAGACCTGCGGGGAGCCTACAATTTGGTCCGTATCCGTGCTGGGGACGAGTGGAAAACGGCCTTCAATACTCGTGACGGGCATTATGAATATCTAGTCATGCCATTTGGCCTTTGCAATGCCCCCGCTGTGTTCCAAGAATTTATCAATGAGGTATTCCGGGATCTACTCTATTCTTGTGTTGTCATCTACCTGGACGACATCCTCGTTTTCTCCCCCGATCTGCCTTCTCATCGCAGGAGTGTACGCTTGGTCTTGCATCGTCTCCGAGAGAACCAACTCTACGCCAAGATCGAGAAATGCCTTTTTGAGCAGTCGTCACTACCCTTCTTGGGATATGTCGTTTCCGACTCCGGTCTAAGCATGGATCCCGAAAAACTCGATGCGGTTCTCAAGTGGCCTCGTCCTGTGGGGATTAAGGCCATCCAGCGGTTTCTTGGGTTCGCAAACTATTACCGCCAGTTTGTGCCTCACTTTTCCACGGTTACCAAACCCATCACGAACCTGACCCGTAAAGGAACGAAGACCAACAGCTGGTCCCCTGAAGCGGAGGAAGCTTTCCAAACTCTGAAACGTTCTTTTGCCTCAGCACCCATTTTGCATCGGCCTGTGGCCAGCAGACCCTTTGTCCTGGAAGTGGATGCCTCCTCCACTGGAGCTGGGGCGGTCTTGTCCCAGCAGGCTTCGTCCGGACGGCTGGTTCCATGCGGTTTTTTCTCTAAAATCTTTTCACCGGCGGAGTGCAACTACTCCATTGGAGACCGTGAATTACTGGCCATTAAGATGGCCTTAACTGAATGGCGGTATTTACTCGAGGGAGCTGTACATCCCTTTACCATCCTCACAGACCACAAAAACCTGGCCTATCTGCAATCCGCCCAAAGGCTCAATGCCCGACAAGCCAGGTGGGCCTTGTTTTTTTCCCGCTTTGACTTCCAACTTCACTTCCGACCGGGTAATAGGAACATCAAGGCCGATGCCCTTTCCAGGTCGTTGCAGTCTTCAGAGAGGGACGAAATCCCATCCTGTATCATCGAGCCTTCCAGGATGATCACCGTGGCTCCTGTGAATTTTGCTACCCCTCCGCCCGGTAAGACCTTCGTCCCTCCAGGCAAACGTATAGAGGTGTTGTGCTGGGGACATTCCTCCAAAATTGCTGGACACGTGGGGACCAAGAAGACTCTCTTACTGCTTTCCCGGTATTATTGGTGGCCCACGCTTCGCCAGGATGTGATGGACTACGTGGCCTCTTGCACAATCTGTGCCCAGAACAAGGTGGCTAGGACCTTGCCCGCCGGTCTTCTTCATCCGTTGCCAGTTCCTGAAGCCCCCTGGCAACAGATCGCCATGGACTTTGTGACCGATTTGCCCCGCTCGGCCGGATGTACCACCATCTTAGTCGTGGCAGATCGCTTTTCTAAGATGGCCCATTTTATTCCCTTATCGGGACTACCGTCCGCCCCAAAGTTGGCTGAGATCTTCATCCACCAGGTCTTCAGGCTGCATGGTCTTCCTCAGCGGATTCTGTCGGATCGGGGGGTCCAGTTCACCTCCCGCTTCTGGAGGGCACTTTGCCGGCTTATGGGTACATCTCTCGACTTTTCCTCCGCATATCATCCTCAGACCAACGGGCAAGTGGAACGAATTAATCAGGGGTTAACCACCTTCCTACGTCACTTTACCAACGCTCATCAAGACGACTGGGTGGCGCTCTTACCTTGGGCTGAATTCTCACACAATAATCATCCCAGTGAATCTACCACCAGGTCACCTTTTTTTGTGGTAACCGGTCAGAACCCAAATATTCCATTGCCTTTTTCTACCTCTACCGAGGTACCCGCAGCTGATTCTCTTGCTAAAAAATTCTCGCAGATTTGGAGAGAGACCCGGGATGCGCTCAAAAGTGCCAACGACCGAATCAAGAAGCATGCAGACAAGAGACGGAAGGACGTACCCCCGTACCATCCTGGTGACAAGGTCTGGCTTTCAACTCGACATATCCGTCTGAGAGTTCCCTCTTACAAGCTGAGTCCTCGGTACATTGGACCGTTTGAGGTGATTGGACGTATTAATGCCGTGGCTTACAAACTAAGGTTGCCTGCTTCGCTCCGGGTGCCCAACGCCTTCCATGTCTCGCTCCTGAAACCCGTAGTCCTGAACCGGTTCCAACCGGTTTCCATCATTCCTCCTCCTGCCATCTCTGATAACGTCTTCGAGGTCAAGGACATCTTGGCTATGAAAAAAGCCCGGGGTAAGACCCTTTTTCTTATCGATTGGGTGGGTTTTGGTCCCGAGGAGAGGTCCTGGGAGCCCCGGGAGAATATCAACGCCCCTCGCATTCTAAAAAAGTTTTTGGCCAATCTCGCTAAGGGAAGCCGTAAGGGGGGAGGTACTGTGACATCGGTGGTTAAGCCCGCCGATGCCCCTTTCGCTGCGGCGGCCGCTGCGGCATCCCCTCACCTGCGCGCTCCCGCTCGGTCACGTGCCCGCCGTCAGTTCCTCTTCTCCTCGGCTCCTCCTTCCCGCCCCCTGGTTCGCGCTCGCCGCCGTCTTTCCTCTCTCTCCCATGATGGGCGGCGCTGAGGGGCGGGCCTGGTCTCCCCTGCGATGGGCGGCGCCGAGGGGCGGGTTTGGGTGACGAGCATCCGGGGGCTGCTGTACTTCAGGCGTCCTCGCAGTTAGGAGGACGCCTGACGATCGTGTAGTTTTCCTGCACTCTCTGGCCTCTACAGTTCTACTGTAGCTTTCCGCGTTCCGCCTGACACTCCCTGTCGCTCTCTGTCTCCTGCGTCCTTCCCTCCCAGCCTGCCTGTGCACTGTCTCCCATCTCCGGTGCCGTCCTCCTCCTTCTGCCCGTCTAGGTCCTCCCACGTACCATTACCTTCCCTCTCCTTCTGTCCGTGGAGCCGTCCCATTTGGTTCCGGCTGTCGCGCCTCCGTCCTCTGTGGTCCTGCCCCAAACGATCCCTGTATAGGGGTCGGTCTTCACCTGGCGTGCTCGACCCTGGGGCTCCGGATCCGCGATCCAGAGGGTCCACTCTCTATCTTAGGTACCCCTAGCGTTACACTACTCACTGGAGCAATGTCAAATATGTAGATGCTTTGTCTCACCATTAAAGTAGAAACCTCCTATATTTCAAATTAAAGATGACGGACCTGTGTGGAGCTTGTGTTTTTTGCCTTTTTGACTTTGTCCACAGCATATTTTTTAAGGACATTTGTCTCAGTAATGCCTCAGTGTTTCAAAGTCAAACAAGCTGACTATAATCATTCAGCTAGTGTCTGATAAGTGCTGACTGTTTCAGCTATCAGGTTACCTTTTAATCCTCTTACAGCTAAGTCAATCTGAAATAAAACAAAATAGAGGAAAAATTACTAAAAAACATTCATGTGTTCAAAAGGAAAAAGTTACCGTTTCTCAAATTTTTAACATTTTGTTTTCTGTAGATAGTTAAGATTTTTAGGCCTTTTGATCATGATCAGTCCATGTGCTTTGTTTAATATCTCCTTAAAATGTAAACGGTGAAGAAAAAGCATTTTGCAGAAACCCGGGATCTTTAGATCTTCAGTCTAACGCTCTCCCAACTGAGCTATTTCGGCCATATCTATACATTTTCTGGTGGGTTTGACACTCTGCAAATGTCAAGTGTCACACCTGGAGGGATATATTATAATTTTTCATTTGACTGTTTTTTGAAGCATGATTTCTATTTGAAACGCCTTCCATTTTGCTGCACATATTTAATAACATTCATTAACTATTTGTGAATGAGTAGAAAAAGACAGCAATTTTGCCATTGAATTTTTACATTTTCAGTTTGTCTCCATGCACCAGTATAATTCTGACCCCCTGCTTCTAGAATAGGTCATGGTCGCACATAAAACACAATTTGCATGCATAATGTTACATCAAGTTTTATTTTTTATGAGCTGCAAACAATTGGAGCAAAAAAGAGACAAAAATTTAGAGAAAATATTTTATTGATTGTTAATGTTAAAAGTGAGACCATTTGTCCCAAAATGTGCTGAAACATGTCAGAATGACATGGGCATTTCACATTTTTTAAACTATGATTAGCTACTTGTTACGTTTTTGTTTATTAAGTATCGTTATGGTCTATTGATGTATGAGGTGAAAACTATGAAAGTAGACTTACCAGCAAATCCGTTTCTAGATATATTTCATGACAGCACTGTAGAAGGTTGATTCCCTACCCTAATAGGGACAGAGAACACAAAGAGGTGAAATAGTCCCTCCTCATTGACTGTCCAAAGGATTTTTCTAGTGCCAAAAGAACAACAGACATATGCACAAAAAATCTGTTTGATGTTCCTAGAGTTCTTTTTTGAGAGGACAAATTCAGATTCACTCCAAAGACTCTCAGGAAATTTTTCAAAACCACATTACTAAGTTTTGTTTGACCTCATCTAATCAATAAATGAAGAAAAAAGTTTCTTGAAATTAAAAGTTGATGTCAGAGGTGGGATTTGAACCACTTGTAAACGGTGAAGAAAAAGCATTTTGCCGAAACCCGGGATTGGACCAGGGACCTTTAGATCTTCAGTCTAACGCTCTCGCAACTGAGATATTTCGGCCATAACTATACATTTTCTGGGGGGTTTGACACTCTGCAAATGTCAAGTGTCACACCTGGAGGGATATATTATAATTTTTCATTTGACTGTTTTTTGAAGCATGATTTCTATTTGAAACACCTTCCATTTTGCTGTACATATTTAATAACATTCATTAACTATTTGTGAATGAGTAGAAAAAGACAGCAATTTTGCCATTGAATTTTTACATTTTCAGTTTGTCTCCATGCACCAGTATAATTCTGACCCTGTGCTTCTAGAATAGGTCATGGTCGCTCATAAAACAAAATTTGCATGCATAATGTTACATCAAGTTTTATTTTTTATGAGATGCAAACAATTGGAGCAAAAAAGAGACAAAAATTTAGAGAAAATATTTTATTGATTTTTAATGTTAAAAGTGAGACCATTTGTCCCAAAATGTGCTGAAACATGTCAGAATGACATGGGCATTTCACATTTTTTAAACTATGATTACCTACTTGTTACGTTTTTGTTTATTAAGTATCGTTATGGTCTATTGATGTATGAGGTGAAAACTATGAAAGTAGACTTACCAGCAAATCCGTTTCTAGATATATTTCATGACAGCACTGTAGAAGGTTGATTCCCTACCCTAATAGGGACAGAGAACACAAAGAGGTGAAATAGTCCCTCCTCATTGACTGTCCAAAGGATTTTTCTAGTGCCAAAAGAACAACAGACATATGCACAAAAAATCTGTTTGATGTTCCTAGAGTTCTTTTTTGAGAGGACAAATTCAGATTCACTCCAAAGACTCTCAGGAAATTTTTCAAAACCACATTACTAAGTTTTGTTTGACCTCATCTAATCAATAAATGAAGATAAAGTTTCTTGAAATTAAATGTTGATGTCAGAAGTGGGATTTGAGCCCACACCTCAAGGGAAGACTGCGACTTAAAGGCAGCGCCTTAGACCGCTCGGCCATCCTGACTTCAATATGCAAATGGAACTTAACTACTTCCATGGTAGTCAGCAGAAATGTTATCATTTCTTGTGATTAAAAACTTGTCACACCACCCTAAAAAAGTTAATAAACAACATTTTTTATATGCGTACTTTTCGTCTGCATTAATTTTTAAACCTCCATTTATTTTGTTTTGATATTAGAAATGTTAGATTTCTCACAAATGCGGTGATGCACCACATTTCTTCAGAAACTACTGTTTGGCCACACAGCAGGGCTTTGAAAGGAAGAGCCCTATTTGGGTTTTGCAATGCAGATTTTGCAGGAATACCTTGCAGATGAAATTTGCAGAGTACCAAAACAGCAGAAAACCTCCCAAAGTGACCACATTTTAGAAATTATTTTGCACAATGAGTTAATCAACACCTGCAATTACTATTGTCAGCCTATAGGTGTTTTCACTCTGAACCATCCAGCATTGCAAGTATGCCAGTTTAGTGCCCAGCTTTTGCTTGCAGAGACAAGCAACCCATACAGTTTTAAGTGGGCTCTACTCACTGGAGCAATGTCAAATATGTAGATGCTTTGTCTCACCATTAAAGTAGAAACCTCCTATATTTCAAATTAAAGATGACGGTCCTGCGTGGAGCTTGTGTTTTTTGCCTTTTTGACTTTGTCCACAGCATATTTTTTTAAGGACATTTGTCTCAGTAATGCCTCAGTGTTTCAAAGTCAAACAAGCTGACTATAATCATTCAGCTAGTGTCTGATAAGTGCTGTCTGTTTCAGCTATCAGGTTACCTTTTAATTCTCTTACAGCTAAGTCAATCTGAAATAAAACAAAATAGAGGAAAAATTACTAAAAAACATTCATGTGTTCAAAAGGAAAAAGTTACCGTTTCTCAAATTTTTAACATTTTGTTTTCTGTAGATAGTTAAGATTTTTAGGCCTTTTGATCATGATCAGTCCATGTGCTTTGTTTAATATCTCCTTAAAATGTAAACGGTGAAGAAAAAGCATTTTGCCGAAACCCGGGATTGGACCAAGGACCTTTAGATCTTCAGTCTAACGCTCTCCCAACTGAGCTATTTCGGCCATATCTATACATTTTCTGGTGGGTTTGACACTCTGCAAATGTCAAGTGTCACACCTGGAGGGATATATTATAATTTTTCATTTGACTGTTTTTTGAAGCATGATTTCTATTTGAAACGCCTTCCATTTTGCTGCACATATTTAATAACATTCATTAACTATTTGTGAATGAGTAGAAAAAGACAGCAATTTTGCCATTGAATTTTTACATTTTCAGTTTGTCTCCATGCACCAGTATAATTCTGACCCCCTGCTTCTAGAATAGGTCATGGTCGCACATAAAACACAATTTGCATGCATAATGTTACATCAAGTTTTATTTTTTATGAGATGCAAACAATTGGAGCAAAAAAGAGACAAAAATTTAGAGAAAATATTTTATTGATTGTTAATGTTAAAAGTGAGACCATTTGTCCCAAAATGTGCTGAAACATGTCACAATGACATGGGCATTTCACATTTTTTAAACTATGATTAGCTACTTGTTACGTTTTTGTTTATTAAGTATCGTTATGGTCTATTGATGTATGAGGTGAAAACTATGAAAGTAGACTTACCAGCAAATCCGTTTCTAGATATATTTCATGACAGCACTGTAGAAGGTTGATTCCCTACCCTAGTAGGGACAGAGAACACAAAGAGGTGAAATAGTCCCTCCTCATTGACTGTCCAAAGGATTTTTCTAGTGCCAAAAGAACAACAGACATATGCACAAAAAATCTGTTTGATGTTCCTAGAGTTCTTTTTTGAGAGGACAAATTCAGATTCACTCCAAAGACTCTCAGGAAATTTTTCAAAACCACATTACTAAGTTTTGTTTGACCTCATCTAATCAATAAATGAAGAAAAAAGTTTCTTGAAATTAAAAGTTGATGTCAGAGGTGGGATTTGAACCACTTGTAAACGGTGAAGAAAAAGCATTTTGCCAAAACCCGGGATTGGACCAGGGACCTTTAGATCTTCAGTCTAACGCTCTCCCAACTGAGCTATTTCGGCCATATCTATACATTTTCTGGGGGGTTTGACACTCTGCAAATGTCAAGTGTCACACCTGGAGGGATATATTATAATTTTTCATTTGACTGTTTTTTGAAGCATGATTTCTATTTGAAACGCCTTCCATTTTGCTGTACATATTTAATAACATTCATTAACTATTTGTGAATGAGTAGAAAAAGACAGCAATTTTGCCATTGAATTTTTACATTTTCAGTTTGTCTCCATGCACCAGTATAATTCTGACCCTGTGCTTCTAGAATAGGTCATGGTCGCACATAAAACACAATTTGCATGCATAATGTTACATCAAGTTTTATTTTTTATGAGATGCAAACAATTGGAGCAAAAAAGAGACAAAAATTTAGAGAAAATATTATATTGATTGTTAATGTTAAAAGTGAGACCATTTGTCCCAAAATGTGCTGAAACATGTCAGAATGACATGGGCATTTCACATTTTTTAAACTATGATTACCTACTTGTTAAATTTTTGTTTATTAAGTATCGTTATGGTCTATTGATGTATGAGGTGAAAACTATGAAAGTAGACTTACCAGCAAATCCGTTTCTAGATATATTTCATGACAGCACTGTAGAAGGTTGATTCCCTACCCTAATAGGGACAGAGAACACAAAGAGGTGAAATAGTCCCTCCTCATTGACTGTCCAAAGGATTTTTCTAGTGCCAAAAGAACAACAGACATATGCACAAAAAATCTGTTTGATGTTCCTAGAGTTCTTTTTTGAGAGGACAAATTCAGATTCACTCCAAAGACTCTCAGGAAATTTTTCAAAACCACATTACTAAGTTTTGTTTGACCTCATCTAATCAATAAATGAAGATAAAGTTTCTAGAAATTATATGTTGATGTCACCTCCAGGGGAGACTGCGACCTGAACGCAGCGCCTTAGACCGCTCGGCCATCCTGACTTGGATATGCAATTGGAACTTAACTCCTTCCATGCTAGTCAGCAGAAATGTTACCATTCCTTGTGATTAAAAACTTGTCACACCACCCCAAAAAAGTCAATAAATAACATTTTTTATATGCGTACTTTTCGTCTGCATTAATTTTTAAACCTCCATTTATTTTGTTTGGATATTAGAAATGTTATATTTCTCACAAATGCAGTGATGCACCACATTTCTTCAGAAACTACTGTTTGGCCACACAGCAGGGCTTTGAAAGGAAGAGCCCTATTTGGGTTTTGCAATGCAGATTTTGCAGGAATACCTTGCAGATGAAATTTGCAGAGTACCAAAACAGCAGAAAACCTCCCAAAGTGACCACATTTTAGAAATTATTTTGCCCAATGAGTTAATCAACACCTGCAATTACTATTGTCAGCCTATAGGTGTTTTCACTCTGAACCATCCAGCATTGCAAGTATGCCAGTTTAGTGCCCAGCTTTTGCTTGCAGAGACAAGCAACCCATACATTTTTAAGTGGGCTCTACTCACTGGAGCAATGTCAAATATGTAGATGCTTTGTCTCACCATTAAAGTAGAAACCTCCTATATTTCAAATTAAAGATGACGGACCTGTGTGGAGCTTGTGTTTTTTGCCTTTTTGACTTTGTCCACAGCATATTTTTTAAGGACATTTGTCTCAGTAATGCCTCAGTGTTTCAAAGTCAAACAAGCTGACTATAATCATTCAGCTAGTGTCTAATAAGTGCTGTCTGTTTCAGCTATCAGGTTACCTTTTAATCCTCTTACAGCTAAGTCAATCTGAAATAAAACAAAATAGAGGAAAAATTACTAAAAAACATTCATGTGTTCAAAAGGAAAAAGTTACCGTTTCTCAAATTTTTAACATTTTGTTTTCTGTAGATAGTTAAGATTTTTAGGCCTTTTGATCATGATCAGTCCATGTGCTTTGTTTAATATCTCCTTAAAATGTAAACGGTGAAGAAAAAGCATTTTGCCGAAACCTGGGACCTTTAGATATTCAGTCTAACGCTCTCCCAACTGAGCTATTTCGGCCATATCTATACATTTTCTGGGGGGTTTGACACTCTGCAAATGTCAAGTGTCACACCTGGAGGGATATATTATAATTTTTCATTTGACTGTTTTTTGAAGCATGATTTCTATTTGAAACGCCTTCCATTTTGCTGTACATATTTAATAACATTCATTAACTATTTGTGAATGAGTAGAAAAAGACAGCAATTTTGCCATTGAATTTTTACATTTTCAGTTTGTCTCCATGCACCAGTATAATTCTGACCCTGTGCTTCTAGAATAGGTCATGGTCGCACATAAAACACAATTTGCATGCATAATGTTACATCAAGTTTTATTTTTTATGAGATGCAAACAATTGGAGCAAAAAAGAGACAAAAATTTAGAGAAAATATTATATTGATTGTTAATGTTAAAAGTGAGACCATTTGTCCCAAAATGTGCTGAAACATGTCAGAATGACATGGGCATTTCACATTTTTTAAACTATGATTAGCTACTTGTTACATTTTTGTTTATTAAGTATCGTTATGGTCTATTGATGTATGAGGTGAAAACTATGAAAGTAGACTTACCAGCAAATCCGTTTCTAGATATATTTCATGACAGCACTGTAGAAGGTTGATTCCCTACCCTAATAGGGACAGAGAACACAAAGAGGTGAAATAGTCCCTCCTCATTGACTGTCCAAAGGATTTTTCTAGTGCCAAAAGAACAACAGACATATGCACAAAAAATCTGTTTGATGTTCCTAGAGTTCTTTTTTGAGAGGACAAATTCAGATTCACTCCAAAGACTCTCAGGAAATTTTTCAAAACCACATTACTAAGTTTTGTTTGACCTCATCTAATCAATAAATGAAGAAAAAAGTTTCTTGAAATTAAAAGTTGATGTCAGAGGTGGGATTTGAACCACTTGTAAACGGTGAAGAAAAAGCATTTTGCCAAAACCCGGGATTTGACCAGGGACCTTTAGATGTTCAGTCTAACGCTCTCCCAACTGAGCTATTTCGGCCATATCTATACATTTTCTGGGGGGTTTGACACTCTGCAAATGTCAAGTGTCACACCTGGAGGGATATATTATAATTTTTCATTTGACTGTTTTTTGAAGCATGATTTCTATTTGAAACGCCTTCCATTTTGCTGTACATATTTAATAACATTCATTAACTATTTGTGAATGAGTAGAAAAAGACAGCAATTTTGCCATTGAATTTTTACATTTTCAGTTTGTCTCCATGCACAAGTATAATTCTGACCCTGTGCTTCTAGAATAGGTCATGGTTGCACATAAAACACAATTTGCATGCATAATGTTACATCAAGTTTTATTTTTTATGAGATGCAAACAATTGGAGCAAAAAAGAGACAAAAATTTAGAGAAAATATTTTATTGATTGTTAAAAGTGAGACCATTTGTCCCAAAATGTGCTGAAACATGTCAGAATGACATGGGCATTTCACATTTTTTAAACTATGATTACCTACTTGTTAAGTTTTTGTTTATTAAGTATCGTTATGGTCTATTGATGTATGAGGTGAAAACTATGAAAGTAGACTTACCAGCAAATCCGTTTCTAGATATATTTCATGACAGCACTGTAGAAGGTTGATTCCCTACCCTAATAGGGACAGAGAACACAAAGAGGTGAAATAGTCCCTCCTCATTGACTGTCCAAAGGATTTTTCTAGTGCCAAAAGAACAACAGACATATGCACAAAAAATCTGTTTGATGTTCCTAGAGTTCTTTTTTGAGAGGACAAATTCAGATTCACTCCAAAGACTCTCAGGAAATTTTTCAAAACCACATTACTAAGTTTTGTTTGACCTCATCTAATCAATAAACGAAGATAAAGTATCTTGAAATTAAATGTTGATGTCAGAAGTGGGATTTGAACCCACGCCTCCAGGGGAGACTGCGACCTGAACGCAGCACCTTAGACCGCTCGGCCATCCTACCTTCGATATGCAATTGGAACTTAACTCTTTCCATGCTAGTCAGCAGAAATGTTACCATTCCTTGTGATTAAAAACTTGTCACACCACCCCAAAAAAGTCAATAAATAACATTTTTTATATGCGTACTTTTCGTCTGCATTAATTTTTAAACCTCCATTTATTTTGTTTGGATATTAGAAATGTTAGATTTCTCACAAATGCGGTGATGCACCACATTTCTTCAGAAACTACTGTTTGGCCACACAGCAGGGCTTTGAAAGGAAGAGCCCTATTTGGGTTTTGCAATGCAGATTTTGCAGGAATACCTTGCAGATGAAATTTGCAGAGTACCAAACAAGCAGAAAACCTCCCAAAGTGACCACATTTTAGAAATTATTTTGCACAATGAGTTAATCAACACCTGCAATTACTATTGTCAGCCTATAGGTGTTTTCACTCTGAACCATCCAGCATTGCAAGTATGCCAGTTTAGTGCCCAGCTTTTGCTTGCAGAGACAAGCAACCCATACATTTTTAAGTGGGCTCTACTCACTGGAGCAATGTCAAATATGTAGATGCTTTGTCTCACCATTAAAGTAGAAACCTCCTATATTTCAAATTAAAGATGACGGACCTGTGTGGAGCTTGTGTTTTTTGCCTTTTTGACTTTGTCCACAGCATATTTTTTAAGGACATTTGTCTCAGTAATGCCTCAGTGTTTCAAAGTCAAACAAGCTGACTATAATCATTCAGCTAGTGTCTGATAAGTGCTGTCTGTTTCAGCTATCAGGTTACCTTTTAATCCTCTTACAGCTAAGTCAATCTGAAATAAAACAAAATAGAGGAAAAATTACTAAAAAACATTCATGTGTTCAAAAGGAAAAAGTTACCGTTTCTCAAATTTTTAACATTTTGTTTTCTGTAGATAGTTAAGATTTTTAGGCCTTTAGATCATGATCAGTCCATGTGCTTTGTTTAATATCTCCTTAAAATGTAAACGGTGAAGAAAAAGCATTTTGCTGAAACCCGGGATCTTTAGATCTTCAGTCTAACGCTCTCCCAACTGAGCTATTTCTGCCATATCTATACATTTTCTGGGGGGTTTGACACTCTGCAAATGTCAAGTGTCACACCTGGAGGGATATATTATAATTTTTCATTTGACTGTTTTTTGAAGCATGATTTCTATTTGAAACGCCTTCCATTTTGCTGTACATATTTAATAACATTCATTAACTATTTGTGAATGAGTAGAAAAAGACAGCAATTTTGCCATTGAATTTTTACATTTTCAGTTTGTCTCCATGCACCAGTATAATTCTGACCCTGTGCTTCTAGAATAGGTCATGGTCGCACATAAAACACAATTTGCATGCATAATGTTACATCAAGTTTTATTTTTTATGAGCTGCAAACAATTGGAGCAAAAAAGAGACAAAAATTTAGAGAAAATATTTTATTGATTGTTAAAAGTGAGACCATTTGTCCCAAAATGTGCTGAAACATGTCAGAAGGACATGGGCATTTCACATTTTTTAAACTATGATTACCTACTTGTTAAGTTTTTGTTAATTAAGTATCGTTATGGTCTATTGATGTATGAGGTGAAAACTATGAAAGTAGACTTACCAGCAAATCCGTTTCTAGATATATTTCATGACAGCACTGTAGAAGGTTGATTCCCTACCCTAATAGGGACAGAGAACACAAAGAGGTGAAATAGTCCCTCCTCATTGACTGTCCAAAGGATTTTTCTAGTGCCAAAAGAACAACAGACATATGCACAAAAAATCTGTTTGATGTTCCTAGAGTTCTTTTTTGAGAGGACAAATTCAGATTCACTCCAAAGACTCTCAGGAAATTTTTCAAAACCACATTACTAAGTTTTGTTTGACCTCATCTAATCAATAAATGAAGATAAAGTTTCTTGAAATTAAATGTTGATGTCAGAAGTGGGATTTGAACCCACGCCTCCAGGGGAGACTGCGACCTGCGACTGCGACAAAATAGAGGAAAAATTACTAAAAAACATTCATGTGTTCAAAAGGAAAAAGTTACCGTTTCTCAAATTTTTAACAGAGACTGCCACCTGAACGCAGCGCCTTAGACCACTTGGCCATCCTGACTTCGATATGCAATTGGAACTTAACTCCTTCCATGCTAGTCAGCAGAAATGTTACCATTCCTTGTGATTAAAAACTTGTCACACCACCCCAAAAAAGTCAATAAATAACATTTTTTATATGCGTACTTTTCTTCGTCTGCATTAATTTTTAAACCTCCATTTATTTTGTTTGGATATTAGAAATGTTAGATTTCTCACAAATGTGGTGATGCACCACATTTCTTCAGAAACTACTGTTTGGCCACACAGCAGGGCTTTGAAAGGAAGAGCCCTATTTGGGTTTTGCAATGCAGATTTTGCAGGAATACCTTGCAGATGAAATTTGCAGAGTACCAAAACAGCAGAAAACCTCCCAAAGTGACCACATTTTAGAAATTATTTTGCACAATGAGTTAATCAACACCTGCAATTACTATTGTCAGCCTATAGGTGTTTTCACTCTGAACCATCCAGCATTGCAAGTATGCCAGTTTAGTGCCCAGCTTTTGCTTGCAGAGACAAGCAACCCATACATTTTTAAGTGGGCTCTACTCACTGGAGCAATGTCAAATATGTAGATGCTTTGTCTCACCATTAAAGTAGAAACCTCCTATATTTCAAATTAAAGATGACGGACCTGTGTGGAGCTTGTGTTTTTTGCCTTTTTGACTTTGTCCACAGCATATTTTTTAAGGACATTTGTCTCAGTAATGCCTCAGTGTTTCAAAGTCAAACAAGCTGACTATAATCATTCAGCTAGTGTCTGATAAGTGCTGTCTGTTTCAGCTATCAGGTTACCTTTTAATCCTCTTACAGCTAAGTCAATCTGAAATAAAACAAAATAGAGGAAAAATTACTAAAAAACATTCATGTGTTCAAAAGGAAAAAGTTACCGTTTCTCAAATTTTTAACATTTTGTTTTCTGTAGATAGTTAAAATATTTAGGCCTTTTGATCATGATCAGTCCATGTGCTTTGTTTAATATCTCCTTAAAATGTAAACGGTGAAGAAAAAGCATTTTGCCGAAACCCGGGATTGGACCAGGGACCTTTAGATCTTCAGTCTAACGCTCTCCCAACTGAGCTATTTCGGCCTTATCCATACATTTTCTGGGGGGTTTGACACTCTGCAAATGTCAAGTGTCACACCTGGAGGGATATATTATAATTTTTAATTTGACTGTTTTTTGAAGCATGATTTCTATTTGAAACGCCTTCCATTTTGCTGTACATATTTAATAACATTCATTAACTATTTGTGAATGAGTAGAAAAAGACAGCAATTTTGCCATTGAATTTTTACATTTTCAGTTTGTCTCCATGCACCAGTATAATTCTGACCCTGTGCTTCTAGAATAGGTCATGGTCGCACATAAAACACAATTTGCATGCATAATGTTACATCAAGTTTTATTTTTTATGAGATGCAAACAATTGGAGCAAAAAAGAGACAAAAATTTAGAGAAAATATTTTATTGATTGTTAAAAGTGAGACCATTTGTCCCAAAATGTGCTGAAACATGTCAGAAGGACATGGGCATTTCACATTTTTTAAACTATGATTACCTACTTGTTAAGTTTTTGTTTATTAAGTATCGTTATGGTCTATTGATGTATGAGGTGAAAACTATGAAAGTAGACTTACCAGCAAATCTGTTTCTAGATATATTTCATGACAGCACTGTAGAAGGTTGATTCCCTACCCTAATAGGGACAGAGAACACAAAGAGGTGAAATAGTCCCTCCTCATTGACTGTCCAAAGGATTTTTCTAGTGCCAAAAGAACAACAGACATATGCACAAAAAATCTGTTTGAAGTTCCTAGAGTTATTTTTTGAGAGGACAAATTCAGATTCACTCCAAAGACTCTCAGGAAATTTTTCAAAACCACATTACTAAGTTTTGTTTGACCTCATCTAATCAATAAATGAAGATAAAGTTTCTTGAAATTAAATGTTGATGTCAGAAGTGGGATTTGAACCCACGCCTCCAGGGGAGACTGCGACCTGCGACTGCGACAAAATAGAGGAAAAATTACTAAAAAACATTCATGTGTTCAAAAGGAAAAAGTTACCGTTTCTCAAATTTTTAACAGAGACTGCCACCTGAACGCAGCGCCTTAGACCGCTCGGCCATCCTGACTTCGATATCCAATTGGAACTTAACTCCTTCCATGCTAGTCAGCAGAAATGTTACCATCCCTTGTGATTAAAAACTTGTCACACCACCCCAAAAAAGTCAATAAATAACATTTTTTATATGCGTACTTTTCGTCTGCATTAATTTTTAAACCTCCATTTATTTTGTTTGGATATTAGAAATGTTAGATTTCTCACAAATGCGGTGATGCACCACATTTCTTCAGAAACTACTGTTTGGCCACACAGCAGGGCTTTGAAAGGAAGAGCCCTATTTGGGTTTTGCAATGCAGATTTTGCAGGAATACCTTGCAGATGAAATTTGCAGAGTACCAAAACAGCAGAAAACCTCCCAAAGTGACCACATTTTAGAAATTATTTTGCACAATGAGTTAATCAACACCTGCAATTACTATTGTCAGCCTATAGGTGTTTTCACTCTGAACCATCCAGCATTGCAAGTATGCCAGTTTAGTGCCCAGCTTTTGCTTGCAGAGACAAGCAACCCATACATTTTTAAGTGGGCTCTACTCACTGGAGCAATGTCAAATATGTAGATGCTTTGTCTCACCATTAAAGTAGAAACCTCCTATATTTCAAATTAAAGATGACGGACCTGTGTGGAGCTTGTGTTTTTTGCCTTTTTGACTTTGTCCACAGCATATTTTTTAAGGACATTTGTCTCAGTAATGCCTCAGTGTTTCAAAGTCAAACAAGCTGACTATAATCATTCAGCTAGTGTCTGATAAGTGCTGTCTGTTTCAGCTATCAGGTTACCTTTTAATCCTCTTACAGCTAAGTCAATCTGAAATAAAACAAAATAGAGGAAAAATTACTAAAAAACATTCATGTGTTCAAAAGGAAAAAGTTACCGTTTCTCAAATTTTTAACATTTTGTTTTCTGTAGATAGTTAAGATTTTTAGGCCTTTTGATCATGATCAGTCCATGTGCTTTGTTTAATATCTCCTTAAAATGTAAACGGTGAAGAAAAAGCATTTTGCCGAAACCCGGGATTGGACCAGGGACCTTTAGATCTTCAGTCTAACGCTCTCCCAACTGAGCTATTTCGGCCATATCTATACATTTTCTGGGGGGTTTGACACTCTGCAAATGTCAAGTGTCACACCTGGAGGGATATATTATAATTTTTCATTTGACTGTTTTTTGAAGCATGATTTCTATTTGAAACGCCTTCCATTTTGCTGTACATATTTAATAACATTCATTAACTATTTGTGAATGAGTAGAAAAAGACAGCAATTTTGCCATTGAATTTTTACATTTTCAGTTTGTCTCCATGCACCAGTATAATTCTGACCCTGTGCTTCTAGAATAGGTCATGGTCGCACATAAAACACAATTTGCATGCATAATGTTACATCAAGTTTTATTTTTTATGAGCTGCCAACAATTGGAGCAAAAAAGAGACAAAAATTTAGAGAAAATATTTTATTGATTGTTAAAAGTGAGACCATTTGTCCCAAAATGTGCTGAAACATGTCAGAAGGACATGGGCATTTCACATTTTTTAAACTATGATTACCTACTTGTTAAGTTTTTGTTAATTAAGTATCGTTATGGTCTATTGATGTATGAGGTGAAAACTATGAAAGTAGACTTACCAGCAAATCCGTTTCTAGATATATTTCATGACAGCACTGTAGAAGGTTGATTCCCTACCCTAATAGGGACAGAGAACACAAAGAGGTGAAATAGTCCCTCCTCATTGACTGTCCAAAGGATTTTTCTAGTGCCAAAAGAACAACAGACATATGCACAAAAAAACCTGTTTGATGTTCCTAGAGTTCTTTTTTGAGAGGACAAATTCAGATTCACTCCAAAGACTCTCAGGAAATTTTTCAAAACCACATTACTAAGTTTTGTTTGACCTCATCTAATCAATAAATGAAGATAAAGTTTCTTGAAATTAAATGTTGATGTCAGAAGTGGGATTTGAACCCACGCCTCCAGGGAAGACTGCGACCTGAACGCAGCGCCTTAGACCGCTCGGCCATCCTGACTTCGACATGCAATTGGAACTTAACTCCTTCCATGCTAGTCAGCAGAAATGTTACCATCCCTTGTGATTAAAAACTTGTCACACCACCCCAAAAAAGTCAATAAATAACATTTTTTATATGCGTACTTTTCGTCTGCATTAATTTTTAAACCTCCATTTATTTTGTTTGGATATTAGAAATGTTAGATTTCTCACAAATGCGGTGATGCACCACATTTCTTCAGAAACTACTGTTTGGCCACACAGCAGGGCTTTGAAAGGAAGAGCCCTATTTGGGTTTTGCAATGCAGATTTTGCAGGAATACCTTGCAGATGAAATTTGCAGAGTACCAAAACAGCAGAAAACCTCCCAAAGTGACCACATTTTAGAAATTATTTTGCACAATGAGTTAATCAACACCTGCAATTACTATTGTCAGCCTATAGGTGTTTTCACTCTGAACCATCCAGCATTGCAAGTATGCCAGTTTAGTGCCCAGCTTTTGCTTGCAGAGACAAGCAACCCATACATTTTTAAGTGGGCTCTACTCACTGGAGCAATGTCAAATATGTAGATGCTTTGTCTCACCATTAAAGTAGAAACCTCCTATATTTCAAATTAAAGATGACGGACCTGTGTGGAGCTTGTGTTTTTTGCCTTTTTGACTTTGTCCACAGCATATTTTTTAAGGACATTTGTCTCAGTAATGCCTCAGTGTTTCAAAGTCAAACAAGCTGACTATAATCATTCAGCTAGTGTCTGATAAGTGCTGTCTGTTTCAGCTATCAGGTTACCTTTTAATCCTCTTACAGCTAAGTCAATCTGAAATAAAACAAAAGAGAGGAAAAATTACTAAAAAACATTCATGTGTTCAAAAGGAAAAAGTTACCGTTTCTCAAATTTTTAACATTTTGTTTTCTGTAGATAGTTAAGATTTTTAGGCCTTTAGATCATGATCAGTCCATGTGCTTTGTTTAATATCTCCTTAAAATGTAAACGGTGAAGAAAAAGCATTTTGCCGAAACCTGGGATTGGACCAGGGACCTTGAGATCTTCTGTCTAACGCTCTCCCAAATGAGCTATTTCAGCCATATCTATACATTTTCTGGGGGGTTTGACACTCTGCAAATGTCAAGTGTCACACCTGGAGGGATATATTATAATTTTTCATTTGACTGTTTTTTGAAGCATGATTTCTATTTGAAACGCCTTCCATTTTGCTGTACATATTTAATAACATTCATTAACTATTTGTGAATGAGTAGAAAAAGACAGCAATTTTGCCATTGAATTTTTACATTTTCAGTTTGTCTCCATGCACAAGTATAATTCTGACCCTGTGCTTCTAGAATAGGTCATGGTTGCACATAAAACACAATTTGCATGCATAATGTTACATCAAGTTTTATTTTTTATGAGATGCAAACAATTGGAGCAAAAAAGAGACAAAAATTTAGAGAAAATATTTTATTGATTGTTAAAAGTGAGACCATTTGTCCCAAAATGTGCTGAAACATGTCAGAATGACATGGGCATTTCACATTTTTTAAACTATGATTACCTACTTGTTAAGTTTTTGTTTATTAAGTATCGTTATGGTCTATTGATGTATGAGGTGAAAACTATGAAAGTAGACTTACCAGCAAATCCGTTTCTAGATATATTTCATGACAGCACTGTAGAAGGTTGATTCCCTACCCTAATAGGGACAGAGAACACAAAGAGGTGAAATAGTCCCTCCTCATTGACTGTCCAAAGGATTTTTCTAGTGCCAAAAGAACAACAGACATATGCACAAAAAATCTGTTTGATGTTCCTAGAGTTCTTTTTTGAGAGGACAAATTCAGATTCACTCCAAAGACTCTCAGGAAATTTTTCAAAACCACATTACTAAGTTTTGTTTGACCTCATCTAATCAATAAATGAAGATAAAGTTTCTTGAAATTAAATGTTGATGTCAGAAGTGGGATTTGAACCCACGCCTCCAGGGGAGACTGCAACCTGCGACTGCGACAAAATAGAGGAAAAATTACTAAAAAACATTCATGTGTTCAAAAGGAAAAAGTTACCGTTTCTCAAATTTTTAACAGAGACTGCCACCTGAACGCAGCGCCTTAGACCACTTGGCCATCCTGACTTCGATATGCAATTGGAACTTAACTCCTTCCATGCTAGTCAGCAGAAATGTTACCATTCCTTGTGATTAAAAACTTGTCACACCACCCCAAAAAAGTCAATAAATAACATTTTTTATATGCGTACTTTTCGTCTGCATTAATTTTTAAACCTCCATTTATTTTGTTTGGATATTAGAAATGTTAGATTTCTCACAAATGCGGTGATGCACCACATTTCTTCAGAAACTACTGTTTGGCCACACAGCAGGGCTTTGAAAGGAAGAGCCCTATTTGGGTTTTGCAATGCAGATTTTGCAGGAATACCTTGCAGATGAAATTTGCAGAGTACCAAAACAGCAGAAAACCTCCCAAAGTGACCACATTTTAGAAATTATTTTGCACAATGAGTTAATCAACACCTGCAATTACTATTGCCAGCCTATAGGTGTTTTCACTCTGAACCATCCAGCATTGCAAGTATGCCAGTTTAGTGCCCAGCTTTTGCTTGCAGAGACAAGCAACCCATACATTTTTAAGTGGGCTCTACTCACTGGAGCAATGTCAAATATGTAGATGCTTTGTCTCACCATTAAAGTAGAAACCTCCTATATTTCAAATTAAAGATGACGGACCTGTGTGGAGCTTGTGTTTTTTGCCTTTTTGACTTTGTCCACAGCATATTTTTTAAGGACATTTGTCTCAGTAATGCCTCAGTGTTTCAAAGTCAAACAAGCTGACTATAATCATTCAGCTAGTGTCTGATAAGTGCTGTCTGTTTCAGCTATCAGGTTACCTTTTAATCCTCTTACAGCTAAGTCAATCTGAAATAAAACAAAATAGAGGAAAAATTACTAAAAAACATTCATGTGTTCAAAAGGAAAAAGTTACCGTTTCTCAAATTTTTAACATTTTGTTTTCTGTAGATAGTTAAGATTTTTAGGCCTTTTGATCATGATCAGTCCATGTGCTTTGTTTAATATCTCCTTAAAATGTAAACGGTGAAGAAAAAGCATTTTGCCGAAACCCCGGGATTGGACCAGGGACCTTTAGATCTTCTGTCTAACGCTCTCCCAAATGAGCTATTTCGGCCATATCTATACATTTTCTGGGGGGTTTGACACTCTGCAAATGTCAAGTGTCACACCTGGAGGGATATATTATAATTTTTCATTTGACTGTTTTTTGAAGCATGATTTCTATTTGAAACGCCTTCCATTTTGCTGTACATATTTAATAACATTCATTAACTATTTGTGAATGAGTAGAAAAAGACAGCAATTTTGCCATTGAATTTTTACATTTTCAGTTTGTCTCCATGCACAAGTATAATTCTGACCCTGTGCTTCTAGAATAGGTCATGGTTGCACATAAAACACAATTTGCATGCATAATGTTACATCAAGTTTTATTTTTTATGAGATGCAAACAATTGGAGCAAAAAAGAGACAAAAATTTAGAGAAAATATTTTATTGATTGTTAAAAGTGAGACCATTTGTCCCAAAATGTGCTGAAACATGTCAGAATGACATGGGCATTTCACATTTTTTAAACTATGATTACCTACTTGTTAAGTTTTTGTTTATTAAGTATCGTTATGGTCTATTGATGTATGAGGTGAAAACTATGAAAGTAGACTTACCAGCAAATCCGTTTCTAGATATATTTCATGACAGCACTGTAGAAGGTTGATTCCCTACCCTAATAGGGACAGAGAACACAAAGAGGAGAAATAGTCCCTCCTCATTGACTGTCCAAAGGATTTTTCTAGTGCCAAAAGAACAACAGACATATGCACAAAAAATCTGTTTGATGTTCTTTTTTGAGAGGACAAATTCAGATTCACTCCAAAGACTCTCAGGAAATTTTTCAAAACCACATTACTAAGTTTTGTTTGACCTCATCTAATCAATAAACAAAGATAAAGTATCTTGAAATTAAATGTTGATGTCAGAAGTGGGATTTGAACCCACGCCTCCAGGGGAGACTGCGACCTGAACGCAGCGCCTTAGACCGCTCGGCCTTCCTACCTTAGATATGCAATTGGAACTTAACTCCTTCCATGCTAGTCAGCAGAAATGTTACCATTCCTTGTGATTAAAAACTTGTCACACCACCCCAAAAAAGTCAATAAATAACATTTTTTATATGCGTACTTTTCGTCTGCATTAATTTTTAAACCTCCATTTATTTTGTTTGGATATTAGAAATGTTAGATTTCTCACAAATGCGGTGATGCACCACATTTCTTCAGAAACTACTGTTTGGCCACACAGCAGGGCTTTGAAAGGAAGAGCCCTATTTGGGTTTTGCAATGCAGATTTTGCAGGAATACCTTGCAGATGAAATTTGCAGAGTACCAAAACAGCAGAAAACCTCCCAAAGTGATCACATTTTAGAAATTATTTTGCACAATGAGTTAATCAACACCTGCAATTACTATTGTCAGCCTATAGGTGTTTTCACTCTGAACCATCCAGCATTGCAAGTATGCCAGTTTAGTGCCCAGCTTTTGCTTGCAGAGACAAGCAACCCATACATTTTTAAGTGGGCTCTACTCACTGGAGCAATGTCAAATATGTAGATGCTTTGTCTCACCATTAAAGTAGAAACCTCCTATATTTCAAATTAAAGATGACGGACCTGTGTGGAGCTTGTGTTTTTTGCCTTTTTGACTTTGTCCACAGCATATTTTTTAAGGACATTTGTCTCAGTAATGCCTCAGTGTTTCAAAGTCAAACAAGCTGACTATAATCATTCAGCTAGTGTCTGATAAGTGCTGTCTGTTTCAGCTATCAGGTTACCTTTTAATCCTCTTACAGCTAAGTCAATCTGAAATAAAACAAAATAGAGGAAAAATTACTAAAAAATATTCATGTGTTCAAAAGGAAACAGTTACCGTTTCTCAAATGTTTAACATTTTGTTTTCTGTAGATAGTTAAGATTTTTAGGCCTTTTGATCATGATCTGTCCATGTGCTTTGTTTAATATCTCCTTAAAATGTAAACGGTGAAGAAAAAGCATTTTGCCGAAACCCGGGATTGGACCAGGGACCTTTAGATCTTCAGTCTAACGCTCTCCCAACTGAGCTATTTCGGCCATATCTATACATTTTCTGGGGGGTTTGACACTCTGCAAATGTCAAGTGTCACACCTGGAGGGATATGTTATAATTTTTCATTTGACTGTTTTTTGAAGCATGATTTCTATTTGAAACGCCTTCCATTTTGCTGTACATATTTAATAACATTCATTAACTATTTGTGAATGAGTAGAAAAAGACAGCAATTTTGCCATTGAATTTTTACATTTTCAGTTTGTCTCCATGCACCAGTATAATTCTGACCCTGTGCTTCTAGAATAGGTCATGGTCGCACATAAAACACAATTTGCATGCATAATGTTACATCAAGTTTTATTTTTTATGAGATGCAAACAATTGGAGCAAAAAGGAGACAAAAATTTAGAGAAAATATTTTATTGATTGTTAATGTTAAAAGTGAGACCATTTGTCCCAAAATGTGCTGAAACATGTCAGAAGGACATGGGCATTTCACATTTTTTAAACTCTGATTACCTACTTGTTAAGTTTTTGTTTATTAAGTATCGTTATGGTCTATTGATGTATGAGGTGAAAACTATGAAAGTAGACTTACCAGCAAATCCGTTTCTAGATATATTTCATGACAGCACTTCAGAAGGTTGATTCCCTACCCTAATAGGGACAGAGAACACAAAGAGGTGAAATAGTCCCTCCTCAATGACTGTCCAAAGGATTTTTCTAGTGCCAAAAGAACAACAGACATATGCACAAAAAATCTGTTTGATGTTCCTAGAGTTCTTTTTTGAGAGGACAAATTCAGATTCACTCCAAAGACTCTCAGGAAATTTTTCAAAACCACATTACTAAGTTTTGTTTGACCTCATCTAATCAATAAATGAAGATAAAGTTTCTTGAAATTAAATGTTGATGTCAGAAGTGGGATTTAGACCGCTCGGCCATCCTGACTTTGATATGCAATTGGAACTTAACTCCTTCCATGCTAGTCAGCAGAAATGTTACCATTCCTTGTGATTAAAAACTTGTCACACCACCCCAAAAAAGTCAATAAATAACATTTTTTATATGCGTACTTTTCGTCTGCATTAATTTTTAAACCTCCATTTATTTTGTTTGGATATTAGAAATGTTAGATTTCTCACAAATGCGGTGATGCACCACATTTCTTCAGAAACTACTGTTTGGCCACACAGCAGGGCTTTGAAAGGAAGAGCCCTATTTGGGTTTTGCAATGCAGATTTTGCAGGAATACCTTGCAGATGAAATTTGCAGAGTACCAAAACAGCAGAAAACCTCCCAAAGTGACCACATTTTAGAAATTATTTTGCACAATGAGTTAATCAACACCTGCAATTACTATTGTCAGCCTATAGGTGTTTTCACTCTGAACCATCCAGCATTGCAAGTATGCCAGTTTAGTGCCCAGCTTTTGCTTGCAGAGACAAGCAACCCATACATTTTTAAGTGGGCTCTACTCACTGGAGCAATGTCAAATATGTAGATGCTTTGTCTCACCATTAAAGTAGAAACCTCCTATATTTCAAATTAAAGATGACGGACCTGTGTGGAGCTTGTGTTTTTTGCCTTTTTGACTTTGTCCACAGCATATTTTTTAAGGACATTTGTCTCAGTAATGCCTCAGTGTTTCATAGTCAAACAAGCTGACTATAATCATTCAGCTAGTGTCTGATAAGTGCTGTCTGTTTCAGCTATCAGGTTACCTTTTAATCCTCTTACAGCTAAGTCAATCTGAAATAAAACAAAATAGAGGAAAAATTACTAAAAAATATTCATGTGTTCAAAAGGAAACAGTTACCGTTTCTCAAATGTTTAACATTTTGTTTTCTGTAGATAGTTAAGATTTTTAGGCCTTTTGATCATGATCTGTCCATGTGCTTTGTTTAATATCTCCTTAAAATGTAAACGGTGAAGAAAAAGCATTTTGCCGAAACCCGGGATTGGACCAGGGACCTTTAGATCTTCAGTCTAACGCTCTCCCAACTGAGCTATTTCGGCCATATCTATACATTTTCTGGGGGGTTTGACACTCTGCAAATGTCAAGTGTCACACCTGGAGGGATATGTTATAATTTTTCATTTGACTGTTTTTTGAAGCATGATTTCTATTTGAAACGCCTTCCATTTTGCTGTACATATTTAATAACATTCATTAACTATTTGTGAATGAGTAGAAAAAGACAGCAATTTTGCCATTGAATTTTTACATTTTCAGTTTGTCTCCATGCACCAGTATAATTCTGACCCTGTGCTTCTAGAATAGGTCATGGTCGCACATAAAACACAATTTGCATGCATAATGTTACATCAAGTTTTATTTTTTATGAGATGCAAACAATTGGAGCAAAAAGGAGACAAAAATTTAGAGAAAATATTTTATTGATTGTTAATGTTAAAAGTGAGACCATTTGTCCCAAAATGTGCTGAAACATGTCAGAAGGACATGGGCATTTCACATTTTTTAAACTATGATTACCTACTTGTTAAGTTTTTGTTTATTAAGTATCGTTATGGTCTATTGATGTATGAGGTGAAAACTATGAAAGTAGACTTACCAGCAAATCTGTTTCTAGATATATTTCATGACAGCACTGTAGAAGGTTGATTCCCTACCCTAATAGGGACAGAGAACACAAAGAGGTGAAATAGTCCCTCCTCAATGACTGTCCAAAGGATTTTTCTAGTGCCAAAAGAACAACAGACATATGCACAAAAAATCTGTTTGATGTTCCTAGAGTTCTTTTTTGAGAGGACAAATTCAGATTCACTCCAAAGACTCTCAGGAAATTTTTCAAAACCACATTACTAAGTTTTGTTTGACCTCATCTAATCAATAAATGAAGATAAAGTTTCTTGAAATTAAATGTTGATGTCAGAAGTGGGATTTAGACCGCTCGGCCATCCTGACTTTGATATGCAATTGGAACTTAACTCCTTCCATGCTAGTCAGCAGAAATGTTACCATTCCTTGTGATTAAAAACTTGTCACACCACCCCAAAAAAGTCAATAAATAACATTTTTTATATGCGTACTTTTCGTCTGCATTAATTTTTAAACCTCCATTTATTTTGTTTGGATATTAGAAATGTTAGATTTCTCACAAATGCGGTGATGCACCACATTTCTTCAGAAACTACTGTTTGGCCACACAGCAGGGCTTTGAAAGGAAGAGCCCTATTTGGGTTTTGCAATGCAGATTTTGCAGGAATACCTTGCAGATGAAATTTGCAGAGTACCAAAACAGCAGAAAACCTCCCAAAGTGACCACATTTTAGAAATTATTTTGCACAATGAGTTAATCAACACCTGCAATTACTATTGTCAGCCTATAGGTGTTTTCACTCTGAACCATCCAGCATTGCAAGTATGCCAGTTTAGTGCCCAGCTTTTGCTTGCAGAGACAAGCAACCCATACATTTTTAAGTGGGCTCTACTCACTGGAGCAATGTCAAATATGTAGATGCTTTGTCTCACCATTAAAGTAGAAACCTCCTATATTTCAAATTAAAGATGACGGACCTGTGTGGAGCTTGTGTTTTTTGCCTTTTTGACTTTGTCCACAGCATATTTTTTAAGGACATTTGTCTCAGTAATGCCTCAGTGTTTCATAGTCAAACAAGCTGACTATAATCATTCAGCTAGTGTCTGATAAGTGCTGTCTGTTTCAGCTATCAGGTTACCTTTTAATCCTCTTACAGCTAAGTCAATCTGAAATAAAACAAAATAGAGGAAAAATTACTAAAAAATATTCATGTGTTCAAAAGGAAACAGTTACCGTTTCTCAAATGTTTAACATTTTGTTTTCTGTAGATAGTTAAGATTTTTAGGCCTTTTGATCATGATCTGTCCATGTGCTTTGTTTAATATCTCCTTAAAATGTAAACGGTGAAGAAAAAGCATTTTGCTGAAACCTGGGATTGGACCAGGGACCTTTAGATCTTCAGTCTAACGCTCTCCCAACTGAGCTATTTCGGCCATATCTATACATTTTCTGGGGGGTTTGACACTCTGCAAATGTCAAGTGTCACACCTGGAGGGATATGTTATAATTTTTCATTTGACTGTTTTTTGAAGCATGATTTCTATTTGAAACGCCTTCCATTTTGCTGTACATATTTAATAACATTCATTAACTATTTGTGAATGAGTAGAAAAAGACAGCAATTTTGCCATTGAATTTTTACATTTTCAGTTTGTCTCCATGCACCAGTATAATTCTGACCCTGTGCTTCTAGAATAGGTCATGGTCGCACATAAAACACAATTTG
Source organism: Dendrobates tinctorius (assembly GCF_039654945.1). NCBI lineage: Eukaryota > Metazoa > Chordata > Amphibia > Anura > Dendrobatidae > Dendrobates > Dendrobates tinctorius. Next base: position 3,349,233 of record NW_027362016.1, on the reverse strand, counting down.
CATGCATAATGTTACATCAAGTTTTATTTTTTATGAGATGCAAACAATTGGAGCAAAAAGGAGACAAAAATTTAGAGAAAATATTTTATTGATTGTTAATGTTAAAAGTGAGACCATTTGTCCCAAAATGTGCTGAAACATGTCAGAAGGACATGGGCATTTCACATTTTTTAAACTATGATTACTTACTTGTTAAGTTTTTGTTTATTAAGTATCGTTATGGTCTATTGATGTATGAGGTGAAAACTATGAAAGTAGACTTACCAGCAAATCCGTTTCTAGATATATTTCATGACAGCACTGTAGAAGGTTGATTCCCTACCCTAATAGGGACAGAGAACACAAAGAGGTGAAATAGTCCCTCCTCAATGACTGTCCAAAGGATTTTTCTAGTGCCAAAAGAACAACAGACATATGCACAAAAAATCTGTTTGATGTTCCTAGAGTTCTTTTTTGAGAGGACAAATTCAGATTCACTCCAAAGACTCTCAGGAAATTTTTCAAAACCACATTACTAAGTTTTGTTTGACCTCATCTAATCAATAAATGAAGATAAAGTTTCTTGAATTTAAATGTTGATGTCAGAAGTGGGATTTAGACCGCTCGGCCATCCTGACTTTGATATGCAATTGGAACTTAACTCCTTCCATGCTAGTCAGCAGAAATGTTACCATTCCTTGTGATTAAAAACTTGTCACACCACCCCAAAAAAGTCAATAAATAACATTTTTTATATGCGTACTTTTCGTCTGCATTAATTTTTAAACCTCCATTTATTTTGTTTGGATATTAGAAATGTTAGATTTCTCACAAATGCGGTGATGCACCACATTTCTTCAGAAACTACTGTTTGGCCACACAGCAGGGCTTTGAAAGGAAGAGCCCTATTTGGGTTTTGCAATGCAGATTTTGCAGGAATACCTTGCAGATGAAATTTGCAGAGTACCAAAACAGCAGAAAACCTCCCAAAGTGACCACATTTTAGAAATTATTTTGCACAATGAGTTAATCAACACCTGCAATTACTATTGTCAGCCTATAGGTGTTTTCACTCTGAACCATCCAGCATTGCAAGTATGCCAGTTTAGTGCCCAGCTTTTGCTTGCAGAGACAAGCAACCCATACATTTTTAAGTGGGCTCTACTCACTGGAGCAATGTCAAATATGTAGATGCTTTGTCTCACCATTAAAGTAGAAACCTCCTATATTTCAAATTAAAGATGACGGACCTGTGTGGAGCTTGTGTTTTTTGCCTTTTTGACTTTGTCCACAGCATATTTTTTAAGGACATTTGTCTCAGTAATGCCTCAGTGTTTCATAGTCAAACAAGCTGACTATAATCATTCAGCTAGTGTCTGATAAGTGCTGTCTGTTTCAGCTATCAGGTTACCTTTTAATCCTCTTACAGCTAAGTCAATCTGAAATAAAACAAAATAGAGGAAAAATTACTAAAAAATATTCATGTGTTCAAAAGGAAACAGTTACCGTTTCTCAAATGTTTAACATTTTGTTTTCTGTAGATAGTTAAGATTTTTAGGCCTTTTGATCATGATCTGTCCATGTGCTTTGTTTAATATCTCCTTAAAATGTAAACGGTGAAGAAAAAGCATTTTGCCGAAACCCGGGATTGGACCAGGGACCTTTAGATCTTCAGTCTAACGCTCTCCCAACTGAGCTATTTCAGCCATATCTATACATTTTCTGGGGGGTTTGACACTCTGCAAATGTCAAGTGTCACACCTGGAGGGATATGTTATAATTTTTCATTTGACTGTTTTTTGAAGCATGATTTCTATTTGAAACGCCTTCCATTTTGCTGTACATATTTAATAACATTCATTAACTATTTGTGAATGAGTAGAAAAAGACAGCAATTTTGCCATTGAATTTTTACATTTTCAGTTTGTCTCCATGCACCAGTATAATTCTGACCCTGTGCTTCTAGAATAGGTCATGGTCGCACATAAAACACAATTTGCATGCATAATGTTACATCAAGTTTTATTTTTTATGAGATGCAAACAATTGGAGCAAAAAGGAGACAAAAATTTAGAGAAAATATTTTATTGATTGTTAATGTTAAAAGTGAGACCATTTGTCCCAAAATGTGCTGAAACATGTCAGAAGGACATGGGCATTTCACATTTTTTAAACTATGATTACCTACTTGTTAAGTTTTTGTTTATTAAGTATCGTTATGGTCTATTGATGTATGAGGTGAAAACTTTGAAAGTAGACTTACCAGCAAATCCGTTTCTAGATATATTTCATGACAGCACTGTAGAAGGTTGATTCCCTACCCTAATAGGGACAGAGAACACAAAGAGGTGAAATAGTCCCTCCTCATTGACTGTCCAAAGGATTTTTCTAGTGCCAAAAGAACAACAGACATATGCACAAAAAATATGTTTGATGTTCTTTTTTGAGAGGACAAATTCAGATTCACTCCAAAGACTCTCAGGAAATTTTTCAAAACCACATTACTAAGTTTTGTTTGACCTCATCTCATCAATAAATGAAGATAAAGTTTCTTGAAATTAAATGTTGATGTCAGAAGTGGGATTTGAACCCACGCCTCCAGGGGAGACTGCAAACTGAACGCAGCGCCTTAGACTGCTCGGCCATCCTGACTTTAATGTGCAATAGGAACTTAACTCCTTCCATGCTAGACAGCAGAAATGTTACCATTCCTTGTGATTAAAAACTTGTCACACCACCCCAAAAAAGTCAATAAATAACATTTTTTATATGCGTACTTTTCTTCGTCTGCATTAATTTTTAAACCTCCATTTATTTTGTTTGGATATTAGAAATGTTAGATTTCTCACAAATGCGGTGATGCACCACATTTCTTCAGAAACTACTGTTTGGCCACACAGCAGGGCTTTGAAAGGAAGAGCCCTATTTGGGTTTTGCAATGCAGATTTTGCAGGAATACCTTGCAGATGAAATTTGCAGAGTACCAAAACAGCAGAAAACCTCCCAAAGTGATCACATTTTAGAAATTATTTTGCACAATGAGATAATCAACACCTGCAATTACTATTGTCAGCCTATAGGTGTTTTCACTCTGAACCATCCAGCATTGCAAGTATGCCAGTTTAGTGTCCAGCTTTTGCTTCCAGAGACAAGCAACCCATACATTTTTAAGTGGGCTCTACTCACTGGAGCAATGTCAAATATGTACATGCTTTGTCTCACCATTAAAGTAGAAACCTCCTATATTTCAAATTAAAGATGACGGATCTGTGTGGAGCTTGTGTTTTTTGCCTTTTTGACTTTGTCCACAGCATATTTTTTAAGGACATTTGTCTCAGTAATGCCTCAGTGTTTCAAAGTCAAACAAGCTGACTATAATCATTCAGCTAGTGTCTGATAAGTGCTGTCTGTTTCAGCTATCAGGTTACCTTTTAATCCTCTTACAGCTAAGTCAATCTGAAATAAAACAAAATAGAGGAAAAATTACTAAAAAACATTCATGTGTTCAAAAGGAAAAAGTTACCGTTTCTCAAATTTTTAACATTTTGTTTTCTGTAGATAGTTAAGATTTTTAGGCCTTTTGATCATGATCAGTCCATGTGCTTTGTTTAATATCTCCTTAAAATGTAAACGGTGAAGAAAAAGCATTTTGCCGAAACCCGGGACCTTTAGATCTTCAGTCTAACGCTCTCCCAACTGAGCTATTTCAGCCATATCTATACATTGTCTGGGGGGTTTGACACTCTGCAAATGTCAAGTGTCACACCTGGAGGGATATATTATAATTTTTCATTTGACTGTTTTTTGAAGCATGATTTCTATTTGAAACGCCTTCCATTTTGCTGTACATATTTAATAACATTCATTAACTATTTGTGATTGAGTAGAAAAAGACAGCAATTTTGCTATTGAATTTTTACATTTTCAGTTTGTCTCCATGCACCAGTATAATTCTGACCCTGTGCTTCTAGAATAGGTCATGGTCGCACATAAAACACAATTTGCATGCATAATGTTACATCAAGTTTTATTTTTTATGAGATGCAAACAATTGGAGCAAAAAAGAGACAAAAATTTAGAGAAAATATTTTATTGATTGTTAATGTTAAAAGTGAGACCATTTGTCCCAAAATGTGCTGAAACATGTCAGAAGGACATGGGCATTTCACATTTTTTAAACTATGATTACCTACTTGTTAAGTTTTTGTTTATTAAGTATCGTTATGGTCTATTGATGTATGATGTGAAAACTATGAAAGTAGACTTACCAGCAAATCCGTTTCTAGATATATTTCATGACAGCACTGTAGAAGGTTGATTCCCTAACCTAATAGGGACAGAGAACACAAAGAGGTAAAATAGTCCCTCCTCATTGACTGTCCAAAGGATTTTTCTAGTGCCAAAAGAACAACAGACATATGCACAAAAAATCTGTTTGATGTTCCTAGAGTTCTTTTTTGAGAGGACAAATTCAGATTCACTCCAAAGACTCTCAGGAAATTTTTCAAAACCACATTACTAAGTTTTGTTTGACCTCATCTAATCAATAAATGAAGATAAAGTTTCTTGAAATTAAATGTTGATGTCAGAAGTGGGATTTAGACCGCTCGGCCATCCTGACTTTGATATGCAATTGGAACTTAACTCCTTCCATGCTAGTCAGCAGAAATGTTACCATTCCTTGTGATTAAAAACTTGTCACACCACCCCAAAAAAGTCAATAAATAACATTTTTTATATGCGTACTTTTCGTCTGCATTAATTTTTAAACCTCCATTTATTTTGTTTGGATATTAGAAATGTTAGATTTCTCACAAATGCGGTGATGCACCACATTTCTTCAGAAACTACTGTTTGGCCACACAGCAGGGCTTTGAAAGGAAGAGCCCTATTTGGGTTTTGCAATGCAGATTTTGCAGGAATACCTTGCAGATGAAATTTGCAGAGTACCAAAACAGCAGAAAACCTCCCAAAGTGACCACATTTTAGAAATTATTTTGCACAATGAGTTAATCAACACCTGCAATTACTATTGTCAGCCTATAGGTGTTTTCACTCTGAACCATCCAGCATTGCAAGTATGCCAGTTTAGTGTCCAGCTTTTGCTTCCAGAGACAAGCAACCCATACATTTTTAAGTGGGCTCTACTCACTGGAGCAATGTCAAATATGTAGATGCTTTGTCTCACCATTAAAGTAGAAACCTCCTATATTTCAAATTAAAGATGACGGACCTGTGTGGAGCTTGTGTTTTTTGCCTTTTTGACTTTGTCCACAGCATATTTTTTAAGGACATTTGTCTCAGTAATGCCTCAGTGTTTCAAAGTCAAACAAGCTGACTATAATCATTCAGCTAGTGTCTGATAAGTGCTGTCTGTTTCAGCTATCAGGTTACCTTTTAATCCTCTTACAGCTAAGTCAATCTGAAATAAAACAAAATAGAGGAAAAATTACTAAAAAACATTCATGTGTTCAAAAGGAAAAAGTTACCGTTTCTCAAATTTTTAACATTTTGTTTTCTGTAGATAGTTAAGATTTTTAGGCCTTTTGATCATGATCAGTCCATGTGCTTTGTTTAATATCTCCTTAAAATGTAAACGGTGAAGAAAAAGCATTTTGCCGAAACCCGGGACCTTTAAATCTTCAGTCTAACGCTCTCCCAACTGAGCTATTTCAGCCATATCTATACATTGTCTGGGGGGTTTGACACTCTGCAAATGTCAAGTGTCACACCTGGAGGGATATATTATAATTTTTCATTTGACTGTTTTTTGAAGCATGATTTCTATTTGAAACGCCTTCCATTTTGCTGTACATATTTAATAACATTCATTAACTATTTGTGAATGAGTAGAAAAAGACAGCAATTTTGCCATTGAATTTTTACATTTTCAGTTTGTCTCCATGCACCAGTATAATTCTGACCCTGTGCTTCTAGAATAGGTCATGGTCGCACATAAAACACAATTTGCATGCATAATGTTACATCAAGTTTTATTTTTTATGAGATGCAAACAATTGGAGCAAAAAAGAGACAAAAATTTAGAGAAAATATTTTATTGATTGTTAATGTTAAAAGTGAGACCATTTGTCCCAAAATGTGCTGAAACATGTCAGAAGGACATGGGCATTTCACATTTTTTAAACTATGATTACCTACTTGTTAAGTTTTTGTTTATTAAGTATCGTTATGGTCTATTGATGTATGATGTGAAAACTATGAAAGTAGACTTACCAGCAAATCCGTTTCTAGATATATTTCATGACAGCACTGTAGAAGGTTGAATCCCTAACCTAATAGGGACAGAGAACACAAAGAGGTAAAATAGTCCCTCCTCATTGACTGTCCAAAGGATTTTTCTAGTGCCAAAAGAACAACAGACATATGCACAAAAAATCTGTTTGATGTTCCTAGAGTTCTTTTTTGAGAGGACAAATTCAGATTCACTCCAAAGACTCTCAGGAAATTTTTCAAAACCACATTACTAAGTTTTGTTTGACCTCATCTAATCAATAAATGAAGATAAAGTTTCTTGAAATTAAATGTTGATGTCAGAAGTGGGATTTGAACCCACTCCTCCAGGGGAGACACGCAGCGCCTTAGACCGCTCGGCCATCCTGACTTCGATATGCAATTGGAACTTAACTCCTTCCATGCTAGTCAGCAGAAATGTTACCATTCCTTGTGATTAAAAACTTGTCACACCACCCCAAAAAAGTCAATAAATAACATTTTTTATATGCGTACTTTTCTTCGTCTGCATTAATTTTTAAACCTCCATTTATTTTGTTTGGATATTAGAAATGTTAGATTTCTCACAAATGCGGTGATGCACCACATTTCTTCAGAAACTACTGTTTGGCCACACAGCAGGGCTTTGAAAGGAAGAGCCCTATTTGGGTTTTGCAATGCAGATTTTGCAGGAATACCTTGCAGATGAAATTTGCAGAGTACCAAAACAGCAGAAAACCTCCCAAAGTGACCACATTTTAGAAATTATTTTGCACAATGAGTTAATCAACACCTGCAATTACTATTGTCAGCCTATAGGTGTTTTCACTCTGAACCATCCAGCATTGCAAGTATGCCAGTTTAGTGTCCAGCTTTTGCTTCCAGAGACAAGCAACCCATACATTTTTAAGTGGGCTCTACTCAGTGGAGCAATGTCAAATATGTAGATGCTTTGTCTCACCATTAAAGTAGAAACCTCCTATATTTCAAATTAAAGATGACGGATCTGTGTGGAGCTTGTGTTTTTTGCCTTTTTGACTTTGTCCACAGCATATTTTTTAAGGACATTTGTCTCAGTAATGCCTCAGTGTTTCAAAGTCAAACAAGCTGACTATAATCATTCAGCTAGTGTCTGATAAGTGCTGTCTGTTTCAGCTATCAGGTTACCTTTTAATCCTCTTACAGCTAAGTCAATCTGAAATAAAACAAAATAGAGGAAAAATTACTAAAAAACATTCATGTGTTCAAAAGGAAAAAGTTACCGTTTCTCAAATTTTTAACATTTTGTTTTCTGTAGATAGTTAAGATTTTTAGGCCTTTTGATCATGATCAGTCCATGTGCTTTGTTTAATATCTCCTTAAAATGTAAACGGTGAAGAAAAAGCATTTTGCCGAAACCCGGGACCTTTAGATCTTCAGTCTAACGCTCTCCCAACTGAGCTATTTCAGCCATATCTATACATTGTCTGGGGGGTTTGACACTCTGCAAATGTCAAGTGTCACACCTGGAGGGATATATTATAATTTTTCATTTGACTGTTTTTTGAAGCATGATTTCTATTTGAAACGCCTTCCATTTTGCTGTACATATTTAATAACATTCATTAACTATTTGTGAATGAGTAGAAAAAGACAGCAATTTTGCCATTGAATTTTTACATTTTCAGTTTGTCTCCATGCACCAGTATAATTCTGACCCTGTGCTTCTAGAATAGGTCATGGTCGCACATAAAACACAATTTGCATGCATAATGTTACATCAAGTTTTATTTTTTATGAGATGCAAACAATTGGAGCAAAAAAGAGAGAAAAATTTAGAGAAAATATTTTATTGATTGTTAAAAGTGAGACCATTTGTCCCAAAATGTGCTGAAACATGTCAGAAGGACATGGGCATTTCACATTTTTTAAACTATGATTACCTACTTGTTAAGTTTTTGTTAATTAAGTATCGTTATGGTCTATTGATGTATGAGGTGAAAACTATGAAAGTAGACTTACCAGCAAATCCGTTTCTAGATATATTTCATGACAGCACTGTAGAAGGTTGATTCCCTACCCTAATAGGGACAGAGAACACAAAGAGGTGAAATAGTCCCTCCTCATTGACTGTCCAAAGGATTTTTCTAGTGCCAAAAGAACAACAGACATATGCACAAAAAATCTCTTTGATGTTCCTAGAGTTCTTTTTTGAGAGGACAAATTCAGATTCACTCCAAAGACTCTCAGGAAATTTTTCAAAACCACATTACTAAGTTTTGTTTGACCTCATCTAATCAAAAAATGAAGATAAAGTTTCTTGAAATTAAATGTTGATGTCAGAAGTGGGATTTGAACCCACGCCTCCAGGGGAGACTGCGACCTGCGACTGCGACAAAATAGAGGAAAAATTACTAAAAAACATTCATGTGTTCAAAAGGAAAAAGTTACCGTTTCTCAAATTTTTAACAGAGACTGCCACCTGAACGCAGCGCCGTAGACCACTTGGCCATCCTGACTTCGATATGCAATTGGAACTTAACTCCTTCCATGCTAGTCAGCAGAAATGTTACCATTCCTTGTGATTAAAAACTTGTCACACCACCCCAAAAAAGTCAATAAATAACATTTTTTATATGCGTACTTTTCGTCTGCATAAATTTTTAAACCTCCATTTATTTTGTTTGGATATTAGAAATGTTAGATTTCTCACAAATGCGGTGATGCACCACATTTCTTCAGAAACTACTGTTTGGCCACACAGCAGGGCTTTGAAAGGAAGAGCCCTGTTTGGGTTTTGCAATGCAGATTTTGCAGGAATACCTTGCAGATGAAATTTGCAGAGTACCAAAACAGCAGAAAACCTCCCAAAGTGACCACATTTTAGAAATTATTTTGCACAATGAGTTAATCAACACCTGCAATTACTATTGTCAGCCTATAGGTGTTTTCACTCTGAACCATCCAGCATTGCAAGTATGCCAGTTTAGTGCCCAGCTTTTGCTTGCAGAGACAAGCAACCCATACATTTTTAAGTGGGCTCTACTCACTGGAGCAATGTCAAATATGTAGATGCTTTGTCTCACCATTAAAGTAGAAACCTCCTATATTTCAAATTAAAGATGACGGACCTGTGTGGAGCTTGTGTTTTTTGCCTTTTTGACTTTGTCCACAGCATATTTTTTAAGGACATTTGTCTCAGTAATGCCTCAGTGTTTCAAAGTCAAACAAGATGACTATAATCATTCAGCTAGTGTCTGATAAGTGCTGTCTGTTTCAGCTATCAGGTTACCTTTTAATCCTCTTACAGCTAAGTCAATCTGAAATAAAACAAAATAGAGGAAAAATTACTAAAAAACATTCATGTGTTCAAAAGGAAAAAGTTACCGTTTCTCAAATTTTTAACATTTTGTATTCTGTAGATAGTTAAAATTTTTAGGCCTTTTGATCATGATCAGTCCATGTGCTTTGTTTAATATCTCCTTAAAATGTAAACGGTGAAGAAAAAGCATTTTGCCGAAACCCTGGATTGGACCAGGGACCTTTAGATCTTCAGTCTAACGCTCTCCCAACTGAGCTATTTCGGCCATATCTATACATTTTCTGGGGGGTTTGACACTCTGCAAATGTCAAGTGTCACACCTGGAGGGATATATTATAATTTTTCATTTGACTGTTTTTTGAAGCATGATTTCTATTTGAAACGCCTTCCATTTTGCTGTACATATTTAATAACATTCATTAACTATTTGTGAATGAGTAGAAAAAGACAGCAATTTTGCCATTGAATTTTTACATTTTCAGTTTGTCTCCATGCACCAGTATAATTCTGACCCTGTGCTTCTAGAATAGGTCATGGTCGCACATAAAACACAATTTGCATGCATAATGTTACATCAAGTTTTATTTTTTATGAGATGCAAACAATTGGAGCAAAAAAGAGACAAAAATTTAGAGAAAATATTTTATTGATTGTTAAAAGTGAGACCATTTGTCCCAAAATGTGCTGAAACATGTCAGAAGGACATGGGCATTTCACATTTTTTAAACTATGATTACCTACTTGTTAAGTTTTTGTTTATTAAGTATCGTTATGGTCTATTGATGTATGAGGTGAAAACTATGAAAGTAGACTTACCAGCAAATCTGTTTCTAGATATATTTCATGACAGCACTGTAGAAGGTTGATTCCCTACCCTAATAGGGACAGAGAACACAAAGAGGTGAAATAGTCCCTCCTCATTGACTGTCCAAAGGATTTTTCTAGTGCCAAAAGAACAACAGACATATGCACAAAAAATCTGTTTGAAGTTCCTAGAGTTCTTTTTTGAGAGGACAAATTCAGATTCACTCCAAAGACTCTCAGGAAATTTTTCAAAACCACATTACTAAGTTTTGTTTGACCTCATCTAATCAATAAATGAAGATAAAGTTTCTTGAAATTAAATGTTGATGTCAGAAGTGGGATTTGAACCCACTCCTCCAGGGGAGACACGCAGCGCCTTAGACCGCTCGGCCATCCTGACTTCAATATGCAATTGGAACTTAACTCCTTCCATGCTAGTCAGCAGAAATGTTACCATTCCTTGTGATTAAAAACTTGTCACACCACCCCAAAAAAGTCAATAAATAACATTTTTTATATGCGTACTTTTCTTCGTCTGCATTAATTTTTAAACCTCCATTTATTTTGTTTGGATATTAGAAATGTTAGATTTCTCACAAATGCGGTGATGCACCACATTTCTTCAGAAACTACTGTTTGGCCACACAGCAGGGCTTTGAAAGGAAGAGCCCTGTTTGGGTTTTGCAATGCAGATTTTGCAGGAATACCTTGCAGATGAAATTTGCAGAGTACCAAAACAGCAGAAAACCTCCCAAAGTGACCACATTTTAGAAATTATTTTGCACAATGAGTTAATCAACACCTGCAATTACTATTGTCAGCCTATAGGTGTTTTCACTCTGAACCATCCAGCATTGCAAGTATGCCAGTTTAGTGTCCAGCTTTTGCTTCCAGAGACAAGCAACCCATACATTTTTAAGTGGGCTCTACTCACTGGAGCAATGTCAAATATGTAGATGCTTTGTCTCACCATTAAAGTAGAAACCTCCTATATTTCAAATTAAAGATGACGGATCTGTGTGGAGCTTGTGTTTTTTGCCTTTTTGACTTTGTCCACAGCATATTTTTTAAGGACATTTGTCTCAGTAATGCCTCAGTGTTTCAAAGTCAAACAAGCTGACTATAATCATTCAGCTAGTGTCTGATAAGTGCTGTCTGTTTCAGCTATCAGGTTACCTTTTAATCCTCTTACAGCTAAGTCAATCTGAAATAAAACAAAATAGAGGAAAAATTACTAAAAAACATTCATGTGTTCAAAAGGAAAAAGTTACCGTTTCTCAAATTTTTAACATTTTGTTTTCTGTAGATAGTTAAGATTTTTAGGCCTTTTGATCATGATCAGTCCATGTGCTTTGTTTAATATCTCCTTAAAATGTAAACGGTGAAGAAAAAGCATTTTGCCGAAACCCGGGACCTTTAGATCTTCAGTCTAACGCTCTCCCAACTGAGCTATTTCAGCCATATCTATACATTGTCTGGGGGGTTTGACACTCTGCAAATGTCAAGTGTCACACCTGGAGGGATATATTATAATTTTTCATTTGACTGTTTTTTGAAGCATGATTTCTATTTGAAACGCCTTCCATTTTGCTGTACATATTTAATAACATTCATTAACTATTTGTGAATGAGTAGAAAAAGACAGCAATTTTGCCATTGAATTTTTACATTTTCAGTTTGTCTCCATGCACCAGTATAATTCTGACCCTGTGCTTCTAGAATAGGTCATGGTCGCACATAAAACACAATTTGCATGCATAATGTTACATCAAGTTTTATTTTTTATGAGATGCAAACAATTGGAGCAAAAAAGAGACAAAAATTTAGAGAAAATATTTTATTGATTGTTAAAAGTGAGACCATTTGTCCCAAAATGTGCTGAAACATGTCAGAAGGACATGGGCATTTCACATTTTTTAAACTATGATTACCTACTTGTTAAGTTTTTGTTAATTAAGTATCGTTATGGTCTATTGATGTATGAGGTGAAAACTATGAAAGTAGACTTACCAGCAAATCCGTTTCTAGATATATTTCATGACAGCACTGTAGAAGGTTGATTCCCTACCCTAATAGGGACAGAGAACACAAAGAGGTGAAATAGTCCCTCCTCATTGACTGTCCAAAGGATTTTTCTAGTGCCAAAAGAACAACAGACATATGCACAAAAAATCTGTTTGATGTTCCTAGAGTTCTTTTTTGAGAGGACAAATTCAGATTCACTCCAAAGACTCTCAGGAAATTTTTCAAAACCACATTACTAAGTTTTGTTTGACCTCATCTAATCAAAAAATGAAGATAAAGTTTCTTGAAATTAAATGTTGATGTCAGAAGTGGGATTTGAACCCACGCCTCCAGGGGAGACTGCGACCTGCGACTGCGACAAAATAGAGGAAAAATTACTAAAAAACATTCATGTGTTCAAAAGGAAAAAGTTACCGTTTCTCAAATTTTTAACAGAGACTGCCACCTGAACGCAGCGCCGTAGACCACTTGGCCATCCTGACTTCGATATGCAATTGGAACTTAACTCCTTCCATGCTAGTCAGCAGAAATGTTACCATTCCTTGTGATTAAAAACTTGTCACACCACCCCAAAAAAGTCAATAAATAACATTTTTTATATGCGTACTTTTCGTCTGCATAAATTTTTAAACCTCCATTTATTTTGTTTGGATATTAGAAATGTTAGATTTCTCACAAATGCGGTGATGCACCACATTTCTTCAGAAACTACTGTTTGGCCACACAGCAGGGCTTTGAAAGGAAGAGCCCTATTTGGGTTTTGCAATGCAGATTTTGCAGGAATACCTTGCAGATGAAATTTGCAGAGTACCAAAACAGCAGAAAACCTCCCAAAGTGACCACATTTTAGAAATTATTTTGCACAATGAGTTAATCAACACCTGCAATTACTATTGTCAGCCTATAGGTGTTTTCACTCTGAACCATCCAGCATTGCAAGTATGCCAGTTTAGTGCCCAGCTTTTGCTTGCAGAGACAAGCAACCCATACATTTTTAAGTGGGCTCTACTCACTGGAGCAATGTCAAATATGTAGATGCTTTGTCTCACCATTAAAGTAGAAACCTCCTATATTTCAAATTAAAGATGACGGACCTGTGTGGAGCTTGTGTTTTTTGCCTTTTTGACTTTGTCCACAGCATATTTTTTAAGGACATTTGTCTCAGTAATGCCTCAGTGTTTCAAAGTCAAACAAGATGACTATAATCATTCAGCTAGTGTCTGATAAGTGCTGTCTGTTTCAGCTATCAGGTTACCTTTTAATCCTCTTACAGCTAAGTCAATCTGAAATAAAACAAAATAGAGGAAAAATTACTAAAAAACATTCATGTGTTCAAAAGGAAAAAGTTACCGTTTCTCAAATTTTTAACATTTTGTATTCTGTAGATAGTTAAAATTTTTAGGCCTTTTGATCATGATCAGTCCATGTGCTTTGTTTAATATCTCCTTAAAATGTAAACGGTGAAGAAAAAGCATTTTGCCGAAACCCGGGATTGGACCAGGGACCTTTAGATCTTCAGTCTAACGCTCTCCCAACTGAGCTATTTCGGCCATATCTATACATTTTCTGGGGGGTTTGACACTCTGCAAATGTCAAGTGTCACACCTGGAGGGATATATTATAATTTTTCATTTGACTGTTTTTTGAAGCATGATTTCTATTTGAAACGCCTTCCATTTTGCTGTACATATTTAATAACATTCATTAACTATTTGTGAATGAGTAGAAAAAGACAGCAATTTTGCCATTGAATTTTTACATTTTCAGTTTGTCTCCATGCACCAGTATAATTCTGACCCTGTGCTTCTAGAATAGGTCATGGTCGCACATAAAACACAATTTGCATGCATAATGTTACATCAAGTTTTATTTTTTATGAGATGCAAACAATTGGAGCAAAAAAGAGACAAAAATTTAGAGAAAATATTTTATTGATTGTTAAAAGTGAGACCATTTGTCCCAAAATGTGCTGAAACATGTCAGAAGGACATGGGCATTTCACATTTTTTAAACTATGATTACCTACTTGTTAAGTTTTTGTTTATTAAGTATCGTTATGGTCTATTGATGTATGAGGTGAAAACTATGAAAGTAGACTTACCAGCAAATCTGTTTCTAGATATATTTCATGACAGCACTGTAGAAGGTTGATTCCCTACCCTAATAGGGACAGAGAACACAAAGAGGTGAAATAGTCCCTCCTCATTGACTGTCCAAAGGATTTTTCTAGTGCCAAAAGAACAACAGACATATGCACAAAAAATCTGTTTGAAGTTCCTAGAGTTCTTTTTTGAGAGGACAAATTCAGATTCACTCCAAAGACTCTCAGGAAATTTTTCAAAACCACATTACTAAGTTTTGTTTGACCTCATCTAATCAATAAATGAAGATAAAGTTTCTTGAAATTAAATGTTGATGTCAGAAGTGGGATTTGAACCCACTCCTCCAGGGGAGACACGCAGCGCCTTAGACCGCTCGGCCATCCTGACTTCAATATGCAATTGGAACTTAACTCCTTCCATGCTAGTCAGCAGAAATGTTACCATTCCTTGTGATTAAAAACTTGTCACACCACCCCAAAAAAGTCAATAAATAACATTTTTTATATGCGTACTTTTCTTCGTCTGCATTAATTTTTAAACCTCCATTTATTTTGTTTGGATATTAGAAATGTTAGATTTCTCACAAATGCGGTGATGCACCACATTTCTTCAGAAACTACTGTTTGGCCACACAGCAGGGCTTTGAAAGGAAGAGCCCTGTTTGGGTTTTGCAATGCAGATTTTGCAGGAATACCTTGCAGATGAAATTTGCAGAGTACCAAAACAGCAGAAAACCTCCCAAAGTGACCACATTTTAGAAATTATTTTGCACAATGAGTTAATCAACACCTGCAATTACTATTGTCAGCCTATAGGTGTTTTCACTCTGAACCATCCAGCATTGCAAGTATGCCAGTTTAGTGTCCAGCTTTTGCTTCCAGAGACAAGCAACCCATACATTTTTAAGTGGGCTCTACTCACTGGAGCAATGTCAAATATGTAGATGCTTTGTCTCACCATTAAAGTAGAAACCTCCTATATTTCAAATTAAAGATGACGGATCTGTGTGGAGCTTGTGTTTTTTGCCTTTTTGACTTTGTCCACAGCATATTTTTTAAGGACATTTGTCTCAGTAATGCCTCAGTGTTTCAAAGTCAAACAAGCTGACTATAATCATTCAGCTAGTGTCTGATAAGTGCTGTCTGTTTCAGCTATCAGGTTACCTTTTAATCCTCTTACAGCTAAGTCAATCTGAAATAAAACAAAATAGAGGAAAAATTACTAAAAAACATTCATGTGTTCAAAAGGAAAAAGTTACCGTTTCTCAAATTTTTAACATTTTGTTTTCTGTAGATAGTTAAGATTTTTAGGCCTTTTGATCATGATCAGTCCATGTGCTTTGTTTAATATCTCCTTAAAATGTAAACGGTGAAGAAAAAGCATTTTGCCGAAACCCGGGACCTTTAGATCTTCAGTCTAACGCTCTCCCAACTGAGCTATTTCAGCCATATCTATACATTGTCTGGGGGGTTTGACACTCTGCAAATGTCAAGTGTCACACCTGGAGGGATATATTATAATTTTTCATTTGACTGTTTTTTGAAGCATGATTTCTATTTGAAACGCCTTCCATTTTGCTGTACATATTTAATAACATTCATTAACTATTTGTGAATGAGTAGAAAAAGACAGCAATTTTGCCATTGAATTTTTACATTTTCAGTTTGTCTCCATGCACCAGTATAATTCTGACCCTGTGCTTCTAGAATAGGTCATGGTCGCACATAAAACACAATTTGCATGCATAATGTTACATCAAGTTTTATTTTTTATGAGATGCAAACAATTGGAGCAAAAAAGAGACAAAAATTTAGAGAAAATATTTTATTGATTGTTAAAAGTGAGACCATTTGTCCCAAAATGTGCTGAAACATGTCAGAAGGACATGGGCATTTCACATTTTTTAAACTATGATTACCTACTTGTTAAGTTTTTGTTAATTAAGTATCGTTATGGTCTATTGATGTATGAGGTGAAAACTATGAAAGTAGACTTACCAGCAAATCCGTTTCTAGATATATTTCATGACAGCACTGTAGAAGGTTGATTCCCTACCCTAATAGGGACAGAGAACACAAAGAGGTGAAATAGTCCCTCCTCATTGACTGTCCAAAGGATTTTTCTAGTGCCAAAAGAACAACAGACATATGCACAAAAAATCTGTTTGATGTTCCTAGAGTTCTTTTTTGAGAGGACAAATTCAGATTCACTCCAAAGACTCTCAGGAAATTTTTCAAAACCACATTACTAAGTTTTGTTTGACCTCATCTAATCAAAAAATGAAGATAAAGTTTCTTGAAATTAAATGTTGATGTCAGAAGTGGGATTTGAACCCACGCCTCCAGGGGAGACTGCGACCTGCGACTGCGACAAAATAGAGGAAAAATTACTAAAAAACATTCATGTGTTCAAAAGGAAAAAGTTACCGTTTCTCAAATTTTTAACAGAGACTGCCACCTGAACGCAGCGCCGTAGACCACTTGGCCATCCTGACTTCGATATGCAATTGGAACTTAACTCCTTCCATGCTAGTCAGCAGAAATGTTACCATTCCTTGTGATTAAAAACTTGTCACACCACCCCAAAAAAGTCAATAAATAACATTTTTTATATGCGTACTTTTCGTCTGCATAAATTTTTAAACCTCCATTTATTTTGTTTGGATATTAGAAATGTTAGATTTCTCACAAATGCGGTGATGCACCACATTTCTTCAGAAACTACTGTTTGGCCACACAGCAGGGCTTTGAAAGGAAGAGCCCTATTTGGGTTTTGCAATGCAGATTTTGCAGGAATACCTTGCAGATGAAATTTGCAGAGTACCAAAACAGCAGAAAACCTCCCAAAGTGACCACATTTTAGAAATTATTTTGCACAATGAGTTAATCAACACCTGCAATTACTATTGTCAGCCTATAGGTGTTTTCACTCTGAACCATCCAGCATTGCAAGTATGCCAGTTTAGTGCCCAGCTTTTGCTTGCAGAGACAAGCAACCCATACATTTTTAAGTGGGCTCTACTCACTGGAGCAATGTCAAATATGTAGATGCTTTGTCTCACCATTAAAGTAGAAACCTCCTATATTTCAAATTAAAGATGACGGACCTGTGTGGAGCTTGTGTTTTTTGCCTTTTTGACTTTGTCCACAGCATATTTTTTAAGGACATTTGTCTCAGTAATGCCTCAGTGTTTCAAAGTCAAACAAGATGACTATAATCATTCAGCTAGTGTCTGATAAGTGCTGTCTGTTTCAGCTATCAGGTTACCTTTTAATCCTCTTACAGCTAAGTCAATCTGAAATAAAACAAAATAGAGGAAAAATTACTAAAAAACATTCATGTGTTCAAAAGGAAAAAGTTACCGTTTCTCAAATTTTTAACATTTTGTATTCTGTAGATAGTTAAAATTTTTAGGCCTTTTGATCATGATCAGTCCATGTGCTTTGTTTAATATCTCCTTAAAATGTAAACGGTGAAGAAAAAGCATTTTGCCGAAACCCGGGATTGGACCAGGGACCTTTAGATCTTCAGTCTAACGCTCTCCCAACTGAGCTATTTCGGCCATATCTATACATTTTCTGGGGGGTTTGACACTCTGCAAATGTCAAGTGTCACACCTGGAGGGATATATTATAATTTTTCATTTGACTGTTTTTTGAAGCATGATTTCTATTTGAAACGCCTTCCATTTTGCTGTACATATTTAATAACATTCATTAACTATTTGTGAATGAGTAGAAAAAGACAGCAATTTTGCCATTGAATTTTTACATTTTCAGTTTGTCTCCATGCACCAGTATAATTCTGACCCTGTGCTTCTAGAATAGGTCATGGTCGCACATAAAACACAATTTGCATGCATAATGTTACATCAAGTTTTATTTTTTATGAGATGCAAACAATTGGAGCAAAAAAGAGACAAAAATTTAGAGAAAATATTTTATTGATTGTTAAAAGTGAGACCATTTGTCCCAAAATGTGCTGAAACATGTCAGAAGGACATGGGCATTTCACATTTTTTAAACTATGATTACCTACTTGTTAAGTTTTTGTTTATTAAGTATCGTTATGGTCTATTGATGTATGAGGTGAAAACTATGAAAGTAGACTTACCAGCAAATCTGTTTCTAGATATATTTCATGACAGCACTGTAGAAGGTTGATTCCCTACCCTAATAGGGACAGAGAACACAAAGAGGTGAAATAGTCCCTCCTCATTGACTGTCCAAAGGATTTTTCTAGTGCCAAAAGAACAACAGACATATGCACAAAAAATCTGTTTGAAGTTCCTAGAGTTCTTTTTTGAGAGGACAAATTCAGATTCACTCCAAAGACTCTCAGGAAATTTTTCAAAACCACATTACTAAGTTTTGTTTGACCTCATCTAATCAATAAATGAAGATAAAGTTTCTTGAAATTAAATGTTGATGTCAGAAGTGGGATTTGAACCCACGCCTCCAGGGGAGACTGCGACCTGAACGCAGCGCCTTAGACCGCTCGGCCATCCTGACTTCGATATGCAATTGGAACTTAACTCCTTCCATGCTAGTCAGCAGAAATGTTACCATCCCTTGTGATTAAAAACTTGTCACACCACCCCAAAAAAGTCAATAAATAACATTTTTTATATGCGTACTTTTCGTCTGCATTAATTTTTAAACCTCCATTTATTTTGTTTGGATATTAGAAATGTTAGATTTCTCACAAATGCGGTGATGCACCACATTTCTTCAGAAACTACTGTTTGGCCACACAGCAGGGCTTTGAAAGGAAGAGCCCTATTTGGGTTTTGCAATGCAGATTTTGCAGGAATACCTTGCAGATGAAATTTGCAGAGTACCAAAACAGCAGAAAACCTCCCAAAGTGACCACATTTTAGAAATTATTTTGCACAATGAGTTAATCAACACCTGCAATTACTATTGTCAGCCTATAGGTGTTTTCACTCTGAACCATCCAGCATTGCAAGTATGCCAGTTTAGTGCCCAGCTTTTGCTTGCAGAGACAAGCAACCCATACATTTTTAAGTGGGCTC
The DNA here is from genome assembly GCF_039654945.1 of Dendrobates tinctorius. Lineage (NCBI taxonomy): Eukaryota > Metazoa > Chordata > Amphibia > Anura > Dendrobatidae > Dendrobates > Dendrobates tinctorius. The sequence goes on along the minus strand of NW_027362016.1, from coordinate 3,329,756 downwards.
TACTCACTGGAGCAATGTCAAATATGTAGATGCTTTGTCTCACCATTAAAGTAGAAACCTCCTATATTTCAAATTAAAGATGACGGACCTGTGTGGAGCTTGTGTTTTTTGCCTTTTTGACTTTGTCCACAGCATATTTTTTAAGGACATTTGTCTCAGTAATGCCTCAGTGTTTCAAAGTCAAACAAGCTGACTATAATCATTCAGCTAGTGTCTGATAAGTGCTGTCTGTTTCAGCTATCAGGTTACCTTTTAATCCTCTTACAGCTAAGTCAATCTGAAATAAAACAAAATAGAGGAAAAATTACTAAAAAACATTCATGTGTTCAAAAGGAAAAAGTTACCGTTTCTCAAATTTTTAACATTTTGTTTTCTGTAGATAGTTAAGATTTTTAGGCCTTTTGATCATGATCAGTCCATGTGCTTTGTTTAATATCTCCTTAAAATGTAAACGGTGAAGAAAAAGAATTTTGCCGAAACCCGGGACCTTTAGATCTTCAGTCTAACGCTCTCCCAACTGAGCTATTTCGGCCATATCTATACATTTTCTGGGGGGTTTGACACTCTGCAAATGTCAAGTGTCACACCTGGAGGGATATATTATAATTTTTCATTTGACTGTTTTTTGAAGCATGATTTCTATTTGAAACGCCTTCCATTTTGCTGTACATATTTAATAACATTCATTAACTATTTGTGAATGAGTAGAAAAAGACAGCAATTTTGCCATTGAATTTTTACATTTTCAGTTTGTCTCCATGCACCAGTATAATTCTGACCCTGTGCTTCTAGAATAGGTCATGGTCGCACATAAAACACAATTTGCATGCATAATGTTACATCAAGTTTTATTTTTTATGAGATGCAAACAATTGGAGCAAAAAAGAGACAAAAATTTAGAGAAAATATTTTATTGATTGTTAAAAGTGAGACCATTTGTCCCAAAATGTGCTGAAACATGTCAGAAGGACATGGGCATTTCACATTTTTTAAACTATGATTACCTACTTGTTAAGTTTTTGTTAATTAAGTATCGTTATGGTCTATTGATGTATGAGGTGAAAACTATGAAAGTAGACTTACCAGCAAATCCGTTTCTAGATATATTTCATGACAGCACTGTAGAAGGTTGATTCCCTACCCTAATAGGGACAGAGAACACAAAGAGGTGAAATAGTCCCTCCTCATTGACTGTCCAAAGGATTTTTCTAGTGCCAAAAGAACAACAGACATATGCACAAAAAAACCTGTTTGATGTTCCTAGAGTTCTTTTTTGAGAGGACAAATTCAGATTCACTCCAAAGACTCTCAGGAAATTTTTCAAAACCACATTACTAAGTTTTGTTTGACCTCATCTAATCAATAAATGAAGATAAAGTTTCTTGAAATTAAATGTTGATGTCTGAAGTGGGATTTGAACCCACGCCTCCAGGGAAGACTGCGACCTGAACACAGCGCCTTAGACCGCTCGGCCATCCTGACTTCGATATGCAATTGGAACTTAACTCCTTCCATGCTAGTCAGCAGAAATGTTACCATTCCTTGTGATTAAAAACTTGTCACACCACCCCAAAAAAGTCAATAAATAACATTTTTTATATGCGTACTTTTCTTCGTCTGCATTAATTTTTAAACCTCCATTTATTTTGTTTGGATATTAGAAATGTTAGATTTCTCACAAATGCGGTGATGCACCACATTTCTTCAGAAACTACTGTTTGGCCACACAGCAGGGCTTTGAAAGGAAGAGCCCTGTTTGGGTTTTGCAATGCAGATTTTGCAGGAATACCTTGCAGATGAAATTTGCAGAGTACCAAAACAGCAGAAAACCTCCCAAAGTGACCACATTTTAGAAATTATTTTGCACAATGAGTTAATCAACACCTGCAATTACTATTGTCAGCCTATAGGTGTTTTCACTCTGAACCATCCAGCATTGCAAGTATGCCAGTTTAGTGTCCAGCTTTTGCTTCCAGAGACAAGCAACCCATACATTTTTAAGTGGGCTCTACTCACTGGAGCAATGTCAAATATGTAGATGCTTTGTCTCACCATTAAAGTAGAAACCTCCTATATTTCAAATTAAAGATGACGGATCTGTGTGGAGCTTGTGTTTTTTGCCTTTTTGACTTTGTCCACAGCATATTTTTTAAGGACATTTGTCTCAGTAATGCCTCAGTGTTTCAAAGTCAAACAAGCTGACTATAATCATTCAGCTAGTGTCTGATAAGTGCTGTCTGTTTCAGCTATCAGGTTACCTTTTAATCCTCTTACAGCTAAGTCAATCTGAAATAAAACAAAATAGAGGAAAAATTACTAAAAAACATTCATGTGTTCAAAAGGAAAAAGTTACCGTTTCTCAAATTTTTAACATTTTGTTTTCTGTAGATAGTTAAGATTTTTAGGCCTTTTGATCATGATCAGTCCATGTGCTTTGTTTAATATCTCCTTAAAATGTAAACGGTGAAGAAAAAGCATTTTGCCGAAACCCGGGACCTTTAGATCTTCAGTCTAACGCTCTCCCAACTGAGCTATTTCAGCCATATCTATACATTGTCTGGGGGGTTTGACACTCTGCAAATGTCAAGTGTCACACCTGGAGGGATATATTATAATTTTTCATTTGACTGTTTTTTGAAGCATGATTTCTATTTGAAACGCCTTCCATTTTGCTGTACATATTTAATAACATTCATTAACTATTTGTGAATGAGTAGAAAAAGACAGCAATTTTGCCATTGAATTTTTACATTTTCAGTTTGTCTCCATGCACCAGTATAATTCTGACCCTGTGCTTCTAGAATAGGTCATGGTCGCACATAAAACACAATTTGCATGCATAATGTTACATCAAGTTTTATTTTTTATGAGATGCAAACAATTGGAGCAAAAAAGAGACAAAAATTTAGAGAAAATATTTTATTGATTGTTAAAAGTGAGACCATTTGTCCCAAAATGTGCTGAAACATGTCAGAAGGACATGGGCATTTCACATTTTTTAAACTATGATTACCTACTTGTTAAGTTTTTGTTAATTAAGTATCGTTATGGTCTATTGATGTATGAGGTGAAAACTATGAAAGTAGACTTACCAGCAAATCCGTTTCTAGATATATTTCATGACAGCACTGTAGAAGGTTGATTCCCTACCCTAATAGGGACAGAGAACACAAAGAGGTGAAATAGTCCCTCCTCATTGACTGTCCAAAGGATTTTTCTAGTGCCAAAAGAACAACAGACATATGCACAAAAAATCTGTTTGATGTTCCTAGAGTTCTTTTTTGAGACGACAAATTCAGATTCACTCCAAAGACTCTCAGGAAATTTTTCAAAACCACATTACTAAGTTTTGTTTGACCTCATCTAATCAAAAAATGAAGATAAAGTTTCTTGAAATTAAATGTTGATGTCAGAAGTGGGATTTGAACCCACGCCTCCAGGGGAGACTGCGACCTGCGACTGCGACAAAATAGAGGAAAAATTACTAAAAAACATTCATGTGTTCAAAAGGAAAAAGTTACCGTTTCTCAAATTTTTAACAGAGACTGCCACCTGAACGCAGCGCCGTAGACCACTTGGCCATCCTGACTTCGATATGCAATTGGAACTTAACTCCTTCCATGCTAGTCAGCAGAAATGTTACCATTCCTTGTGATTAAAAACTTGTCACACCACCCCAAAAAAGTCAATAAATAACATTTTTTATATGCGTACTTTTCGTCTGCATAAATTTTTAAACCTCCATTTATTTTGTTTGGATATTAGAAATGTTAGATTTCTCACAAATGCGGTGATGCACCACATTTCTTCAGAAACTACTGTTTGGCCACACAGCAGGGCTTTGAAAGGAAGAGCCCTATTTGGGTTTTGCAATGCAGATTTTGCAGGAATACCTTGCAGATGAAATTTGCAGAGTACCAAAACAGCAGAAAACCTCCCAAAGTGACCACATTTTAGAAATTATTTTGCACAATGAGTTAATCAACACCTGCAATTACTATTGTCAGCCTATAGGTGTTTTCACTCTGAACCATCCAGCATTGCAAGTATGCCAGTTTAGTGCCCAGCTTTTGCTTGCAGAGACAAGCAACCCATACATTTTTAAGTGGGCTCTACTCACTGGAGCAATGTCAAATATGTAGATGCTTTGTCTCACCATTAAAGTAGAAACCTCCTATATTTCAAATTAAAGATGACGGACCTGTGTGGAGCTTGTGTTTTTTGCCTTTTTGACTTTGTCCACAGCATATTTTTTAAGGACATTTGTCTCAGTAATGCCTCAGTGTTTCAAAGTCAAACAAGATGACTATAATCATTCAGCTAGTGTCTGATAAGTGCTGTCTGTTTCAGCTATCAGGTTACCTTTTAATCCTCTTACAGCTAAGTCAATCTGAAATAAAACAAAATAGAGGAAAAATTACTAAAAAACATTCATGTGTTCAAAAGGAAAAAGTTACCGTTTCTCAAATTTTTAACATTTTGTATTCTGTAGATAGTTAAAATTTTTAGGCCTTTTGATCATGATCAGTCCATGTGCTTTGTTTAATATCTCCTTAAAATGTAAACGGTGAAGAAAAAGCATTTTGCCGAAACCCGGGATTGGACCAGGGACCTTTAGATCTTCAGTCTAACGCTCTCCCAACTGAGCTATTTCGGCCATATCTATACATTTTCTGGGGGGTTTGACACTCTGCAAATGTCAAGTGTCACACCTGGAGGGATATATTATAATTTTTCATTTGACTGTTTTTTGAAGCATGATTTCTATTTGAAACGCCTTCCATTTTGCTGTACATATTTAATAACATTCATTAACTATTTGTGAATGAGTAGAAAAAGACAGCAATTTTGCCATTGAATTTTTACATTTTCAGTTTGTCTCCATGCACCAGTATAATTCTGACCCTGTGCTTCTAGAATAGGTCATGGTCGCACATAAAACACAATTTGCATGCATAATGTTACATCAAGTTTTATTTTTTATGAGATGCAAACAATTGGAGCAAAAAAGAGACAAAAATTTAGAGAAAATATTTTATTGATTGTTAAAAGTGAGACCATTTGTCCCAAAATGTGCTGAAACATGTCAGAAGGACATGGGCATTTCACATTTTTTAAACTATGATTACCTACTTGTTAAGTTTTTGTTTATTAAGTATCGTTATGGTCTATTGATGTATGAGGTGAAAACTATGAAAGTAGACTTACCAGCAAATCTGTTTCTAGATATATTTCATGACAGCACTGTAGAAGGTTGATTCCCTACCCTAATAGGGACAGAGAACACAAAGAGGTGAAATAGTCCCTCCTCATTGACTGTCCAAAGGATTTTTCTAGTGCCAAAAGAACAACAGACATATGCACAAAAAATCTGTTTGAAGTTCCTAGAGTTCTTTTTTGAGAGGACAAATTCAGATTCACTCCAAAGACTCTCAGGAAATTTTTCAAAACCACATTACTAAGTTTTGTTTGACCTCATCTAATCAATAAATGAAGATAAAGTTTCTTGAAATTAAATGTTGATGTCAGAAGTGGGATTTGAACCCACGCCTCCAGGGGAGACTGCGACCTGAACGCAGCGCCTTAGACCGCTCGGCCATCCTGACTTCGATATGCAATTGGAACTTAACTCCTTCCATGCTAGTCAGCAGAAATGTTACCATCCCTTGTGATTAAAAACTTGTCACACCACCCCAAAAAAGTCAATAAATAACATTTTTTATATGCGTACTTTTCGTCTGCATTAATTTTTAAACCTCCATTTATTTTGTTTGGATATTAGAAATGTTAGATTTCTCACAAATGCGGTGATGCACCACATTTCTTCAGAAACTACTGTTTGGCCACACAGCAGGGCTTTGAAAGGAAGAGCCCTATTTGGGTTTTGCAATGCAGATTTTGCAGGAATACCTTGCAGATGAAATTTGCAGAGTACCAAAACAGCAGAAAACCTCCCAAAGTGACCACATTTTAGAAATTATTTTGCACAATGAGTTAATCAACACCTGCAATTACTATTGTCAGCCTATAGGTGTTTTCACTCTGAACCATCCAGCATTGCAAGTATGCCAGTTTAGTGCCCAGCTTTTGCTTGCAGAGACAAGCAACCCATACATTTTTAAGTGGGCTCTACTCACTGGAGCAATGTCAAATATGTAGATGCTTTGTCTCACCATTAAAGTAGAAACCTCCTATATTTCAAATTAAAGATGACGGACCTGTGTGGAGCTTGTGTTTTTTGCCTTTTTGACTTTGTCCACAGCATATTTTTTAAGGACATTTGTCTCAGTAATGCCTCAGTGTTTCAAAGTCAAACAAGCTGACTATAATCATTCAGCTAGTGTCTGATAAGTGCTGTCTGTTTCAGCTATCAGGTTACCTTTTAATCCTCTTACAGCTAAGTCAATCTGAAATAAAACAAAATAGAGGAAAAATTACTAAAAAACATTCATGTGTTCAAAAGGAAAAAGTTACCGTTTCTCAAATTTTTAACATTTTGTTTTCTGTAGATAGTTAAGATTTTTAGGCCTTTTGATCATGATCAGTCCATGTGCTTTGTTTAATATCTCCTTAAAATGTAAACGGTGAAGAAAAAGCATTTTGCCGAAACCCGGGATTGGACCAGGGACCTTTAGATCTTCAGTCTAACGCTCTCCCAACTGAGCTATTTCAGCCATATCTATACATTTTCTGGGGGGTTTGACACTCTGCAAATGTCAAGTGTCACACCTGGAGGGATATATTATAATTTTTCATTTGACTGTTTTTTGAAGCATGATTTCTATTTGAAACGCCTTCCATTTTGCTGTACATATTTAATAACATTCATTAACTATTTGTGAATGAGTAGAAAAAGACAGCAATTTTGCCATTGAATTTTTACATTTTCAGTTTGTCTCCATGCACCAGTATAATTCTGACCCTGTGCTTCTAGAATAGGTCATGGTCGCACATAAAACACAATTTGCATGCATAATGTTACATCAAGTTTTATTTTTTATGAGATGCAAACAATTGGAGCAAAAAAGAGACAAAAATTTAGAGAAAATATTTTATTGATTGTTAAAAGTGAGACCATTTGTCCCAAAATGTGCTGAAACATGTCAGAAGGACATGGGCATTTCACATTTTTTAAACTATGATTACCTACTTGTTAAGTTTTTGTTAATTAAGTATCGTTATGGTCTATTGATGTATGAGGTGAAAACTATGAAAGTAGACTTACCAGCAAATCCGTTTCTAGATATATTTCATGACAGCACTGTAGAAGGTTGATTCCCTACCCTAATAGGGACAGAGAACACAAAGAGGTGAAATAGTCCCTCCTCATTGACTGTCCAAAGGATTTTTCTAGTGCCAAAAGAACAACAGACATATGCACAAAAAATCTGTTTGAAGTTCCTAGAGTTCTTTTTTGAGAGGACAAATTCAGATTCACTCCAAAGACTCTCAGGAAATTTTTCAAAACCACATTACTAAGTTTTGTTTGACCTCATCTAATCAATAAATGAAGATAAAGTTTCTTGAAATTAAATGTTGATGTCAGAAGTGGGATTTGAACCCACGCCTCCAGGGGAGACTGCGACCTGCGACTGCGACAAAATAGAGGAAAAATTACTAAAAAACATTCCTATGTTCAAAAGGAAAAAGTTACCGTTTCTCAAATTTTTAACAGAGACTGCCACCTGAACGCAGCGCCTTAGACCACTTGGCCATCCTGACTTCGATATGCAATTGGAACTTAACTCCTTCCATGCTAGTCAGCAGAAATGTTACCATTCCTTGTGATTAAAAACTTGTCACACCACCCCAAAAAAGTCAATAAATAACATTTTTTATATGCGTACTTTTCGTCTGCATAAATTTTTAAACCTCCATTTATTTTGTTTGGATATTAGAAATGTTAGATTTCTCACAAATGCGGTGATGCACCACATTTCTTCAGAAACTACTGTTTGGCCACACAGCAGGGCTTTGAAAGGAAGAGCCCTATTTGGGTTTTGCAATGCAGATTTTGCAGGAATACCTTGCAGATGAAATTTGCAGAGTACCAAAACAGCAGAAAACCTCCCAAAGTGACCACATTTTAGAAATTATTTTGCACAATGAGTTAATCAACACCTGCAATTACTATTGTCAGCCTATAGGTGTTTTCACTCTGAACCATCCAGCATTACAAGTATGCCAGTTTAGTGCCCAGCTTTTGCTTGCAGAGACAAGCAACCCATACATTTTTAAGTGGGCTCTACTCACTGGAGCAATGTCAAATATGTAGATGCTTTGTCTCACCATTAAAGTAGAAACCTCCTATATTTCAAATTAAAGATGACGGACCTGTGTGGAGCTTGTGTTTTTTGCCTTTTTGACTTTGTCCACAGCATATTTTTTAAGGACATTTGTCTCAGTAATGCCTCAGTGTTTCAAAGTCAAACAAGCTGACTATAATCATTCAGCTAGTGTCTGATAAGTGCTGTCTGTTTCAGCTATCAGGTTACCTTTTAATCCTCTTACAGCTAAGTCAATCTGAAATAAAACAAAATAGAGGAAAAATTACTAAAAAACATTCATGTGTTCAAAAGGAAAAAGTTACTGTTTCTCAAATTTTTAACATTTTGTTTTCTGTAGATAGTTAAAATTTTTAGGCCTTTTGATAATGATCAGTCCATGTGCTTTGTTTAATATCTCCTTAAAATGTAAACGGTGAAGAAAAAGCATTTTGCCGAAACCCGGGATTGGACCAGGGACCTTTAGATCTTCAGTCTAACGCTCTCCCAACTGAGCTATTTCGGCCATATCTATACATTTTCTGGGGGGTTTGACACTCTGCAAATGTCAAGTGTCACACCTGGAGGGATATATTATAATTTTTCATTTGACTGTTTTTTGAAGCATGATTTCTATTTGAAACGCCTTCCATTTTGCTGTACATATTTAATAACATTCATTAACTATTTGTGAATGAGTAGAAAAAGACAGCAATTTTGCCATTGAATTTTTACATTTTCAGTTTGTCTCCATGCACCAGTATAATTCTGACCCTGTGCTTCTAGAATAGGTCATGGTCGCACATAAAACACAATTTGCATGCATAATGTTACATCAAGTTTTATTTTTTATGAGATGCAAACAATTGGAGCAAAAAAGAGACAAAAATTTAGAGAAAATATTTTATTGATTGTTAAAAGTGAGACCATTTGTCCCAAAATGTGCTGAAACATGTCAGAAGGACATGGGCATTTCACATTTTTTAAACTATGATTACCTACTTGTTAAGTTTTTGTTTATTAAGTATCGTTATGGTCTATTGATGTATGAGGTGAAAACTATGAAAGTAGACTTACCAGCAAATCTGTTTCTAGATATATTTCATGACAGCACTGTAGAAGGTTGATTCCCTACCCTAATAGGGACAGAGAACACAAAGAGGTGAAATAGTCCCTCCTCATTGACTGTCCAAAGGATTTTTCTAGTGCCAAAAGAACAACAGACATATGCACAAAAAATCTGTTTGAAGTTCCTAGAGTTCTTTTTTGAGAGGACAAATTCAGATTCACTCCAAAGACTCTCAGGAAATTTTTCAAAACCACATTACTAAGTTTTGTTTGACCTCATCTAATCAATAAATGAAGATAAAGTTTCTTGAAATTAAATGTTGATGTCAGAAGGGGGATTTGAACCCACGCCTCCAGGGTAGACTGCGACCTGAACGCAGCACCTTAGACCGCTCGGCCATCCTGACTTCGATATGCAATTGGAACTTAACTCCTTCCATGCTAGTCAGCAGAAATGTTACCATCCCTTGTGATTAAAAACTTGTCACACCACCCCAAAAAAGTCAATAAATAACATTTTTTATATGCGTACTTTTCGTCTGCATTAATTTTTAAACCTCCATTTATTTTGTTTGGATATTAGAAATGTTAGATTTCTCACAAATGCGGTGATGCACCACATTTCTTCAGAAACTACTGTTTGGCCACACAGCAGGGCTTTGAAAGGAAGAGCCCTATTTGGGTTTTGCAATGCAGATTTTGCAGGAATACCTTGCAGATGAAATTTGCAGAGTACCAAAACAGCAGAAAACCTCCCAAAGTGACCACATTTTAGAAATTATTTTGCACAATGAGTTAATCAACACCTGCAATTACTATTGTCAGCCTATAGGTGTTTTCACTCTGAACCATCCAGCATTGCAAGTATGCCAGTTTAGTGCCCAGCTTTTGCTTGCAGAGACAAGCAACCCATACATTTTTAAGTGGGCTCTACTCACTGGAGCAATGTCAAATATGTAGATGCTTTGTCTCACCATTAAAGTAGAAACCTCCTATATTTCAAATTAAAGATGACGGACCTGTGTGGAGCTTGTGTTTTTTGCCTTTTTGACTTTGTCCACAGCATATTTTTTAAGGACATTTGTCTCAGTAATGCCTCAGTGTTTCAAAGTCAAACAAGCTGACTATAATCATTCAGCTAGTGTCTGATAAGTGCTGTCTGTTTCAGCTATCAGGTTACCTTTTAATCCTCTTACAGCTAAGTCAATCTGAAATAAAACAAAATAGAGGAAAAATTACTAAAAAACATTCATGTGTTCAAAAGGAAAAAGTTACCGTTTCTCAAATTTTTAACATTTTGTTTTCTGTAGATAGTTAAGATTTTTAGGCCTTTTGATCATGATCAGTCCATGTGCTTTGTTTAATATCTCCTTAAAATGTAAACGGTGAAGAAAAAGAATTTTGCCGAAACCCGGGATTGGACCAGGGACCTTTAGATCTTCAGTCTAACGCTCTCCCAACTGAGCTATTTCGGCCATATCTATACATTTTCTGGGGGGTTTGACACTCTGCAAATGTCAAGTGTCACACCTGGAGGGATATATTATAATTTTTCATTTGACTGTTTTTTGAAGCATGATTTCTATTTGAAACGCCTTCCATTTTGCTGTACATATTTAATAACATTCATTAACTATTTGTGAATGAGTAGAAAAAGACAGCAATTTTGCCATTGAATTTTTACATTTTCAGTTTGTCTCCATGCACCAGTATAATTCTGACCCTGTGCTTCTAGAATAGGTCATGGTCGCACATAAAACACAATTTGCATGCATAATGTTACATCAAGTTTTATTTTTTATGAGCTGCAAACAATTGGAGCAAAAAAGAGACAAAAATTTAGAGAAAATATTTTATTGATTGTTAAAAGTGAGACCATTTGTCCCAAAATGTGCTGAAACATGTCAGAAGGACATGGGCATTTCACATTTTTTAAACTATGATTACCTACTTGTTAAGTTTTTGTTAATTAAGTATCGTTATGGTCTATTGATGTATGAGGTGAAAACTATGAAAGTAGACTTACCAGCAAATCCGTTTCTAGATATATTTCATGACAGCACTGTAGAAGGTTGATTCCCTACCCTAATAGGGACAGAGAACACAAAGAGGTGAAATAGTCCCTCCTCATTGACTGTCCAAAGGATTTTTCTAGTGCCAAAAGAACAACAGACATATGCACAAAAAATCTGTTTGATGTTCCTAGAGTTCTTTTTTGAGAGGACAAATTCAGATTCACTCCAAAGACTCTCAGGAAATTTTTTAAAACCACATTACTAAGTTTTGTTTGACCTCATCTAATCAATAAATGAAGATAAAGTTTCTTGAAATTAAATGTTGATGTCAGAAGTGGGATTTGAACCCACGCCTCCAGGGGAGACTGCGACCTGCGACTGCGACAAAATAGAGGAAAAATTACTAAAAAACATTCATGTGTTCAAAAGGAAAAAGTTACCGTTTCTCAAATTTTTAACAGAGACTGCCACCTGAACGCAGCGCCTTAGAACACTTGGCCATCCTGACTTCGATATGCAATTGGAACTTAACTCCTTCCATGCTAGTCAGCAGAAATGTTACCATTCCTTGTGATTAAAAACTTGTCACACCACCCCAAAAAAGTCAATAAATAACATTTTTTATATGCGTACTTTTCGTCTGCATAAATTTTTAAACCTCCATTTATTTTGTTTGGATATTAGAAATGTTAGATTTCTCACAAATGCGGTGATGCACCACATTTCTTCAGAAACTACTGTTTGGCCACACAGCAGGGCTTTGAAAGGAAGAGCCCTATTTGGGTTTTGCAATGCAGATTTTGCAGGAATACCTTGCAGATGAAATTTGCAGAGTACCAAAACAGCAGAAAACCTCCCAAAGTGACCACATTTTAGAAATTATTTTGCACAATGAGTTAATCAACACCTGCAATTACTATTGTCAGCCTATAGGTGTTTTCACTCTGAACCATCCAGCATTGCAAGTATGCCAGTTTAGTGCCCAGCTTTTGCTTGCAGAGACAAGCAACCCATACATTTTTAAGTGGGCTCTACTCACTGGAGCAATGTCAAATATGTAGATGCTTTGTCTCACCATTAAAGTAGAAACCTCCTATATTTCAAATTAAAGATGACGGACCTGTGTGGAGCTTGTGTTTTTTGCCTTTTTGACTTTGTCCACAGCATATTTTTTAAGGACATTTGTCTCAGTAATGCCTCAGTGTTTCAAAGTCAAACAAGCTGACTATAATCATTCAGCTAGTGTCTGATAAGTGCTGTCTGTTTCAGCTATCAGGTTACCTTTTAATCCTCTTACAGCTAAGTCAATCTGAAATAAAACAAAATAGAGGAAAAATTACTAAAAAACATTCATGTGTTCAAAAGGAAAAAGTTACTGTTTCTCAAATTTTTAACATTTTGTTTTCTGTAGATAGTTAAAATTTTTAGGCCTTTTGATCATGATCAGTCCATGTGCTTTGTTTAATATCTCCTTAAAATGTAAACGGTGAAGAAAAAGCATTTTGCCGAAAGCCGGGATTGGACCAGGGACCTTTAGATCTTCAGTCTAACGCTCTCCCAACTGAGCTATTTCGGCCATATCTATACATTTTCGGGGGGGTTTGACACTCTGCAAATGTCAAGTGTCACACCTGGAGGGATATATTATAATTTTTCATTTGACTGTTTTTTGAAGCATGATTTCTATTTGAAGCCTTCCATTTTGCTGTACATATTTAATAACATTCATTAACTATTTGTGAATGAGTAGAAAAAGACAGCAATTTTGCCATTGAATTTTTACATTTTCAGTTTGTCTCCATGCACCAGTATAATTCTGACCCTGTGCTTCTAGAATAGGTCATGGTCGCACATAAAACACAATTTGCATGCTTAATGTTACATCAAGTTTTATTTTTTATGAGATGCAAACAATTGGAGCAAAAAAGAGACAAAAATTTAGAGAAAATATTTTATTGATTGTGAAAAGTGAGACCATTTGTCCCAAAATGTGCTGAAACATGTCAGAAGGACATGGGCATTTCACATTTTTTAAACTATGATTACCTACTTGTTAAGTTTTTGTTAATTAAGTATCGTTATGGTCTATGGATGTATGAGGTGAAAACTATGAAAGTAGACTTACCAGCAAATCCGTTTCTAGATATATTTCATGACAGCACTGTAGAAGGTTGATTCCCTACCCTAATAGGGACAGAGAACACAAAGAGGTGAAATAGTCCCTCCTCATTGACTGTCCAAAGGATTTTTCTAGTGCCAAAAGAACAACAGACATATGCACAAAAAAACCTGTTTGATGTTCCTAGAGTTCTTTTTTGAGAGGACAAATTCAGATTCACTCCAAAGACTCTCAGGAAATTTTTCAAAACCACATTACTAAGTTTTGTTTGACCTCATCTAATCAATAAATGAAGATAAAGTTTTTTGAAATTAAATGTTGATGTCAGAAGTGGGATTTGAACCCACGCCTCCAGGGAAGACTGAACGCAGCGCCTTAGACCGCTCGGCCATCCTGACTTCGATATGCAATTGGAACTTAACTCCTTCCATGCTAGTCAGCAGAAATGTTACCATCCCTTGTGATTAAAAACTTGTCACACCACCCCAAAAAAGTCAATAAATAACATTTTTTATATGCGTACTTTTCGTCTGCATTAATTTTTAAACCTCCATTTATTTTGTTTGGATATTAGAAATGTTAGATTTCTCACAAATGCGGTGATGCACCACATTTCTTCAGAAACTACTGTTTGGCCACACAGCAGGGCTTTGAAAGGAAGAGCCCTATTTGGGTTTTGCAATGCAGATTTTGCAGGAATACCTTGCAGATGAAATTTGCAGAGTACCAAAACAGCAGAAAACCTCCCAAAGTGACCACATTTTAGAAATTATTTTGCACAATGAGTTAATCAACACCTGCAATTACTATTGTCAGCCTATAGGTGTTTTCACTCTGAACCATCCAGCATTGCAAGTATGCCAAGTTTAGTGCCCAGCTTTTGCTTGCAGAGACAAGCAACCCATACATTTTTAAGTGGGCTCTACTCACTGGAGCAATGTCAAATATGTAGATGCTTTGTCTCACCATTAAAGTAGAAACCTCCTATATTTCAAATTAAAGATGACGGACCTGTGTGGAGCTTGTGTTTTTTACCTTTTTGACTTTGTCCACAGCATATTTTTTAAGGACATTTGTCTCAGTAATGCCTCAGTGTTTCAAAGTCAAACAAGCTGACTATAATCATTCAGCTAGTGTCTGATAAGTGCTGTCTGTTTCAGCTATCAGGTTACCTTTTAATCCTCTTACAGCTAAGTCAATCTGAAATAAAACAAAATAGAGGAAAAATTACTAAAAAACATTCATGTGTTCAAAAGGAAAAAGTTACCGTTTCTCAAATTTTTAACATTTTGTTTTCTGTAGATAGTTAAGATTTTTAGGCCTTTTGATCATGATCAGTCCATGTGCTTTGTTTAATATCTCCTTAAAATGTAAACGGTGAAGAAAAAGCATTTTGCCGAAACCTGGGATTGGACCAGGGACCTTTAGATCTTCAGTCTAACGCTCTCCCAACTGAGCTATTTCGGCCATATCTATACATTTTCTGGGGGGTTTGACACTCTGCAAATGTCAAGTGTCACACCTGGAGGGATATATTATAATTTTTCATTTGACTGTTTTTTGAAGCATGATTTCTATTTGAAACGCCTTCCATTTTGCTGTACATATTTAATAACATTCATTAACTATTTGTGAATGAGTAGAAAAAGACAGCAATTTTGCCATTGAATTTTTACATTTTCAGTTTGTCTCCATGCACCAGTATAATTCTGACCCTGTGCTTCTAGAATAGGTCATGGTCGCACATAAAACACAATTTGCATGCATAATGTTACATCAAGTTTTATTTTTTATGAGATGCAAACAATTGGAGCAAAAAAGAGACAAAAATTTAGAGAAAATATTTTATTGATTGTGAAAAGTGAGACCATTTGTCCCAAAATGTGCTGAAACATGTCAGAAGGACATGGGCATTTCACATTTGTTAAACTATGATAACCTACTTGTTAAGTTTTTGTTAATTAAGTATCGTTATGGTCTATTGATGTATGAGGTGAAAACTATGAAAGTAGACTTACCAGCAAATCCGTTTCTAGATATATTTCATGACAGCACTTTAGAAGGTTGATTCCCTACCCTAATAGGGACAGAGAACACAAAGAGGTGAAATAGTCCCTCCTCATTGACTGTCCAAAGGATTTTTCTAGTGCCAAAAGAACAACAGACATATGCACAAAAAAACCTGTTTGATGTTCCTAGAGTTCTTTTTTGAGAGGACAAATTCAGATTCACTCCAAAGACTCTCAGGAAATTTTTCAAAACCACATTACTAAGTTTTGTTTGACCTCATCTAATCAATAAATGAAGATAAAGTTTCTTGAAATTAAATGTTGATGTCAGAAGTGGGATTTGCACCCACGCCTCCAGGGAAGACTGCGACCTGAACGCAGCGCCTTAGACCGCTCGGCCATCCTGACTTCGATATGCAATTGGAACTTAACTCCTTCCATGCTAGTCAGCAGAAATGTTACCATCCCTTGTGATTAAAAACTTGTCACACCACCCCAAAAAAGTCAATAAATAACATTTTTTATATGCGTACTTTTCGTCTGCATTAATTTTTAAACCTCCATTTATTTTGTTTGGATTTTAGAAATGTTAGATTTCTCACAAATGCGGTGATGCACCACATTTCTTCAGAAACTACTGTTTGGCCACACAGCAGGGCTTTGAAAGGAAGAGCCCTATTTGGGTTTTGCAATGCAGATTTTGCAGGAATACCTTGCAGATGAAATTTGCAGAGTACCAAAACAGCAGAAAACCTCCCAAAGTGACCACATTTTAGAAATTATTTTGCACAATGAGTTAATCAACACCTGCAATTACTATTGTCAGCCTATAGGTGTTTTCACTCTGAACCATCCAGCATTGCAAGTATGCCAAGTTTAGTGCCCAGCTTTTGCTTGCAGAGACAAGCAACCCATACATTTTTAAGTGGGCTCTACTCACTGGAGCAATGTCAAATATGTAGATGCTTTGTCTCACCATTAAAGTAGAAACCTCCTATATTTCAAATTAAAGATGACGGACCTGTGTGGAGCTTGTGTTTTTTACCTTTTTGACTTTGTCCACAGCATATTTTTTAAGGACATTTGTCTCAGTAATGCCTCAGTGTTTCAAAGTCAAACAAGCTGACTATAATCATTCAGCTAGTGTCTGATAAGTGCTGTCTGTTTCAGCTATCAGGTTACCTTTTAATCCTCTTACAGCTAAGTCAATCTGAAATAAAACAAAATAGAGGAAAAATTACTAAAAAACATTCATGTGTTCAAAAGGAAAAAGTTACCGTTTCTCAAATTTTTAACATTTTGTTTTCTGTAGATAGTTAAGATTTTTAGGCCTTTTGATCATGATCAGTCCATGTGCTTTGTTTAATATCTCCTTAAAATGTAAACGGTGAAGAAAAAGCATTTTGCCGAAACCTGGGATTGGACCAGGGACCTTTAGATCTTCAGTCTAACGCTCTCCCAACTGAGCTATTTCGGCCATATCTATACATTTTCTGGGGGGTTTGACACTCTGCAAATGTCAAGTGTCACACCTGGAGGGATATATTATAATTTTTCATTTGACTGTTTTTTGAAGCATGATTTCTATTTGAAATGCCTTCCATTTTGCTGTACATATTTAATAACATTCATTAACTATTTGTGAATGAGTAGAAAAAGACAGCAATTTTGCCATTGAATTTTTACATTTTCAGTTTGTCTCCATGCACCAGTATAATTCTGACCCTGTGCTTCTAGAATAGGTCATGGTCGCACATAAAACACAATTTGCATGCATAATGTTACATCAAGTTTTATTTTTTATGAGATGCAAACAATTGGAGCAAAAAAGAGACAAAAATTTAGAGAAAATATTTTATTGATTGTGAAAAGTGAGACCATTTGTCCCAAAATGTGCTGAAACATGTCAGAAGGACATGGGCATTTCACATTTTTTAAACTATGATTACCTACTTGTTAAGTTTTTGTTAATTAAGTATCGTTATGGTCTATTGATGTATGAGGTGAAAACTATGAAAGTAGACTTACCAGCAAATCCGTTTCTAGATATATTTCATGACAGCACTGTAGAAGGTTGATTCCCTACCCTAATAGGGACAGAGAACACAAAGAGGTGAAATAGTCCCTCCTCATTGACTGTCCAAAGGATTTTTCTAGTGCCAAAAGAACAACAGACATATGCACAAAAAAACCTGTTTGATGTTCCTAGAGTTCTTTTTTGAGAGGACAAATTCAGATTCACTACAAAGACTCTCAGGAAATTTTTCAAAACCACATTACTAAGTTTTGTTTGACCTCATCTAATCAATAAATGAAGATAAAGTTTTTTGAAATTAAATGTTGATGTCAGAAGTGGGATTTAAACCCACGCCTCCAGGGAAGACTGCAACCTGAACGCAGCGCCTTAGACCGCTCGGCCATCCTGACTTCGATATGCAATTGGAACTTAACTCCTTCCATGCTAGTCAGCAGAAATGTTACCATCCCTTGTGATTAAAAACTTGTCACATCACCCCAAAAAAGTCAATAAATAACATTTTTTATATGCGTACTTTTCGTCTGCATTAATTTTTAAACCTCCATTTATTTTGTTTGGATATTAGAAATGTTAGATTTCTCACAAATGCGGTGATGCACCACATTTCTTCAGAAGCTACTGTTTGGCCACACAGCAGGGCTTTGAAAGGAAGAGCCCTATTTGGGTTTTGCAATGCAGATTTTGCAGGAATACCTTGCAGATGAAATTTGCAGAGTACCAAAACAGCAGAAAACCTCCCAAAGTGACCACATTTTAGAAATTATTTTGCACAATGAGTTAATCAACACCTGCAATTACTATTGTCAGCCTATAGGTGTTTTCACTCTGAACCATCCAGCATTGCAAGTATGCCAGTTTAGTGCCCAGCTTTTGCTTGCAGAGACTAGCAACCCATACATTTTTAAGTGGGCTCTACTCACTGGAGCAATGTCAAATATGTAGATGCTTTGTCTCACCATTAAAGTAGAAACCTCCTATATTTCAAATTAAAGATGACGGACCTGTGTGGAGCTTGTGTTTTTTGCCTTTTTGACTTTGTCCACAGCATATTTTTTAAGGACATTTGTCTCAGTAATGCCTCAGTGTTTCAAAGTCAAACAAGCTGACTATAATCATTCAGCTAGTGTCTGATAAGTGCTGTCTGTTTCAGCTATCAGGTTACCTTTTAATCCTCTTACAGCTAAGTCAATCTGAAATAAAACAAAATAGAGGAAAAATTACTAAAAAACATTCATGTGTTCAAAAGGAAAAAGTTACCGTTTCTCAAATTTTTAACATTTTGTTTTCTGTAGATAGTTAAGATTTTTAGGCCTTTTGATCATGATCAGTCCATGTGCTTTGTTTAATATCTCCTTAAAATGTAAACGGTGAAGAAAAAGCATTTTGCCGAAACCCGGGATTGGACCAGGGACCTTTAGATCTTCAGTCTAACGCTCTCCCAACTGAGCTATTTCGGCCATATTTATACATTTTCTGGGGGGTTTGACACTCTGCAAATGTCAAGTGTCACACCTGGAGGGATATATTATAATTTTTCATTTGACTGTTTTTTGAAGCATGATTTCTATTTGAAACGCCTTCCATTTTGCTGTACATATTTAATAACATTCATTAACTATTTGTGAATGAGTAGAAAAAGACAGCAATTTTGCCATTGAATTTTTACATTTTCAGTTTGTCTCCATGCACCAGTATAATTCTGACCCTGTGCTTCTAGAATAGGTCATGGTCGCACATAAAACACAATTTGCATGCATAATGTTACATCAAGTTTTATTTTTTATGAGATGCAAACAATTGGAGCAAAAAAGAGACAAAAATTTAGAGAAAATATTTTATTGATTGTTAAAAGTGAGACCATTTGTCCCAAAATGTGCTGAAACATGTCAGAAGGACATGGGCATTTCACATTTTTTAAACTATGATTACCTACTTGTTAAGTTTTTGTTAATTAAGTATCGTTATGGTCTATTGATGTATGAGGTGAAAACTATGAAAGTAGACTTACCAGCAAATCCGTTTCTAGATATATTTCATGACAGCACTTTAGAAGGTTGATTCCCTACCCTAATAGGGACAGAGAACACAAAGAGGTGAAATAGTCCCTCCTCATTGACTGTCCAAAGGATTTTTCTAGTGCCAAAAGAACAACAGACATATGCACAAAAAAACCTGTTTGATGTTCCTAGAGTTCTTTTTTGAGAGGACAAATTCAGATTCACTCCAAAGACTCTCAGGAAATTTTTCAAAACCACATTACTAAGTTTTGTTTGACCTCATCTAATCAATAAATGAAGATAAAGTTTCTTGAAATTAAATGTTGATGTCAGAAGTGGGATTTGAACCCAAGCCTCCAGGGAAGACTGCGACCTGAACGCAGCGCCTTAGACCGCTCGGCCATCCTGACTTCGATATGCAATTGGAACTTAACTCCTTCCATGCTAGTCAGCAGAAATGTTACCATCCCTTGTGATTAAAAACTTGTCACACCACCCCAAAAAAGTCAATAAATAACATTTTTTATATGCGTACTTTTCGTCTGCATTAATTTTTAAACCTCCATTTATTTTGTTTGGATATTAGAAATGTTAGATTTCTCACAAATGCGGTGATGCACCACATTTCTTCAGAAACTACTGTTTGGCCACACAGCAGGGCTTTGAAAGGAAGAGCCCTATTTGGGTTTTGCAATGCAGATTTTGCAGGAATACCTTGCAGATGAAATTTGCAGAGTACCAAAACAGCAGAAAACCTCCCAAAGTGACCACATTTTAGAAATTATTTTGCACAATGAGTTAATCAACACCTGCAATTACTATTGTCAGCCTATAGGTGTTTTCACTCTGAACCATCCAGCATTGCAAGTATGCCAAGTTTAGTGCCCAGCTTTTGCTTGCAGAGACAAGCAACCCATACATTTTTAAGTGGGCTCTACTCACTGGAGCAATGTCAAATATGTAGATGCTTTGTCTCACCATTAAAGTAGAAACCTCCTATATTTCAAATTAAAGATGACGGACCTGTGTGGAGCTTGTGTTTTTTACCTTTTTGACTTTGTCCACAGCATATTTTTTAAGGACATTTGTCTCAGTAATGCCTCAGTGTTTCAAAGTCAAACAAGCTGACTATAATCATTCAGCTAGTGTCTGATAAGTGCTGTCTGTTTCAGCTATCAGGTTACCTTTTAATCCTCTTACAGCTAAGTCAATCTGAAATAAAACAAAATAGAGGAAAAATTACTAAAAAACATTCATGTGTTCAAAAGGAAAAAGTTACCGTTTCTCAAATTTTTAACATTTTGTTTTCTGTAGATAGTTAAGATTTTTAGGCCTTTTGATCATGATCAGTCCATGTGCTTTGTTTAATATCTCCTTAAAATGTAAACGGTGAAGAAAAAGCATTTTGCCGAAACCTGGGATTGGACCAGGGACCTTTAGATCTTCAGTCTAACGCTCTCCCAACTGAGCTATTTCGGCCATATCTATACATTTTCTGGGGGGTTTGACACTCTGCAAATGTCAAGTGTCACACCTGGAGGGATATATTATAATTTTTCATTTGACTGTTTTTTGAAGCATGATTTCTATTTGAAACGCCTTCCATTTTGCTGTACATATTTAATAACATTCATTAACTATTTGTGAATGAGTAGAAAAAGACAGCAATTTTGCCATTGAATTTTTACATTTTCAGTTTGTCTCCATGCACCAGTATAATTCTGACCCTGTGCTTCTAGAATAGGTCATGGTCGCACATAAAACACAATTTGCATGCATAATGTTACATCAAGTTTTATTTTTTATGAGATGCAAACAATTGGAGCAAAAAAGAGACAAAAATTTAGAGAAAATATTTTATTGATTGTTAAAAGTGAGACCATTTGTCCCAAAATGTGCTGAAACATGTCAGAAGGACATGGGCATTTCACATTTTTTAAACTATGATTACCTACTTGTTAAGTTTTTGTTAATTAAGTATCGTTATGGTCTATTGATGTATGAGGTGAAAACTATGAAAGTAGACTTACCAGCAAATCCGTTTCTAGATATATTTCATGACAGCACTTTAGAAGGTTGATTCCCTACCCTAATAGGGACAGAGAACACAAAGAGGTGAAATAGTCCCTCCTCATTGACTGTCCAAAGGATTTTTCTAGTGCCAAAAGAACAACAGACATATGCACAAAAAAACCTGTTTGATGTTCCTAGAGTTCTTTTTTGAGAGGACAAATTCAGATTCACTCCAAAGACTCTCTGGAAATTTTTCAAAACCACATTACTAAGCTTTGTTTGACCTCATCTAATCAATAAATGAAGATAAAGTTTCTTGAAATTAAATGTTGATGTCAGAAGTGGGATTTGCACCCACGCCTCCAGGGAAGACTGCGACCTGAACGCAGCGCCTTAGACCGCTCGGCCATCCTGACTTCGATATGCAATTGGAACTTAACTCCTTCCATGCTAGTCAGCAGAAATGTTACCATTCCTTGTGATTAAAAACTTGTCACACCACCCCAAAAAAGTCAATAAATAACATTTTTTATATGCGTACTTTTCGTCTGCATTAATTTTTAAACCTCCATTTATTTTGTTTGGATATTAGAAATGTTAGATTTCTCACAAATGCGGTGATGCACCACATTTCTTCAGAAACTACTGTTTGGCCACACAGCAGGGCTTTGAAAGGAAGAGCCCTATTTGGGTTTTGCAATGCAGATTTTGCAGGAATACCTTGCAGATGAAATTTACAGAGTACCAAAACAGCAGAAAACCTCCCAAAGTGACCACATTTTAGAAATTATTTTGCACAATGAGTTAATCAACACCTGCAATTACTATTGTCAGCCTATAGGTGTTTTCACTCTGAACCATCCAGCATTGCAAGTATGCCAGTTTAGTGCCCAGCTTTTGCTTGCAGAGGCAAGCAACCCATACATTTTTAAGTGGGCTCTACTCACTGGAGCAATGTCAAATATGTAGATGCTTTGTCTCACCATTAAAGTAGAAACCTCCTATATTTCAAATTAAAGATGACGGACCTGTGTGGAGCTTGTGTTTTTTGCCTTTTTGACTTTGTCCACAGCATATTTTTTAAGGACATTTGTCTCAGTAATGCCTCAGTGTTTCAAAGTCAAACAAGCTGACTATAATCATTCAGCTAGTGTCTGATAAGTGCTGTCTGTTTCAGCTATCAGGTTACCTTTTAATCCTCTTACAGCTAAGTCAATCTGAAATAAAACAAAATAGAGGAAAAATTACTAAAAAACATTCATGTGTTCAAAAGGAAAAAGTTACCGTTTCTCAAATTTTTAACATTTTGTTTTCTGTAGATAGTTAAGATTTTTAGGCCTTTTGATCATGATCAGTCCATGTGCTTTGTTTAATATCTCCTTAAAATGTAAACGGTGAAGAAAAAGCATTTTGCCGAAACACGGGACCTTTAGATCTTCAGTCTAACGCTCTCCCAACTGAGCTATTTCGGCCATATCTATACATTTTCTGGGGGGTTTGACACTCTGCAAATGTCAAGTGTCACACCTGGAGGGATATATTATAATTTTTCATTTGACTGTTTTTTGAAGCATGATTTCTATTTGAAACGCCTTCCATTTTGCTGTACATATTTAATAACATTCATTAACTATTTGTGAATGAGTAGAAAAAGACAGCAATTTTGCCATTGAATTTTTACATTTTCAGTTTGTCTCCATGCACCAGTATAATTCTGACCCTGTGCTTCTAGAATAGGTCATGGTCGCCATAAAACACAATTTGCATGCATAATGTTACATCAAGTTTTATTTTTTATGAGATGCAAACAATTGGAGCAAAAAAGAGACAAAAATTTAGAGAAAATATTTTATTGATTGTTAAAAGTGAGACCATTTGTCCCAAAATGTGCTGAAACATGTCAGAAGGACATGGGCATTTCACATTTTTTAAACTATGATTACCTACTTGTTAAGTTTTTGTTTATTAAGTATCGTTATGGTCTATTGATGTATGAGGTGAAAACTATGAAAGTAGACTTACCAGCAAATCCGTTTCTAGATATATTTCATGACAGCACTGTAGAAGGTTGATTCCCTAACCTAATAGGGACAGAGAACACAAAGAGGTAAAATAGTCCCTCCTCATTGACTGTCCAAAGGATTTTTCTAGTGCCAAAAGAACAACAGACATATGCACAAAAAATCTGTTTGATGTTCCTAGAGTTCTTTTTTGAGAGGACAAATTCAGATTCACTCCAAAGACTCTCAGGAAATTTTTCAAAACCACATTACTAAGTTTTGTTTGACCTCATCTAATCAATAAATGAAGATAAAGTTCCTTGAAATTAAATGTTGATGTCAGAAGTGGGATTTGAACCCACTCCTCCAGCGGAGACACGCAGCGCCTTAGACCGCTCGGCCATCCTGACTTCGATATGCAATTGGAACTTAACTCCTTCCATGCTAGTCAGCAGAAATGTTACCATTCCTTGTGATTAAAAACTTGTCACACCACCCCAAAAAAGTCAATAAATAACATTTTTTATATGCGTACTTTTCGTCTGCATTAATTTTTAAACCTCCATTTATTTTGTTTGGATATTAGAAATGTTAGATTTCTCACAAATGCGGTGATGCACCACATTTCTTCAGAAACTACTGTTTGGCCACACAGCAGGGCTTTGAAAGGAAGAGCCCTATTTGGGTTTTGCAATGCAGATTTTGCAGGAATACCTTGCAGATGAAATTTGCAGAGTACCAAAACAGCAGAAAACCTCCCAAAGTGACCACATTTTAGAAATAATTTTGCACAATGAGTTAATCAACACCTGCAATTACTATTGTCAGCCTATAGGTGTTTTCACTCTGAACCATCCAGCATTGCAAGTATGCCAGTTTAGTGCCCAGCTTTTGCTTGCAGAGACAAGCAACCCATACATTTTTAAGTGGGCTCTACTCACTGGAGCAATATCAAATATGTAGATGCTTTGTCTCACCATTAAAGTAGAAACCTCCTATATTTCAAATTAAAAATGACGGACCTGTGTGGAGCTTGTGTTTTTTGCCTTTTTGACTTTGTCCACAGCATATTTTTTAAGGACATTTGTCTCAGTAATGCCTCAGTGTTTCAAAGTCAAACAAGCTGACTATAATCATTCAGCTAGTGTCTGATAAGTGCTGTCTGTTTCAGCTATCAGGTTACCTTTTAATCCTCTTACAGCTAAGTCAATCTGAAATAAAACAAAATAGAGGAAAAATTACTAAAAAACATTCATGTGTTCAAAAGGAAAAAGTTACCGTTTCTCAAATTTTTAACATTTTGTTTTCTGTAGATAGTTAAGATTTTTAGGCCTTTTGATCATGATCAGTCCATGTGCTTTGTTTAATATCTCCTTAAAATGTAAACGGTGAAGAAAAAGCATTTTGCCGAAACACGGGATCTTTAGATCTTCAGTCTAACGCTCTCCCAACTGAGCTATTTCGGCCATATCTATACATTTTCTGGGGGGTTTGACACTCTACAAATGTCAAGTGTCACACCTGGAGGGATATATTATAAATTTTCATTTGACTGTTTTTTGAAGCATGATTTCTATTTGAAACGCCTTCCATTTTGCTGTACATATTTAATAACATTCATTAACTATTTGTGAATGAGTAGAAAAAGACAGCAATTTTGCCATTGAATTTTTACATTTTCAGTTTGTCTCCATGCACCAGTATAATTCTGACCCTGTGCTTCTAGAATAGGTCATGGTCGCACATAAAACACAATTTGCATGCATAATGTTACATCAAGTTTTATTTTTTATGAGATGCAAACAATTGGAGCAAAAAAGAGACAAAAATTTAGAGAAAATATTTTATTGATTGTTAAAAGTGAGACCATTTGTCCCAAAATGTGCTGAAACATGTCAGAAGGACATGGGCATTTCACATTTTTTAAACTATGATTACCTACTTGTTAAGTTTTTGTTAATTAAGTATCGTTATGGTCTATTGATGTATGAGGTGAAAACTATGAAAGTAGACTTACCAGCAAATCCGTTTCTAGATATATTTCATGACAGCACTGTAGAAGGTTGATTCCCTACCCTAATAGGGACAGAGAACACAAAGAGGTGAAATAGTCCCTCCTCATTGACTGTCCAAAGGATTTTTCTAGTGCCAAAAGAACAACAGACATATGCACAAAAAAACCTGTTTGATGTTCCTAGAGTTCTTTTTTGAGAGGACAAATTCAGATTCACTCCAAAGACTCTCAGGAAATTTTTCAAAACCACATTACTAAGTTTTGTTTGACCTCATCTAATCAATAAATGAAGATAAAGTTTCTTGAAAATAAATGTTGATGTCAGAAGTCCAGGGACGACTGCGACCTGAACGCAGCGCCTTAGACCGCTCGGCCATCCTGACTTCGATATGCAATTGGAACTTAACTCCTTCCATGCTAGTCAGCAGAAATGTTACCATCCCTTGTGATTAAAAACTTGTCACACCACCCCAAAAAAGTCAATAAATAACATTTTTTATATGCGTACTTTTCGTCTGCATTAATTTTTAAACCTCCATTTATTTTGTTTGGATATTAGAAATGTTAGATTTCTCACAAATGCGGTGATGCACCACATTTCTTCAGAAACTACTGTTTGGCCACACAGCAGGGCTTTGAAAGGAAGAGCCCTATTTGGGTTTTGCAATGCAGATTTTGCAGGAATACCTTGCAGATGAAATTTGCAGAGTACCAAAACAGCAGAAAACCTCCCAAAGTGACCACATTTTAGAAATTATTTTGCACAATGAGTTAATCAACACCTGCAATTACTATTGTCAGCCTATAGGTGTTTTCACTCTGAACCATCCAGCATTGCAAGTATGCCAGTTTAGTGCCCAGCTTTTGCTTGCAGAGACAAGCAACCCATACATTTTTAAGTGGGCTCTACTCACTGGAGCAATGTCAAATATGTAGATGCTTTGTCTCACCATTAAAGTAGAAACCTCCTATATTTCAAATTAAAGATGACGGACCTGTGTGGAGCTTGTGTTTTTTGCCTTTTTGACTTTGTCCACAGCATATTTTTTAAGGACATTTGTCTCAGTAATGCCTCAGTGTTTCAAAGTCAAACAAGCTGACTATAATCATTCAGCTAGTGTCTGATAAGTGCTGTCTGTTTCAGCTATCAGGTTACCTTTTAATCCTCTTACAGCTAAGTCAATCTGAAATAAAACAAAATAGAGGAAAAATTACTAAAAAACATTCATGTGTTCAAAAGGAAAAAGTTACCGTTTCTCAAATTTTTAACATTTTGTTTTCTGTAGATAGTTAAGATTTTTAGGCCTTTTGATCATGATCAGTCCATGTGCTTTGTTTAATATCTCCTTAAAATGTAAACGGTGAAGAAAAAGCATTTTGCCAAAACACGGGATTGGACCAGGGACCTTTAGATATTCAGTCTAACGCTCTCCCAACTGAGCTATTTCGGCCATATCTATACATTTTCTGGGGGGTTTGACACTCTGCAAATGTCAAGTGTCACACATGGAGGGATATATTATAATTTTTCATTTGACTGTTTTTTGAAGCATGATTTCTATTTGAAACGCCTTCCATTTTGCTGTACATATTTAATAACATTCATTAACTATTTGTGAATGAGTAGAAAAAGACAGCAATTTTGCCATTGAATTTTTACATTTTCAGTTTGTCTCCATGCACCAGTATAATTCTGACCCTGTGCTTCTAGAATAGGTCATGGTCGCACATAAAACACAATTTGCATGCATAATGTTACATCAAGTTTTATTTTTTATGAGATGCAAACAATTGGAGCAAAAAAGAGACAAAAATTTAGAGAAAATATTTTATTGATTGTTAAAAGTGAGACCATTTGTCCCAAAATGTGCTGAAACATGTCAGAATGACATGGGCATTTCACATTTTTTAAACTATGATTACCTACTTGTTAAGTTTTTGTTAATTAAGTATCGTTATGGTCTATTGATGTATGAGGTGAAAACTATGAAAGTAGACTTACCAGCAAATCCGTTTCTAGATATATTTCATGACAGCACTGTAGAAGGTTGATTCCCTACCCTAATAGGGACAGAGAACACAAAGAGGTGAAATAGTCCCTCCTCATTGACTGTCCAAAGGATTTTTCTAGTGCCAAAAGAACAACAGACATATGCACAAAAAAACCTGTTTGATGTTCCTAGAGTTCTTTTTTGAGAGGACAAATTCAGATTCACTCCAAAGACTCTCAGGAAATTTTTCAAAACCACATTACTAAGTTTTGTTTGACCTCATCTAATCAATAAATGAAGATAAAGTTTCTTGAAATTAAATGTTGATGTCAGAAGTGGGATTTGAACCCACGCCTCCAGGGAAGACTGTGACCTGCGACTGCGACAAAATAGAGGAAAAATTACTAAAAAACATTCATGTGTTCAAAAGGAAAAAGTTACCGTTTCTCAAATTTTTAACAGAGACTGCCACCTGAACGCAGCGCCTTAGACCGCTCGGCCATCCTGACTTCGATATGCAATTGGAACTTAACTCCTTCCATGCTAGTCAGCAGAAATGTTACCATCCCTTGTGATTAAAAACTTGTCACACCACCCCAAAAAAGTCAATAAATAACATTTTTTATATGCGTACTTTTCGTCTGCATTAATTTTTAAACCTCCATTTATTTTGTTTGGATATTAGAAATGTTAGATTTCTCACAAATGCGGTGATGCACCACATTTCTTCAGAAGCTACTGTTTGGCCACACAGCAGGGCTTTGAAAGGAAGAGCCCTATTTGGGTTTTGCAATGCAGATTTTGCAGGAATACCTTGCAGATGAAATTTGCAGAGTACCAAAACAGCAGAAAACCTCCCAAAGTGACCACATTTTAGAAATTATTTTGCACAATGAGTTAATCAACACCTGCAATTACTATTGTCAGCCTATAGGTGTTTTCACTCTGAACCATCCAGCATTGCAAGTATGCCAGTTTAGTGCCCAGCTTTTGCTTGCAGAGACAAGCAACCCATACATTTTTAAGTGGGCTCTACTCACTGGAGCAATGTCAAATATGTAGATGCTTTGTCTCACCATTAAAGTAGAAACCTCCTATATTTCAAATTAAAGATGACGGACCTGTGTGGAGCTTGTGTTTTTTGCCTTTTTGACTTTGTCCACAGCATATTTTTTAAGGACATTTGTCTCAGTAATGCCTCAGTGTTTCAAAGTCAAACAAGCTGACTATAATCATTCAGCTAGTGTCTGATAAGTGCTGTCTGTTTCAGCTATCAGGTTACCTTTTAATCCTCTTACAGCTAAGTCAATCTGAAATAAAACAAAATAGAGGAAAAATTACTAAAAAACATTCATGTGTTCAAAAGGAAAAAGTTACCGTTTCTCAAATTTTTAACATTTTGTTTTCTGTAGATAGTTAAGATTTTTAGGCCTTTTGATCATGATCAGTCCATGTGCTTTGTTTAATATCTCCTTAAAATGTAAACGGTGAAGAAAAAGCATTTTGCCGAAACCCGGGATTGGACCAGGGACCTTTAGATCTTCAGTCTAACGCTCTCCCAACTGAGCTATTTCGGCCATATTTATACATTTTCTGGGGGGTTTGACACTCTGCAAATGTCAAGTGTCACACCTGGAGGGATATATTATAATTTTTCATTTGACTGTTTTTTGAAGCATGATTTCTATTTGAAACGCCTTCCATTTTGCTGTACATATTTAATAACATTCATTAACTATTTGTGAATGAGTAGAAAAAGACAGCAATTTTGCCATTGAATTTTTACATTTTCAGTTTGTCTCCATGCACCAGTATAATTCTGACCCTGTGCTTCTAGAATAGGTCATGGTCGCACATAAAACACAATTTGCATGCATAATGTTACATCAAGTTTTATTTTTTATGAGATGCAAACAATTGGAGCAAAAAAGAGACAAAAATTTAGAGAAAATATTTTATTGATTGTTAAAAGTGAGACCATTTGTCCCAAAATGTGCTGAAACATGTCAGAAGGACATGGGCATTTCACATTTTTTAAACTATGATTACCTACTTGTTAAGTTTTTGTTAATTAAGTATCGTTATGGTCTATTGATGTATGAGGTGAAAACTATGAAAGTAGACTTACCAGCAAATCCGTTTCTAGATATATTTCATGACAGCACTTTAGAAGGTTGATTCCCTACCCTAATAGGGACAGAGAACACAAAGAGGTGAAATAGTCCCTCCTCATTGACTGTCCAAAGGATTTTTCTAGTGCCAAAAGAACAACAGACATATGCACAAAAAAACCTGTTTGATGTTCCTAGAGTTCTTTTTTGAGAGGACAAATTCAGATTCACTCCAAAGACTCTCAGGAAATTTTTCAAAACCACATTACTAAGTTTTGTTTGACCTCATCTAATCAATAAATGAAGATAAAGTTTCTTGAAAATAAATGTTGATGTCAGAAGTCCAGGGACGACTGCGACCTGAACGCAGCGCCTTAGACCGCTCGGCCATCCTGACTTCGATATGCAATTGGAACTTAACTCCTTCCATGCTAGTCAGCAGAAATGTTACCATCCCTTGTGATTAAAAACTTGTCACACCACCCCAAAAAAGTCAATAAATAACATTTTTTATATGCGTACTTTTCGTCTGCATTAATTTTTAAACCTCCATTTATTTTGTTTGGATATTAGAAATGTTAGATTTCTCACAAATGCGGTGATGCACCACATTTCTTCAGAAACTACTGTTTGGCCACACAGCAGGGCTTTGAAAGGAAGAGCCCTATTTGGGTTTTGCAATGCAGATTTTGCAGGAATACCTTGCAGATGAAATTTGCAGAGTACCAAAACAGCAGAAAACCTCCCAAAGTGACCACATTTTAGAAATTATTTTGCACAATGAGTTAATCAACACCTGCAATTACTATTGTCAGCCTATAGGTGTTTTCACTCTGAACCATCCAGCATTGCAAGTATGCCAGTTTAGTGCCCAGCTTTTGCTTGCAGAGACAAGCAACCCATACATTTTTAAGTGGGCTCTACTCACTGGAGCAATGTCAAATATGTAGATGCTTTGTCTCACCATTAAAGTAGAAACCTCCTATATTTCAAATTAAAGATGACGGACCTGTGTGGAGCTTGTGTTTTTTGCCTTTTTGACTTTGTCCACAGCATATTTTTTAAGGACATTTGTCTCAGTAATGCCTCAGTGTTTCAAAGTCAAACAAGCTGACTATAATCATTCAGCTAGTGTCTGATAAGTGCTGTCTGTTTCAGCTATCAGGTTACCTTTTAATCCTCTTACAGCTAAGTCAATCTGAAATAAAACAAAATAGAGGAAAAATTACTAAAAAACATTCATGTGTTCAAAAGGAAAAAGTTACCGTTTCTCAAATTTTTAACATTTTGTTTTCTGTAGATAGTTAAGATTTTTAGGCCTTTTGATCATGATCAGTCCATGTGCTTTGTTTAATATCTCCTTAAAATGTAAACGGTGAAGAAAAAGCATTTTGCCAAAACACGGGATTGGACCAGGGACCTTTAGATATTCAGTCTAACGCTCTCCCAACTGAGCTATTTCGGCCATATCTATACATTTTCTGGGGGGTTTGACACTCTGCAAATGTCAAGTGTCACACATGGAGGGATATATTATAATTTTTCATTTGACTGTTTTTTGAAGCATGATTTCTATTTGAAACGCCTTCCATTTTGCTGTACATATTTAATAACATTCATTAACTATTTGTGAATGAGTAGAAAAAGACAGCAATTTTGCCATTGAATTTTTACATTTTCAGTTTGTCTCCATGCACCAGTATAATTCTGACCCTGTGCTTCTAGAATAGGTCATGGTCGCACATAAAACACAATTTGCATGCATAATGTTACATCAAGTTTTATTTTTTATGAGATGCAAACAATTGGAGCAAAAAAGAGACAAAAATTTAGAGAAAATATTTTATTGATTGTTAAAAGTGAGACCATTTGTCCCAAAATGTGCTGAAACATGTCAGAATGACATGGGCATTTCACATTTTTTAAACTATGATTACCTACTTGTTAAGTTTTTGTTAATTAAGTATCGTTATGGTCTATTGATGTATGAGGTGAAAACTATGAAAGTAGACTTACCAGCAAATCCGTTTCTAGATATATTTCATGACAGCACTGTAGAAGGTTGATTCCCTACCCTAATAGGGACAGAGAACACAAAGAGGTGAAATAGTCCCTCCTCATTGACTGTCCAAAGGATTTTTCTAGTGCCAAAAGAACAACAGACATATGCACAAAAAAACCTGTTTGATGTTCCTAGAGTTCTTTTTTGAGAGGACAAATTCAGATTCACTCCAAAGACTCTCAGGAAATTTTTCAAAACCACATTACTAAGTTTTGTTTGACCTCATCTAATCAATAAATGAAGATAAAGTTTCTTGAAATTAAATGTTGATGTCAGAAGTGGGATTTGAACCCACGCCTCCAGGGAAGACTGTGACCTGCGACTGCGACAAAATAGAGGAAAAATTACTAAAAAACATTCATGTGTTCAAAAGGAAAAAGTTACCGTTTCTCAAATTTTTAACAGAGACTGCCACCTGAACGCAGCGCCTTAGACCGCTCGGCCATCCTGACTTCGATATGCAATTGGAACTTAACTCCTTCCATGCTAGTCAGCAGAAATGTTACCATCCCTTGTGATTAAAAACTTGTCACACCACCCCAAAAAAGTCAATAAATAACATTTTTTATATGCGTACTTTTCGTCTGCATTAATTTTTAAACCTCCATTTATTTTGTTTGGATATTAGAAATGTTAGATTTCTCACAAATGCGGTGATGCACCACATTTCTTCAGAAGCTACTGTTTGGCCACACAGCAGGGCTTTGAAAGGAAGAGCCCTATTTGGGTTTTGCAATGCAGATTTTGCAGGAATACCTTGCAGATGAAATTTGCAGAGTACCAAAACAGCAGAAAACCTCCCAAAGTGACCACATTTTAGAAATTATTTTGCACAATGAGTTAATCAACACCTGCAATTACTATTGTCAGCCTATAGGTGTTTTCACTCTGAACCATCCAGCATTGCAAGTATGCCAGTTTAGTGCCCAGCTTTTGCTTGCAGAGACAAGCAACCCATACATTTTTAAGTGGGCTCTACTCACTGGAGCAATGTCAAATATGTAGATGCTTTGTCTCACCATTAAAGTAGAAACCTCCTATATTTCAAATTAAAGATGACGGACCTGTGTGGAGCTTGTGTTTTTTGCCTTTTTGACTTTGTCCACAGCATATTTTTTAAGGACATTTGTCTCAGTAATGCCTCAGTGTTTCAAAGTCAAACAAGCTGACTATAATCATTCAGCTAGTGTCTGATAAGTGCTGTCTGTTTCAGCTATCAGGTTACCTTTTAATCCTCTTACAGCTAAGTCAATCTGAAATAAAACAAAATAGAGGAAAAATTACTAAAAAACATTCATGTGTTCAAAAGGAAAAAGTTACCGTTTCTCAAATTTTTAACATTTTGTTTTCTGTAGATAGTTAAGATTTTTAGGCCTTTTGATCATGATCAGTCCATGTGCTTTGTTTAATATCTCCTTAAAATGTAAACGGTGAAGAAAAAGCATTTTGCCGAAACCCGGGATTGGACCAGGGACCTTTAGATCTTCAGTCTAACGCTCTCCCAACTGAGCTATTTCGGCCATATTTATACATTTTCTGGGGGGTTTGACACTCTGCAAATGTCAAGTGTCACACCTGGAGGGATATATTATAATTTTTCATTTGACTGTTTTTTGAAGCATGATTTCTATTTGAAACGCCTTCCATTTTGCTGTACATATTTAATAACATTCATTAACTATTTGTGAATGAGTAGAAAAAGACAGCAATTTTGCCATTGAATTTTTACATTTTCAGTTTGTCTCCATGCACCAGTATAATTCTGACCCTGTGCTTCTAGAATAGGTCATGGTCGCACATAAAACACAATTTGCATGCATAATGTTACATCAAGTTTTATTTTTTATGAGATGCAAACAATTGGAGCAAAAAAGAGACAAAAATTTAGAGAAAATATTTTATTGATTGTTAAAAGTGAGACCATTTGTCCCAAAATGTGCTGAAACATGTCAGAAGGACATGGGCATTTCACATTTTTTAAACTATGATTACCTACTTGTTAAGTTTTTGTTAATTAAGTATCGTTATGGTCTATTGATGTATGAGGTGAAAACTATGAAAGTAGACTTACCAGCAAATCCGTTTCTAGATATATTTCATGACAGCACTGTAGAAGGTTGATTCCCTACCCTAATAGGGACAGAGAACACAAAGAGGTGAAATAGTCCCTCCTCATTGACTGTCCAAAGGATTTTTCTAGTGCCAAAAGAACAACAGACATATGCACAAAAAAACCTGTTTGATGTTCCTAGAGTTCTTTTTTGAGAGGACAAATTCAGATTCACTCCAAAGACTCTCAGGAAATTTTTCAAAACCACATTACTAAGTTTTGTTTGACCTCATCTAATCAATAAATGAAGATAAAGTTTCTTGAAAATAAATGTTGATGTCAGAAGTCCAGGGACGACTGCGACCTGAACGCAGCGCCTTAGACCGCTCGGCCATCCTGACTTCGATATGCAATTGGAACTTAACTCCTTCCATGCTAGTCAGCAGAAATGTTACCATCCCTTGTGATTAAAAACTTGTCACACCACCCCAAAAAAGTCAATAAATAACATTTTTTATATGCGTACTTTTCGTCTGCATTAATTTTTAAACCTCCATTTATTTTGTTTGGATATTAGAAATGTTAGATTTCTCACAAATGCGGTGATGCACCACATTTCTTCAGAAACTACTGTTTGGCCACACAGCAGGGCTTTGAAAGGAAGAGCCCTATTTGGGTTTTGCAATGCAGATTTTGCAGGAATACCTTGCCGATGAAATTTGCAGAGTACCAAAACAGCAGAAAACCTCCCAAAGTGACCACATTTTAGAAATTATTTTGCACAATGAGTTAATCAACACCTGCAATTACTATTGTCAGCCTATAGGTGTTTTCACTCTGAACCATCCAGCATTGCAAGTATGCCAGTTTAGTGCCCAGCTTTTGCTTGCAGAGACAAGCAACCCATACATTTTTAAGTGGGCTCTACTCACTGGAGCAATGTCAAATATGTAGATGCTTTGTCTCACCATTAAAGTAGAAACCTCCTATATTTCAAATTAAAGATGACGGACCTGTGTGGAGCTTGTGTTTTTTGCCTTTTTGACTTTGTCCACAGCATATTTTTTAAGGACATTTGTCTCAGTAATGCCTCAGTGTTTCAAAGTCAAACAAGCTGACTATAATCATTCAGCTAGTGTCTGATAAGTGCTGTCTGTTTCAGCTATCAGGTTACCTTTTAATCCTCTTACAGCTAAGTCAATCTGAAATAAAACAAAATAGAGGAAAAATTACTAAAAAACATTCATGTGTTCAAAAGGAAAAAGTTACCGTTTTTCAAATTTTTAACATTTTGTTTTCTGTAGTTAAGATTTTTAGGCCTTTTGATCATGATCAGTCCATGTGCTTTGTTTAATATCTCCTTAAAATGTAAACGGTGAAGAAAAAGCATTTTGCCGAAACCCGGGATTGGACCAGGGACCTTTAGATCTTCAGTCTAACGCTCTCCCAACTGAGCTATTTCGGCCATATCTATACATTTTCTGGGGGGTTTGACACTCTGCAAATGTCAAGTGTCACACCTGGAGGGATATATTATAATTTTTCATTTGACTGTTTTTTGAAGCATGATTTCTATTTGAAACGCCTTCCATTTTGCTGTACATATTTAATAACATTCATTAACTATTTGTGAATGAGTAGAAAAAGACAGCAATTTTGCCATTGAATTTTTACATTTTCAGTTTGTCTCCATGCACCAGTATAATTCTGACCCTGTGCTTCTAGAATAGGTCATGGTCGCACATTAAACACAATTTGCATGCATAATGTTACATCAAGTTTTATTTTTTATGAGATGCAAACAATTGGAGCAAAAAAGAGACAAAAATTTAGAGAAAATATTTTATTGATTGTTAAAAGTGAGACCATTTGTCCCAAAATGTGCTGAAACATGTCAGAAGGACATGGGCATTTCACATTTTTTAAACTATGATTACCTACTTGTTAAGTTTTTGTTAATTAAGTATCGTTATGGTCTATTGATGTATGAGGTGAAAACTATGAAAGTAGACTTACCAGCAAATCCGTTTCTAGATATATTTCATGACAGCACTGTAGAAGGTTGATTCCCTACCCTAATAGGGACAGAGAACACAAAGAGGTGAAATAGTCCCTCCTCATTGACTGTCCAAAGGATTTTTCTAGTGCCAAAAGAACAACAGACATATGCACAAAAAAACCTGTTTGATGTTCCTAGAGTTCTTTTTTGAGAGGACAAATTCAGATTCACTCCAAAGACTCTCAGGAAATTTTTCAAAACCACATTACTAAGTTTTGTTTGACCTCATCTAATCAATAAATGAAGATAAAGTTTCTTGAAATTAAATGTTGATGTCAGAAGTGGGATTTAAACCCACGCCTCCAGGGAAGACTGCGACCTGAACACAGCGCCTTAGACCGCTCGGCCATCCTGACTTCGCTATGCAATTGGAACTTAACTCCTTCCATGCTAGTCAGCAGAAATGTTACCATCCCTTGTGATTAAAAACTTGTCACACCACCCCAAAAAAGTCAATAAATAACATTTTTTATATGCGTACTTTTCGTCTGCATTAATTTTTAAACCTCCATTTATTTTGTTTGGATATTAGAAATGTTAGATTTCTCACAAATGCAGTGATGCACCACATTTCTTCAGAAACTACTGTTTGGCCACACAGCAGGGCTTTGAAAGGAAGAGCCCTATTTGGGTTTTGCAATGCAGATTTTGCAGGAATACCTTGCAGATGAAATTTGCAGAGTACCAAAACAGCAGAAAACCTCCAAAAGTGACCACATTTTAGAAATTATTTTGCACAATGAGTTAATCAACACCTGCAATTACTATTGTCAGCCTATAGGTGTTTTCACTCTGAACCATCCAGCATTGCAAGTATGCCAGTTTAGTGCCCAGCTTTTGCTTGCAGAGACAAGCAACCCATACATTTTTAAGTGGGCTCTACTCACTGGAGCAATGTCAAATATGTAGATGCTTTGTCTCACCATTAAAGTAGAAACCTCCTATATTTCAAATTAAAGATGACGGACCTGTGTGGAGCTTGTGTTTTTTGCCTTTTTGACTTTGTCCACAGCATATTTTTTAAGGACATTTGTCTCAGTAATGCCTCAGTGTTTCAAAGTCAAACAAGCTGACTATAATCATTCAGCTAGTGTCTGATAAGTGCTGTCTGTTTCAGCTATCAGGTTACCTTTTAATCCTCTTACAGCTAAGTCAATCTGAAATAAAACAAAATAGAGGAAAAATTACTAAAAAACATTCATGTGTTCAAAAGGAAAAAGTTACCGTTTTTCCAATTTTTAACATTTTGTTTTCTGTAGATGGTTAAGATTTTTAGGCCTTTTGATCATGATCAGTCCATGTGCTTTGTTTAATATCTCCTTAAAATGTAAACGGTGAAGAAAAAGCATTTTGCCGAAACCCGGGATTGGACCAGGGACCTTTAGATCTTCAGTCTAACGCTCTCCCAACTGAGATATTTCGGCCATATCTATACATTTTCTGGGGGGTTTGACACTCTGCAAATGTCAAGTGTCACACCTGGAGGGATATATTATAATTTTTCATTTGACTGTTTTTTGAAGCATGATTTCTATTTGAAACGCCTTCCATTTTGCTGTACATATTTAATAACATTCATTAACTATTTGTGAATGAGTAGAAAAAGACAGCAATTTTGCCATTGAATTTTTACATTTTCAGTTTGTCTCCATGCACCAGTATAATTCTGACCCTGTGCTTCTAGAATAGGTCATGGTCGCACATTAAACACAATTTGCATGCATAATGTTACATCAAGTTTTATTTTTTATGAGATGCAAACAATTGGAGCAAAAAAGAGACAAAAATTTAGAGAAAATATTTTATTGATTGTTAAAAGTGAGACCATTTGTCCCAAAATGTGCTGAAACATGTCAGAAGGACATGGGCATTTCACATTTTTTAAACTATGATTACCTACTTGTTAAGTTTTTGTTAATTAAGTATCGTTATGGTCTATTGATGTATGAGGTGAAAACTATGAAAGTAGACTTACCAGCAAATCCGTTTCTAGATATATTTCATGACAGCACTGTAGAAGGTTGATTCCCTACCCTAATAGGGACAGAGAACACAAAGAGGTGAAATAGTCCCTCCTCATTGACTGTCCAAAGGATTTTTCTAGTGCCAAAAGAACAACAGACATATGCACAAAAAAACCTGTTTGATGTTCCTAGAGTTCTTTTTTGAGAGGACAAATTCAGATTCACTCCAAAGACTCTCAGGAAATTTTTCAAAACCACATTACTAAGTTTTGTTTGACCTCATCTAATCAATAAATGAAGATAAAGTTTCTTGAAATTAAATGTTGATGTCAGAAGTGGGATTTAAACCCACGCCTCCAGGGAAGACTGCGACCTGAACACAGCGCCTTAGACCGCTCGGCCATCCTGACTTCGCTATGCAATTGGAACTTAACTCCTTCCATGCTAGTCAGCAGAAATGTTACCATCCCTTGTGATTAAAAACTTGTCACACCACCCCAAAAAAGTCAATAAATAACATTTTTTATATGCGTACTTTTCGTCTGCATTAATTTTTAAACCTCCATTTATTTTGTTTGGATATTAGAAATGTTAGATTTCTCACAAATGCAGTGATGCACCACATTTCTTCAGAAACTACTGTTTGGCCACACAGCAGGGCTTTGAAAGGAAGAGCCCTATTTGGGTTTTGCAATGCAGATTTTGCAGGAATACCTTGCAGATGAAATTTGCAGAGTACCAAAACAGCAGAAAACCTCCAAAAGTGACCACATTTTAGAAATTATTTTGCACAATGAGTTAATCAACACCTGCAATTACTATTGTCAGCCTATAGGTGTTTTCACTCTGAACCATCCAGCATTGCAAGTATGCCAGTTTAGTGCCCAGCTTTTGCTTGCAGAGACAAGCAACCCATACATTTTTAAGTGGGCTCTACTCACTGGAGCAATGTCAAATATGTAGATGCTTTGTCTCACCATTAAAGTAGAAACCTCCTATATTTCAAATTAAAGATGACGGACCTGTGTGGAGCTTGTGTTTTTTGCCTTTTTGACTTTGTCCACAGCATATTTTTTAAGGACATTTGTCTCAGTAATGCCTCAGTGTTTCAAAGTCAAACAAGCTGACTATAATCATTCAGCTAGTGTCTGATAAGTGCTGTCTGTTTCAGCTATCAGGTTACCTTTTAATCCTCTTACAGCTAAGTCAATCTGAAATAAAACAAAATAGAGGAAAAATTACTAAAAAACATTCATGTGTTCAAAAGGAAAAAGTTACCGTTTCTCAAATTTTTAACATTTTGTTTTCTGTAGATAGTTAAGATTTTTAGGCCTTTTGATCATGATCAGTCCATGTGCTTTGTTTAATATCTCCTTAAAATGTAAACGGTGAAGAAAAAGCATTTTGCCGAAACCCGGGATTGGACCAGGGACCTTTAGATCTTCAGTCTAACGCTCTCCCAACTGAGCTATTTCGGCCATATCTATACATTTTCTGGGGGGGTTGACACTCTGCAAATGTCAAGTGTCACACCTGGAGGGATATATTATAATTTTTCATTTGACTGTTTTTTGAAGCATGATTTCTATTTGAAACGCCTTCCATTTTGCTGTACATATTTAATAACATTCATTAACTATTTGTGAATGAGTAGAAAAAGACAGCAATTTTGCCATTGAATTTTTACATTTTCAGTTTGTCTCCATGCACCAGTATAATTCTGACCCTGTGCTTCTAGAATAGGTCATGGTCGCACATAAAACACAATTTGCATGCATAATGTTACATCAAGTTTTATTTTTTATGAGATGCAAACAATTGGAGCAAAAAAGAGACAAAAATTTAGAGAAAATATTTTATTGATTGTTAAAAGTGAGACCATTTGTCCCAAAATGTGCTGAAACATGTCAGAAGGACATGGGCATTTCACATTTTTTAAACTATGATTACCTACTTGTTAAGTTTTTGTTAATTAAGTATCGTTATGGTCTATTGATGTATGAGGTGAAAACTATGAAAGTAGACTTACCAGCAAATCCGTTTCTAGATATATTTCATGACAGCACTGTAGAAGGTTGATTCCCTACCCTAATAGGGACAGAGAACACAAAGAGGTGAAATAGTCCCTCCTCATTGACTGTCCAAAGGATTTTTCTAGTGCCAAAAGAACAACAGACATATGCACAAAAAAACCTGTTTGATGTTCCTAGAGTTCTTTTTTGAGAGGACAAATTCAGATTCACTCCAAAGACTCTCAGGGAATTTTTCAAAACCACATTACTAAGTTTTGTTTGACCTCATCTAATCAATAAATGAAGATAAAGTTTCTTGAAAATAAATGTTGATGTCAGAAGTCCAGGGACGACTGCGACCTGAACGCAGCGCCTTAGACCGCTCGGCCATCCTGACTTCGATATGCAATTGGAACTTAACTCCTTCCATGCTAGTCAGCAGAAATGTTACCATCCCTTGTGATTAAAAACTTGTCACACCACCCCAAAAAAGTCAATAAATAACATTTTTTATATGCGTACTTTTCGTCTGCATTAATTTTTAAACCTCCATTTATTTTGTTTGGATATTAGAAATGTTAGATTTCTCACAAATGCGGTGATGCACCACATTTCTTCAGAAACTACTGTTTGGCCACACAGCAGGGCTTTGAAAGGAAGAGCCCTATTTGGGTTTTGCAATGCAGATTTTGCAGGAATACCTTGCAGATGAAATTTGCAGAGTACCAAAACAGCAGAAAACCTCCCAAAGTGACCACATTTTAGAAATTATTTTGCACAATGAGTTAATCAACACCTGCAATTACTATTGTCAGCCTATAGGTGTTTTCACTCTGAACCATCCAGCATTGCAAGTATGCCAGTTTAGTGCCCAGCTTTTGCTTGCAGAGACAAGCAACCCATACATTTTTAAGTGGGCTCTACTCACTGGAGCAATGTCAAATATGTAGATGCTTTGTCTCACCATTAAAGTAGAAACCTCCTATATTTCAAATTAAAGATGACGGACCTGTGTGGAGCTTGTGTTTTTTGCCTTTTTGACTTTGTCCACAGCATATTTTTTAAGGACATTTGTCTCAGTAATGCCTCAGTGTTTCAAAGTCAAACAAGCTGACTATAATCATTCAGCTAGTGTCTGATAAGTGCTGTCTGTTTCAGCTATCAGGTTACCTTTTAATCCTCTTACAGCTAAGTCAATCTGAAATAAAACAAAATAGAGGAAAAATTACTAAAAAACATTCATGTGTTCAAAAGGAAAAAGTTACCGTTTCTCAAATTTTTAACATTTTGTTTTCTGTAGATAGTTAAGATTTTTAGGCCTTTTGATCATGATCAGTCCATGTGCTTTGTTTAATATCTCCTTAAAATGTAAACGGTGAAGAAAAAGCATTTTGCCAAAACACGGGATTGGACCAGGGACCTTTAGATATTCAGTCTAACGCTCTCCCAACTGAGCTATTTCGGCCATATCTATACATTTTCTGGGGGGTTTGACACTCTGCAAATGTCAAGTGTCACACATGGAGGGATATATTATAATTTTTCATTTGACTGTTTTTTGAAGCATGATTTCTATTTGAAACGCCTTCCATTTTGCTGTACATATTTAATAACATTCATTAACTATTTGTGAATGAGTAGAAAAAGACAGCAATTTTGCCATTGAATTTTTACATTTTCAGTTTGTCTCCATGCACCAGTATAATTCTGACCCTGTGCTTCTAGAATAGGTCATGGTCGCACATAAAACACAATTTGCATGCATAATGTTACATCAAGTTTTATTTTTTATGAGATGCAAACAATTGGAGCAAAAAAGAGACAAAAATTTAGAGAAAATATTTTATTGATTGTTAAAAGTGAGACCATTTGTCCCAAAATGTGCTGAAACATGTCAGAATGACATGGGCATTTCACATTTTTTAAACTATGATTACCTACTTGTTATGTTTTTGTTAATTAAGTATCGTTATGGTCTATTGATGTATGAGGTGAAAACTATGAAAGTAGACTTACCAGCAAATCCGTTTCTAGATATATTTCATGACAGCACTGTAGAAGGTTGATTCCCTACCCTAATAGGGACAGAGAACACAAAGAGGTGAAATAGTCCCTCCTCATTGACTGTCCAAAGGATTTTTCTAGTGCCAAAAGAACAACAGACATATGCACAAAAAAACCTGTTTGATGTTCCTAGAGTTCTTTTTTGAGAGGACAAATTCAGATTCACTCCAAAGACTCTCAGGAAATTTTTCAAAACCACATTACTAAGTTTTGTTTGACCTCATCTAATCAATAAATGAAGATAAAGTTTCTTGAAATTAAATGTTGATGTCAGAAGTGGGATTTGAACCCACGCCTCCAGGGAAGACTGTGACCTGCGACTGCGACAAAATAGAGGAAAAATTACTAAAAAACATTCATGTGTTCAAAAGGAAAAAGTTACCGTTTCTCAAATTTTTAACAGAGACTGCCACCTGAACGCAGCGCCTTAGACCGCTCGGCCATCCTGACTTCGATATGCAATTGGAACTTAACTCCTTCCATGCTAGTCAGCAGAAATGTTACCATCCCTTGTGATTAAAAACTTGTCACACCACCCCAAAAAAGTCAATAAATAACATTTTTTATATGCGTACTTTTCGTCTGCATTAATTTTTAAACCTCCATTTATTTTGTTTGGATATTAGAAATGTTAGATTTCTCACAAATGCGGTGATGCACCACATTTCTTCAGAAGCTACTGTTTGGCCACACAGCAGGGCTTTGAAAGGAAGAGCCCTATTTGGGTTTTGCAATGCAGATTTTGCAGGAATACCTTGCAGATGAAATTTGCAGAGTACCAAAACAGCAGAAAACCTCCCAAAGTGACCACATTTTAGAAATTATTTTGCACAATGAGTTAATCAACACCTGCAATTACTATTGTCAGCCTATAGGTGTTTTCACTCTGAACCATCCAGCATTGCAAGTATGCCAGTTTAGTGCCCAGCTTTTGCTTGCAGAGACAAGCAACCCATACATTTTTAAGTGGGCTCTACTCACTGGAGCAATGTCAAATATGTAGATGCTTTGTCTCACCATTAAAGTAGAAACCTCCTATATTTCAAATTAAAGATGACGGACCTGTGTGGAGCTTGTGTTTTTTGCCTTTTTGACTTTGTCCACAGCATATTTTTTAAGGACATTTGTCTCAGTAATGCCTCAGTGTTTCAAAGTCAAACAAGCTGACTATAATCATTCAGCTAGTGTCTGATAAGTGCTGTCTGTTTCAGCTATCAGGTTACCTTTTAATCCTCTTACAGCTAAGTCAATCTGAAATAAAACAAAATAGAGGAAAAATTACTAAAAAACATTCATGTGTTCAAAAGGAAAAAGTTACCGTTTCTCAAATTTTTAACATTTTGTTTTCTGTAGATAGTTAAGATTTTTAGGCCTTTTGATCATGATCAGTCCATGTGCTTTGTTTAATATCTCCTTAAAATGTAAACGGTGAAGAAAAAGCATTTTGCCGAAACCCGGGATTGGACCAGGGACCTTTAGATCTTCAGTCTAACGCTCTCCCAACTGAGCTATTTCGGCCATATTTATACATTTTCTGGGGGGTTTGACACTCTGCAAATGTCAAGTGTCACACCTGGAGGGATATATTATAATTTTTCATTTGACTGTTTTTTGAAGCATGATTTCTATTTGAAACGCCTTCCATTTTGCTGTACATATTTAATAACATTCATTAACTATTTGTGAATGA
This sequence comes from Dendrobates tinctorius, assembly GCF_039654945.1. Taxonomy (NCBI): domain Eukaryota; kingdom Metazoa; phylum Chordata; class Amphibia; order Anura; family Dendrobatidae; genus Dendrobates; species Dendrobates tinctorius. The sequence continues at coordinate 3,286,216 of NW_027362016.1, read as the reverse complement.
GTAGAAAAAGACAGCAATTTTGCCATTGAATTTTTACATTTTCAGTTTGTCTCCATGCACCAGTATAATTCTGACCCTGTGCTTCTAGAATAGGTCATGGTCGCTCATAAAACACAATTTGCATGCATAATGTTACATCAAGTTTTATTTTTTATGAGATGCAAACAATTGGAGCAAAAAAGAGACAAAAATTTAGAGAAAATATTTTATTGATTGTTAAAAGTGAGACCATTTGTCCCAAAATGTGCTGAAACATGTCAGAAGGACATGGGCATTTCACATTTTTTAAACTATGATTACCTACTTGTTAAGTTTTTGTTAATTAAGTATCGTTATGGTCTATTGATGTATGAGGTGAAAACTATGAAAGTAGACTTACCAGCAAATCCGTTTCTAGATATATTTCATGACAGCACTTTAGAAGGTTGATTCCCTACCCTAATAGGGACAGAGAACACAAAGAGGTGAAATAGTCCCTCCTCATTGACTGTCCAAAGGATTTTTCTAGTGCCAAAAGAACAACAGACATATGCACAAAAAAACCTGTTTGATGTTCCTAGAGTTCTTTTTTGAGAGGACAAATTCAGATTCACTCCAAAGACTCTCAGGAAATTTTTCAAAACCACATTACTAAGTTTTGTTTGACCTCATCTAATCAATAAATGAAGATAAAGTTTCTTGAAAATAAATGTTGATGTCAGAAGTCCAGGGACGACTGCGACCTGAACGCAGCGCCTTAGACCGCTCGGCCATCCTGACTTCGATATGCAATTGGAACTTAACTCCTTCCATGCTAGTCAGCAGAAATGTTACCATCCCTTGTGATTAAAAACTTGTCACACCACCCCAAAAAAGTCAATAAATAACATTTTTTATATGCGTACTTTTCGTCTGCATTAATTTTTAAACCTCCATTTATTTTGTTTGGATATTAGAAATGTTAGATTTCTCACAAATGCGGTGATGCACCACATTTCTTCAGAAACTACTGTTTGGCCACACAGCAGGGCTTTGAAAGGAAGAGCCCTATTTGGGTTTTGCAATGCAGATTTTGCAGGAATACCTTGCAGATGAAATTTGCAGAGTACCAAAACAGCAGAAAACCTCCCAAAGTGACCACATTTTAGAAATTATTTTGCACAATGAGTTAATCAACACCTGCAATTACTATTGTCAGCCTATAGGTGTTTTCACTCTGAACCATCCAGCATTGCAAGTATGCCAGTTTAGTGCCCAGCTTTTGCTTGCAGAGACAAGCAACCCATACATTTTTAAGTGGGCTCTACTCACTGGAGCAATGTCAAATATGTAGATGCTTTGTCTCACCATTAAAGTAGAAACCTCCTATATTTCAAATTAAAGATGACGGACCTGTGTGGAGCTTGTGTTTTTTGCCTTTTTGACTTTGTCCACAGCATATTTTTTAAGGACATTTGTCTCAGTAATGCCTCAGTGTTTCAAAGTCAAACAAGCTGACTATAATCATTCAGCTAGTGTCTGATAAGTGCTGTCTGTTTCAGCTATCAGGTTACCTTTTAATCCTCTTACAGCTAAGTCAATCTGAAATAAAACAAAATAGAGGAAAAATTACTAAAAAACATTCATGTGTTCAAAAGGAAAAAGTTACCGTTTCTCAAATTTTTAACATTTTGTTTTCTGTAGATAGTTAAGATTTTTAGGCCTTTTGATCATGATCAGTCCATGTGCTTTGTTTAATATCTCCTTAAAATGTAAACGGTGAAGAAAAAGCATTTTGCCAAAACACGGGATTGGACCAGGGACCTTTAGATATTCAGTCTAACGCTCTCCCAACTGAGCTATTTCGGCCATATCTATACATTTTCTGGGGGGTTTGACACTCTGCAAATGTCAAGTGTCACACATGGAGGGATATATTATAATTTTTCATTTGACTGTTTTTTGAAGCATGATTTCTATTTGAAACGCCTTCCATTTTGCTGTACATATTTAATAACATTCATTAACTATTTGTGAATGAGTAGAAAAAGACAGCAATTTTGCCATTGAATTTTTACATTTTCAGTTTGTCTCCATGCACCAGTATAATTCTGACCCTGTGCTTCTAGAATAGGTCATGGTCGCACATAAAACACAATTTGCATGCATAATGTTACATCAAGTTTTATTTTTTATGAGATGCAAACAATTGGAGCAAAAAAGAGACAAAAATTTAGAGAAAATATTTTATTGATTGTTAAAAGTGAGACCATTTGTCCCAAAATGTGCTGAAACATGTCAGAATGACATGGGCATTTCACATTTTTTAAACTATGATTACCTACTTGTTAAGTTTTTGTTAATTAAGTATCGTTATGGTCTATTGATGTATGAGGTGAAAACTATGAAAGTAGACTTACCAGCAAATCCGTTTCTAGATATATTTCATGACAGCACTGTAGAAGGTTGATTCCCTACCCTAATAGGGACAGAGAACACAAAGAGGTGAAATAGTCCCTCCTCATTGACTGTCCAAAGGATTTTTCTAGTGCCAAAAGAACAACAGACATATGCACAAAAAAACCTGTTTGATGTTCCTAGAGTTCTTTTTTGAGAGGACAAATTCAGATTCACTCCAAAGACTCTCAGGAAATTTTTCAAAACCACATTACTAAGTTTTGTTTGACCTCATCTAATCAATAAATGAAGATAAAGTTTCTTGAAATTAAATGTTGATGTCAGAAGTGGGATTTGAACCCACGCCTCCAGGGAAGACTGTGACCTGCGACTGCGACAAAATAGAGGAAAAATTACTAAAAAACATTCATGTGTTCAAAAGGAAAAAGTTACCGTTTCTCAAATTTTTAACAGAGACTGCCACCTGAACGCAGCGCCTTAGACCGCTCGGCCATCCTGACTTCGATATGCAATTGGAACTTAACTCCTTCCATGCTAGTCAGCAGAAATGTTACCATCCCTTGTGATTAAAAACTTGTCACACCACCCCAAAAAAGTCAATAAATAACATTTTTTATATGCGTACTTTTCGTCTGCATTAATTTTTAAACCTCCATTTATTTTGTTTGGATATTAGAAATGTTAGATTTCTCACAAATGCGGTGATGCACCACATTTCTTCAGAAGCTACTGTTTGGCCACACAGCAGGGCTTTGAAAGGAAGAGCCCTATTTGGGTTTTGCAATGCAGATTTTGCAGGAATACCTTGCAGATGAAATTTGCAGAGTACCAAAACAGCAGAAAACCTCCCAAAGTGACCACATTTTAGAAATTATTTTGCACAATGAGTTAATCAACACCTGCAATTACTATTGTCAGCCTATAGGTGTTTTCACTCTGAACCATCCAGCATTGCAAGTATGCCAGTTTAGTGCCCAGCTTTTGCTTGCAGAGACAAGCAACCCATACATTTTTAAGTGGGCTCTACTCACTGGAGCAATGTCAAATATGTAGATGCTTTGTCTCACCATTAAAGTAGAAACCTCCTATATTTCAAATTAAAGATGACGGACCTGTGTGGAGCTTGTGTTTTTTGCCTTTTTGACTTTGTCCACAGCATATTTTTTAAGGACATTTGTCTCAGTAATGCCTCAGTGTTTCAAAGTCAAACAAGCTGACTATAATCATTCAGCTAGTGTCTGATAAGTGCTGTCTGTTTCAGCTATCAGGTTACCTTTTAATCCTCTTACAGCTAAGTCAATCTGAAATAAAACAAAATAGAGGAAAAATTACTAAAAAACATTCATGTGTTCAAAAGGAAAAAGTTACCGTTTCTCAAATTTTTAACATTTTGTTTTCTGTAGATAGTTAAGATTTTTAGGCCTTTTGATCATGATCAGTCCATGTGCTTTGTTTAATATCTCCTTAAAATGTAAACGGTGAAGAAAAAGCATTTTGCCGAAACCCGGGATTGGACCAGGGACCTTTAGATCTTCAGTCTAACGCTCTCCCAACTGAGCTATTTCGGCCATATTTATACATTTTCTGGGGGGTTTGACACTCTGCAAATGTCAAGTGTCACACCTGGAGGGATATATTATAATTTTTCATTTGACTGTTTTTTGAAGCATGATTTCTATTTGAAACGCCTTCCATTTTGCTGTACATATTTAATAACATTCATTAACTATTTGTGAATGAGTAGAAAAAGACAGCAATTTTGCCATTGAATTTTTACATTTTCAGTTTGTCTCCATGCACCAGTATAATTCTGACCCTGTGCTTCTAGAATAGGTCATGGTCGCACATAAAACACAATTTGCATGCATAATGTTACATCAAGTTTTATTTTTTATGAGATGCAAACAATTGGAGCAAAAAAGAGACAAAAATTTAGAGAAAATATTTTATTGATTGTTAAAAGTGAGACCATTTGTCCCAAAATGTGCTGAAACATGTCAGAAGGACATGGGCATTTCACATTTTTTAAACTATGATTACCTACTTGTTAAGTTTTTGTTAATTAAGTATCGTTATGGTCTATTGATGTATGAGGTGAAAACTATGAAAGTAGACTTACCAGCAAATCCGTTTCTAGATATATTTCATGACAGCACTGTAGAAGGTTGATTCCCTACCCTAATAGGGACAGAGAACACAAAGAGGTGAAATAGTCCCTCCTCATTGACTGTCCAAAGGATTTTTCTAGTGCCAAAAGAACAACAGACATATGCACAAAAAAACCTGTTTGATGTTCCTAGAGTTCTTTTTTGAGAGGACAAATTCAGATTCACTCCAAAGACTCTCAGGAAATTTTTCAAAACCACATTACTAAGTTTTGTTTGACCTCATCTAATCAATAAATGAAGATAAAGTTTCTTGAAAATAAATGTTGATGTCAGAAGTCCAGGGACGACTGCGACCTGAACGCAGCGCCTTAGACCGCTCGGCCATCCTGACTTCGATATGCAATTGGAACTTAACTCCTTCCATGCTAGTCAGCAGAAATGTTACCATCCCTTGTGATTAAAAACTTGTCACACCACCCCAAAAAAGTCAATAAATAACATTTTTTATATGCGTACTTTTCGTCTGCATTAATTTTTAAACCTCCATTTATTTTGTTTGGATATTAGAAATGTTAGATTTCTCACAAATGCGGTGATGCACCACATTTCTTCAGAAACTACTGTTTGGCCACACAGCAGGGCTTTGAAAGGAAGAGCCCTATTTGGGTTTTGCAATGCAGATTTTGCAGGAATACCTTGCCGATGAAATTTGCAGAGTACCAAAACAGCAGAAAACCTCCCAAAGTGACCACATTTTAGAAATTATTTTGCACAATGAGTTAATCAACACCTGCAATTACTATTGTCAGCCTATAGGTGTTTTCACTCTGAACCATCCAGCATTGCAAGTATGCCAGTTTAGTGCCCAGCTTTTGCTTGCAGAGACAAGCAACCCATACATTTTTAAGTGGGCTCTACTCACTGGAGCAATGTCAAATATGTAGATGCTTTGTCTCACCATTAAAGTAGAAACCTCCTATATTTCAAATTAAAGATGACGGACCTGTGTGGAGCTTGTGTTTTTTGCCTTTTTGACTTTGTCCACAGCATATTTTTTAAGGACATTTGTCTCAGTAATGCCTCAGTGTTTCAAAGTCAAACAAGCTGACTATAATCATTCAGCTAGTGTCTGATAAGTGCTGTCTGTTTCAGCTATCAGGTTACCTTTTAATCCTCTTACAGCTAAGTCAATCTGAAATAAAACAAAATAGAGGAAAAATTACTAAAAAACATTCATGTGTTCAAAAGGAAAAAGTTACCGTTTTTCAAATTTTTAACATTTTGTTTTCTGTAGTTAAGATTTTTAGGCCTTTTGATCATGATCAGTCCATGTGCTTTGTTTAATATCTCCTTAAAATGTAAACGGTGAAGAAAAAGCATTTTGCCGAAACCCGGGATTGGACCAGGGACCTTTAGATCTTCAGTCTAACGCTCTCCCAACTGAGCTATTTCGGCCATATCTATACATTTTCTGGGGGGTTTGACACTCTGCAAATGTCAAGTGTCACACCTGGAGGGATATATTATAATTTTTCATTTGACTGTTTTTTGAAGCATGATTTCTATTTGAAACGCCTTCCATTTTGCTGTACATATTTAATAACATTCATTAACTATTTGTGAATGAGTAGAAAAAGACAGCAATTTTGCCATTGAATTTTTACATTTTCAGTTTGTCTCCATGCACCAGTATAATTCTGACCCTGTGCTTCTAGAATAGGTCATGGTCGCACATTAAACACAATTTGCATGCATAATGTTACATCAAGTTTTATTTTTTATGAGATGCAAACAATTGGAGCAAAAAAGAGACAAAAATTTAGAGAAAATATTTTATTGATTGTTAAAAGTGAGACCATTTGTCCCAAAATGTGCTGAAACATGTCAGAAGGACATGGGCATTTCACATTTTTTAAACTATGATTACCTACTTGTTAAGTTTTTGTTAATTAAGTATCGTTATGGTCTATTGATGTATGAGGTGAAAACTATGAAAGTAGACTTACCAGCAAATCCGTTTCTAGATATATTTCATGACAGCACTGTAGAAGGTTGATTCCCTACCCTAATAGGGACAGAGAACACAAAGAGGTGAAATAGTCCCTCCTCATTGACTGTCCAAAGGATTTTTCTAGTGCCAAAAGAACAACAGACATATGCACAAAAAAACCTGTTTGATGTTCCTAGAGTTCTTTTTTGAGAGGACAAATTCAGATTCACTCCAAAGACTCTCAGGAAATTTTTCAAAACCACATTACTAAGTTTTGTTTGACCTCATCTAATCAATAAATGAAGATAAAGTTTCTTGAAATTAAATGTTGATGTCAGAAGTGGGATTTAAACCCACGCCTCCAGGGAAGACTGCGACCTGAACACAGCGCCTTAGACCGCTCGGCCATCCTGACTTCGCTATGCAATTGGAACTTAACTCCTTCCATGCTAGTCAGCAGAAATGTTACCATCCCTTGTGATTAAAAACTTGTCACACCACCCCAAAAAAGTCAATAAATAACATTTTTTATATGCGTACTTTTCGTCTGCATTAATTTTTAAACCTCCATTTATTTTGTTTGGATATTAGAAATGTTAGATTTCTCACAAATGCAGTGATGCACCACATTTCTTCAGAAACTACTGTTTGGCCACACAGCAGGGCTTTGAAAGGAAGAGCCCTATTTGGGTTTTGCAATGCAGATTTTGCAGGAATACCTTGCAGATGAAATTTGCAGAGTACCAAAACAGCAGAAAACCTCCAAAAGTGACCACATTTTAGAAATTATTTTGCACAATGAGTTAATCAACACCTGCAATTACTATTGTCAGCCTATAGGTGTTTTCACTCTGAACCATCCAGCATTGCAAGTATGCCAGTTTAGTGCCCAGCTTTTGCTTGCAGAGACAAGCAACCCATACATTTTTAAGTGGGCTCTACTCACTGGAGCAATGTCAAATATGTAGATGCTTTGTCTCACCATTAAAGTAGAAACCTCCTATATTTCAAATTAAAGATGACGGACCTGTGTGGAGCTTGTGTTTTTTGCCTTTTTGACTTTGTCCACAGCATATTTTTTAAGGACATTTGTCTCAGTAATGCCTCAGTGTTTCAAAGTCAAACAAGCTGACTATAATCATTCAGCTAGTGTCTGATAAGTGCTGTCTGTTTCAGCTATCAGGTTACCTTTTAATCCTCTTACAGCTAAGTCAATCTGAAATAAAACAAAATAGAGGAAAAATTACTAAAAAACATTCATGTGTTCAAAAGGAAAAAGTTACCGTTTTTCCAATTTTTAACATTTTGTTTTCTGTAGATGGTTAAGATTTTTAGGCCTTTTGATCATGATCAGTCCATGTGCTTTGTTTAATATCTCCTTAAAATGTAAACGGTGAAGAAAAAGCATTTTGCCGAAACCCGGGATTGGACCAGGGACCTTTAGATCTTCAGTCTAACGCTCTCCCAACTGAGATATTTCGGCCATATCTATACATTTTCTGGGGGGTTTGACACTCTGCAAATGTCAAGTGTCACACCTGGAGGGATATATTATAATTTTTCATTTGACTGTTTTTTGAAGCATGATTTCTATTTGAAACGCCTTCCATTTTGCTGTACATATTTAATAACATTCATTAACTATTTGTGAATGAGTAGAAAAAGACAGCAATTTTGCCATTGAATTTTTACATTTTCAGTTTGTCTCCATGCACCAGTATAATTCTGACCCTGTGCTTCTAGAATAGGTCATGGTCGCACATTAAACACAATTTGCATGCATAATGTTACATCAAGTTTTATTTTTTATGAGATGCAAACAATTGGAGCAAAAAAGAGACAAAAATTTAGAGAAAATATTTTATTGATTGTTAAAAGTGAGACCATTTGTCCCAAAATGTGCTGAAACATGTCAGAAGGACATGGGCATTTCACATTTTTTAAACTATGATTACCTACTTGTTAAGTTTTTGTTAATTAAGTATCGTTATGGTCTATTGATGTATGAGGTGAAAACTATGAAAGTAGACTTACCAGCAAATCCGTTTCTAGATATATTTCATGACAGCACTGTAGAAGGTTGATTCCCTACCCTAATAGGGACAGAGAACACAAAGAGGTGAAATAGTCCCTCCTCATTGACTGTCCAAAGGATTTTTCTAGTGCCAAAAGAACAACAGACATATGCACAAAAAAACCTGTTTGATGTTCCTAGAGTTCTTTTTTGAGAGGACAAATTCAGATTCACTCCAAAGACTCTCAGGAAATTTTTCAAAACCACATTACTAAGTTTTGTTTGACCTCATCTAATCAATAAATGAAGATAAAGTTTCTTGAAATTAAATGTTGATGTCAGAAGTGGGATTTAAACCCACGCCTCCAGGGAAGACTGCGACCTGAACACAGCGCCTTAGACCGCTCGGCCATCCTGACTTCGCTATGCAATTGGAACTTAACTCCTTCCATGCTAGTCAGCAGAAATGTTACCATCCCTTGTGATTAAAAACTTGTCACACCACCCCAAAAAAGTCAATAAATAACATTTTTTATATGCGTACTTTTCGTCTGCATTAATTTTTAAACCTCCATTTATTTTGTTTGGATATTAGAAATGTTAGATTTCTCACAAATGCAGTGATGCACCACATTTCTTCAGAAACTACTGTTTGGCCACACAGCAGGGCTTTGAAAGGAAGAGCCCTATTTGGGTTTTGCAATGCAGATTTTGCAGGAATACCTTGCAGATGAAATTTGCAGAGTACCAAAACAGCAGAAAACCTCCAAAAGTGACCACATTTTAGAAATTATTTTGCACAATGAGTTAATCAACACCTGCAATTACTATTGTCAGCCTATAGGTGTTTTCACTCTGAACCATCCAGCATTGCAAGTATGCCAGTTTAGTGCCCAGCTTTTGCTTGCAGAGACAAGCAACCCATACATTTTTAAGTGGGCTCTACTCACTGGAGCAATGTCAAATATGTAGATGCTTTGTCTCACCATTAAAGTAGAAACCTCCTATATTTCAAATTAAAGATGACGGACCTGTGTGGAGCTTGTGTTTTTTGCCTTTTTGACTTTGTCCACAGCATATTTTTTAAGGACATTTGTCTCAGTAATGCCTCAGTGTTTCAAAGTCAAACAAGCTGACTATAATCATTCAGCTAGTGTCTGATAAGTGCTGTCTGTTTCAGCTATCAGGTTACCTTTTAATCCTCTTACAGCTAAGTCAATCTGAAATAAAACAAAATAGAGGAAAAATTACTAAAAAACATTCATGTGTTCAAAAGGAAAAAGTTACCGTTTCTCAAATTTTTAACATTTTGTTTTCTGTAGATAGTTAAGATTTTTAGGCCTTTTGATCATGATCAGTCCATGTGCTTTGTTTAATATCTCCTTAAAATGTAAACGGTGAAGAAAAAGCATTTTGCCGAAACCCGGGATTGGACCAGGGACCTTTAGATCTTCAGTCTAACGCTCTCCCAACTGAGCTATTTCGGCCATATCTATACATTTTCTGGGGGGGTTGACACTCTGCAAATGTCAAGTGTCACACCTGGAGGGATATATTATAATTTTTCATTTGACTGTTTTTTGAAGCATGATTTCTATTTGAAACGCCTTCCATTTTGCTGTACATATTTAATAACATTCATTAACTATTTGTGAATGAGTAGAAAAAGACAGCAATTTTGCCATTGAATTTTTACATTTTCAGTTTGTCTCCATGCACCAGTATAATTCTGACCCTGTGCTTCTAGAATAGGTCATGGTCGCACATAAAACACAATTTGCATGCATAATGTTACATCAAGTTTTATTTTTTATGAGATGCAAACAATTGGAGCAAAAAAGAGACAAAAATTTAGAGAAAATATTTTATTGATTGTTAAAAGTGAGACCATTTGTCCCAAAATGTGCTGAAACATGTCAGAAGGACATGGGCATTTCACATTTTTTAAACTATGATTACCTACTTGTTAAGTTTTTGTTAATTAAGTATCGTTATGGTCTATTGATGTATGAGGTGAAAACTATGAAAGTAGACTTACCAGCAAATCCGTTTCTAGATATATTTCATGACAGCACTGTAGAAGGTTGATTCCCTACCCTAATAGGGACAGAGAACACAAAGAGGTGAAATAGTCCCTCCTCATTGACTGTCCAAAGGATTTTTCTAGTGCCAAAAGAACAACAGACATATGCACAAAAAAACCTGTTTGATGTTCCTAGAGTTCTTTTTTGAGAGGACAAATTCAGATTCACTCCAAAGACTCTCAGGGAATTTTTCAAAACCACATTACTAAGTTTTGTTTGACCTCATCTAATCAATAAAAGAAGATAAAGTTTCTTGAAATTAAATGTTGATGTCAGAAGTGGGATTTGAACCCTCGCCTCCAGGGAAGACTGCGACCTGAACGCAGCGCCTTAGACCGCTCGGCCATCCTGACTTCGATATGCAATAGGAACTTAACTCCTTCCATGCTAGTCAGCAGAAATGTTACCATCCCTTGTGATTAAAAACTTGTCACACCACCCCAAAAAAGTCAATAAATAACATTTTTTATATGCGTACTTTTCGTCTGCATTAATTTTTAAACCTCCATTTATTTTGTTTGGATATTAGAAATGTTAGATTTCTCACAAATGCGGTGATGCACCACATTTCTTCAGAAACTACTGTTTGGCCACACAGCAGGGCTTTGAAAGGAAGAGCCCTATTTGGGTTTTGCAATGCAGATTTTGCAGGAATACCTTGCAGATGAAATTTGCAGAGTACCAAAACAGCAGAAAACCTCCCAAAGTGACCACATTTTAGAAATTATTTTGCACAATGAGTTAATCAACACCTGCAATTACTATTGTCAGCCTATAGGTGTTTTCACTCTGAACCATCCAGCATTGCAAGTATGCCAGTTTAGTGCCCAGCTTTTGCTTGCAGAGACAAGCAACCCATACATTTTTAAGTGGGCTCTACTCACTGGAGCAATGTCAAATATGTAGATGCTTTGTCTCACCATTAAAGTAGAAACCTCCTATATTTCAAATTAAAGATGACGGACCTGTGTGGAGCTTGTGTTTTTTGCCTTTTTGACTTTGTCCACAGCATATTTTTTAAGGACATTTGTCTCAGTAATGCCTCAGTGTTTCAAAGTCAAACAAGCTGACTATAATCATTCAGCTAGTGTCTGATAAGTGCTGTCTGTTTCAGCTATCAGGTTACCTTTTAATCCTCTTACAGCTAAGTCAATCTGAAATAAAACAAAATAGAGGAAAAATTACTAAAAAACATTCATGTGTTCAAAAGGAAAAAGTTACCGTTTCTCAAATTTGTAACATTTTGTTTTCTGTAGATAGTTAAGATTTTTAGGCCTTTTGATCATGATCAGTCCATGTGCTTTGTTTAATATCTCCTTAAAATGTAAACGGTGAAGAAAAAGCATTTTGCCGAAACCCGGGATTGGACCAGGGACCTTTAGATCTTCAGTCTAACGCTCTCCCAACTGAGCTATTTCGGCCATATCTATACATTTTCTGGGGGGGTTGACACTCTGCAAATGTCAAGTGTCACACCTGGAGGGATATATTATAATTTTTCATTTGACTGTTTTTTGAAGCATGATTTCTATTTGAAACGCCTTCCATTTTGCTGTACATATTTAATAACATTCATTAACTATTTGTGAATGAGTAGAAAAAGACAGCAATTTTGCCATTGAATTTTTACATTTTCAGTTTGTCTCCATGCACCAGTATAATTCTGACCCTGTGCTTCTAGAATAGGTCATGGTCGCACATAAAACACAATTTGCATGCATAATGTTACATCAAGTTTTATTTTTTATGAGATGCAAACAATTGGAGCAAAAAAGAGACAAAAATTTAGAGAAAATATTTTATTGATTGTTAAAAGTGAGACCATTTGTCCCAAAATGTGCTGAAACATGTCAGAAGGACATGGGCATTTCACATTTTTTAAACTATGATTACCTACTTGTTAAGTTTTTGTTAATTAAGTATCGTTATGGTCTATTGATGTATGAGGTGAAAACTATGAAAGTAGACTTACCAGCAAATCCGTTTCTAGATATATTTCATGACAGCACTTTAGAAGGTTGATTCCCTACCCTAATAGGGACAGAGAACACAAAGAGGTGAAATAGTCCCTCCTCATTGACTGTCCAAAGGATTTTTCTAGTGCCAAAAGAACAACAGACATATGCACTAAAAAACCTGTTTGATGTTCCTAGAGTTCTTTTTTGAGAGGACAAATTCAGATTCACTCCAAAGACTCTCAGGAAATTTTTCAAAACCACATTACTAAGTTTTGTTTGACCTCATCTAATCAATAAATTAAGATAAAGTTTCTTGAAATTAAATGTTGATGTCAGAAGTGGGATTTGAACCCACGCCTCCAGGGAAGACTGCGAACTGAACGCAGCGCCTTAGACCGCTCGGCCATCCTGACTTCGATATGCAATTGGAACTTAACTCCTTCCATGCTAGTCAGCAGAAATGTTACCATCCCTTGTGATTAAAAACTTGTCACACCACCCCAAAAAAGTCAATAAATAACATTTTTTATATGCGTACTTTTCGTCTGCATTAATTTTTAAACCTCCATTTATTTTGTTTGGATATTAGAAATGTTAGATTTCTCACAAATGCGGTGATGCACCACATTTCTTCAGAAACTACTGTTTGGCCACACAGCAGGGCTTTGAAAGGAAGAGCCCTATTTGGGTTTTGCAATGCAGATTTTGCAGGAATACCTTGCAGATGAAATTTGCAGAGTACCAAAACAGCAGAAAACCTCCCAAAGTGACCACATTTTAGAAATTATTTTGCACAATGAGTTAATCAACACCTGCAATTACTATTGTCAGCCTATAGGTGTTTTCACTCTGAACCATCCAGCATTGCAAGTATGCCAGTTTAGTGCCCAGCTTTTGCTTGCAGAGACAAGCAACCCATACATTTTTAAGTGGGCTCTACTCACTGGAGCAATGTCAAATATGTAGATGCTTTGTCTCACCATTAAAGTAGAAACCTCCTATATTTCAAATTAAAGATGACGGACCTGTGTGGAGCTTGTGTTTTTTGCCTTTTTGACTTTGTCCACAGCATATTTTTTAAGGACATTTGTCTCAGTAATGCCTCAGTGTTTCAAAGTCAAACAAGCTGACTATAATCATTCAGCTAGTGTCTGATAAGTGCTGTCTGTTTCAGCTATCAGGTTACCTTTTAATCCTCTTACAGCTAAGTCAATCTGAAATAAAACAAAATAGAGGAAAAATTACTAAAAAACATTCATGTGTTCAAAAGGAAAAAGTTACTGTTTCTCAAATTTTTAACATTTTGTTTTCTGTAGATAGTTAAAATTTTTAGGCCTTTTGATCATGATCAGTCCATGTGCTTTGTTTAATATCTCCTTAAAATGTAAACGGTGAAGAAAAAGCATTTTGCCGAAACCCGGGATTGGACCAGGGACCTTTAGATCTTCAGTCTAACGCTCTCCCAACTGAGCTATTTCGGCCATATCTATACATTTTCTGGGGGGTTTGACACTCTGCAAATGTCAAGTGTCACACCTGGAGGGATATATTATAATTTTTCATTTGACTGTTTTTTGAAGCATGATTTCTATTTGAAACGCCTTCCATTTTGCTGTACATATTTATTAACATTCATTAACTATTTGTGAATGAGTAGAAAAAGACAGCAATTTTGCCATTGAATTTTTACATTTTCAGTTTGTCTCCATGCACCAGTATAATTCTGACCCTGTGCTTCTAGAATAGGTCATGGTCGCACATAAAACACAATTTGCATGCATAATGTTACATCAAGTTTTATTTTTTATGAGATGCAAACAATTGGAGCAAAAAAGAGACAAAAATTTAGAGAAAATATTTTATTGATTGTTAAAAGTGAGACCATTTGTCCCAAAATGTGCTGAAACATGTCAGAAGGACATGGGCATTTCACATTTTTTAAACTATGATTACCTACTTGTAAAGTTTTTGTTAATTAAGTATCGTTATGGTCTATTGATGTATGAGGTGAAAACTATGAAAGTAGACTTACCAGCAAATCCGTTTCTAGATATATTTCATGACAGCACTGTAGAAGGTTGATTCCCTACCCTAATAGGGACAGAGAACACAAAGAGGAGAAATAGTCCCTCCTCATTGACTGTCCAAAGGATTTTTCTAGTGCCAAAAGAACAACAGACATATGCACAAAAAAACCTGTTTGATGTTCCTAGAGTTCTTTTTTGAGAGGACAAATTCAGATTCACTCCAAAGACTCTCAGGAAATTTTTCAAAACCACATTACTAAGTTTTGTTTGACCTCATCTAATCAATAAATGAAGATAAAGTTTCTTGAAATTAAATGTTGATGTCAGAAGTGGGATTTGAACCCACGCCTCCAGGGAAGACTGCGACCTGAACGCAGCGCCTTAGACCACTCAGCCATCCTGACTTCGATATGCAATTGGAACTTAACTCCTTCCATGCTAGTCAGCAGAAATGTTACCATCCCTTGTGATTAAAAACTTGTCACACCACCCCAAAAAAGTCAATAAATAACATTTTTTATATGCGTACTTTTCGTCTGCATTAATTTTTAAACCTCCATTTATTTTGTTTGGATATTAGAAATGTTAGATTTCTCACAAATGCGGTGATGCACCACATTTCTTCAGAAACTACTGTTTGGCCACACAGCAGGGCTTTGAAAGGAAGAGCCCTATTTGGGTTTTGCAATGCAGATTTTGCAGGAATACCTTGCAGATGAAATTTGCAGAGTACCAAAACAGCAGAAAACCTCCCAAAGTGACCACATTTTAGAAATTATTTTGCACAATGAGTTAATCAACACCTGCAATTACTATTGTCAGCCTATAGGTGTTTTCACTCTGAACCATCCAGCATTGCAAGTATGCCAGTTTAGTGCCCAGCTTTTGCTTGCAGAGACAAGCAACCCTTACATTTTTAAGTGGGCTCTACTCACTGGAGCAATGTCAAATATGTAGATGCTTTGTCTCACCATTAAAGTAGAAACCTCCTATATTTCAAATTAAAGATGACGGACCTGTGTGGAGCTTGTGTTTTTTGCCTTTTTGACTTTGTCCACAGCATATTTTTTAAGGACATTTGTCTCAGTAATGCCTCAGTGTTTCAAAGTCAAACAAGCTGACTATAATCATTCAGCTAGTGTCTGATAAGTGCTGTCTGTTTCAGCTATCAGGTTACCTTTTAATCCTCTTACAGCTAAGTCAATCTGAAATAAAACAAAATAGAGGAAAAATTACTAAAAAACATTCATGTGTTCAAAAGGAAAAAGTTACCGTTTCTCAAATTTTTAACATTTTGTTTTCTGTAGATAGATAAGATTTTTAGGCCTTTTGATCATGATCAGTCCATGTGCTTTGTTTAATATCTCCTTAAAATGTAAACGGTGAAGAAAAAGCATTTTGCCGAAACCCGGGATTGGACCAGGGACCTTTAGATCTTCAGTCTAACGCTCTCCCAACTGAGCTATTTCAGCCATATCTATACATTTTCTGGGGGGTTTGACACTCTGCAAATGTCAAGTGTCACACCTGGAGGGATATATTATAATTTTTCATTTGACTGTTTTTTGAAGCATGATTTCTATTTGAAACGCCTTCCATTTTGCTGTACATATTTAATAACATTCATTAACTATTTGTGAATGAGTAGAAAAAGACAGCAATTTTGCCATTGAATTTTTACATTTTCAGTTTGTCTCCATGCACCAGTATAATTCTGACCCTGTGCTTCTAGAATAGGTCATGGTCGCACATAAAACACAATTTGCATGCATAATGTTACATCAAGTTTTATTTTTTATGAGATGCAAACAATTGGAGCAAAAAAGAGACAAAAATTTAGAGAAAATATTTTATTGATTGTTAAAAGTGAGACCATTTGTCCCAAAATGTGCTGAAACATGTCAGAAGGACATGGGCATTTCACATTTTTTAAACTATGATTACCTACTTGTTAAGTTTTTGTTAATTAAGTATCGTTATGGTCTATTGATGTATGAGGTGAAAACTATGAAAGTAGACTTACCAGCAAATCCGTTTCTAGATATATTTCATGACAGCACTGTAGAAGGTTGATTCCCTACCCTAATAGGGACAGAGAACACAAAGAGGTGAAATAGTCCCTCCTCATTGACTGTCCAAAGGATTTTTCTAGTGCCAAAAGAACAACAGACATATGCACAAAAAAACCTGTTTGATGTTCCTAGAGTTCTTTTTTGAGAGGACAAATTCAGATTCACTCCAAAGACTCTCAGGAAATTTTTCAAAACCACATTACTAAGTTTTGTTTGACCTCATCTAATTAATAAATGAAGATAAAGTTTCTTGAAATTAAATGTTGATGTCAGAAGTGGGATTTGAACCCACGCCTCCAGGGAAGACTGCGACCTGAACGCAGCGCCTTAGACCACTCAGCCATCCTGACTTCGATATGCAATTGGAACTTAACTCCTTCCATGCTAGTCAGCAGAAATGTTACCATCCCTTGTGATTAAAAACTTGTCACACCACCCCAAAAAAGTCAATAAATAACATTTTTTATATGCGTACTTTTCGTCTGCATTAATTTTTAAACCTCCATTTATTTTGTTTGGATATTAGAAATGTTAGATTTCTCACAAATGCCGTGATGCACCACATTTCTTCAGAAACTACTGTTTGACCACACAGCAGGGCTTTGAAAGGAAGAGCCCTATTTGGGTTTTGCAATGCAGATTTTGCAGGAATACCTTGCAGATGAAATTTGCAGAGTACCAAAACAGCAGAAAACCTCCCAAAGTGACCACATTTTAGAAATTATTTTGCACAATGAGTTAATCAACACCTGCAATTACTATTGTCAGCCTATAGGTGTTTTCACTCTGAACCATCCAGCATTGCAAGTATGCCAGTTTAGTGCCCAGCTTTTGCTTGCAGAGACAAGCAACCCATACATTTTTAAGTGGGCTCTACTCACTGGAGCAATGTCAAATATGTAGATGCTTTGTCTCACCATTAAAGTAGAAACCTCCTATATTTCAAATTAAAGATGATGGACCTGTGTGGAGCTTGTGTTTTTTGCCTTTTTGACTTTGTCCACAGCATATTTTTTAAGGACATTTGTCTCAGTAATGCCTCAGTGTTTCAAAGTCAAACAAGCTGACTATAATCATTCAGCTAGTGTCTGATAAGTGCTGTCTTTTTCAGCTATCAGGTTACCTTTTAATCCTCTTACAGCTAAGTCAATCTGAAATAAAACAAAATAGAGGAAAAATTACTAAAAAACATTCATGTGTTCAAAAGGAAAAAGTTACCGTTTCTCAAATTTTTAACATTTTGTTTTCTGTAGATAGTTAAGATTTTTAGGCCTTTTGATCATGATCAGTCCATGTGCTTTGTTTAATAACTCCTTAAAATGTAAACGGTGAAGAAAAAGCATTTTGCCGAAACCCGGGACCTTTAGATCTTCAGTCTAACGCTCTCCCAACTGAGCTATTTCGGCCATATCTATACATTTTCTGGGGGGTTTGACACTCTGCAAATGTCAAGTGTCACACCTGGAGGGATATATTATAATTTTTCATTTGACTGTTTTTTGAAGCATGATTTCTATTTGAAACGCCTTCCATTTTGCTGTACATATTTAATAACATTCATTAACTATTTGTGAATGAGTAGAAAAAGACAGCAATTTTGCCATTGAATTTTTACATTTTCAGTTTGTCTCCATGCACCAGTATAATTCTGACCCTGTGCTTCTAGAATAGGTCATGGTCGCACATAAAACACAATTTGCATGCATAATGTTACATCAAGTTTTATTTTTTATGAGATGCAAACAATTGGAGCAAAAAAGAGACAAAAATTTAGAGAAAATATTTTATTGATTGTTAAAAGTGAGACCATTTGTCCCAAAATGTGCTGAAACATGTCAGAAGGACATGGGCATTTCACATTTTTTAAACTATGATTACCTACTTGTTAAGTTTTTGTTAATTAAGTATCGTTATGGTCTATTGATGTATGAGGTGAAAACTATGAAAGTAGACTTACCAGCAAATCCGTTTCTAGATATATTTCATGACAGCACTTTAGAAGGTTGATTCCCTACCCTAATAGGGACAGAGAACACAAAGAGGTGAAATAGTCCCTCCTCATTGACTGTCCAAAGGCTTTTTCTAGTGCCAAAAGAACAACAGACATATGCACAAAAAAACCTGTTTGATGTTCCTAGAGTTCTTTTTTGAGAGGACAAATTCAGATTCACTCCAAAGACTCTCAGGAAATTTTTCAAAACCACATTACTAAGTTTTGTTTGACCTCATCTAATCAATAAATGAAGATAAAGTTTCTTGAAATTAAATGTTGATGTCAGAAGTGGGATTTGAACCCACGCCTCCAGGGAAGACTGCGAACTGAACGCAGCGCCTTAGACCGCTCGGCCAACCTGACTTCGATATGCAATTGGAACTTAACTCCTTCCATGCTAGTCAGCAGAAATGTTACCATCCCTTGTGATTAAAAACTTGTCACACCACCCCAAAAAAGTCAATAAATAACATTTTTTATATGCGTACTTTTCGTCTGCATTAATTTTTAAACCTCCATTTATTTTGTTTGGATATTAGAAATGTTAGATTTCTCACAAATGCGGTGATGCACCACATTTCTTCAGAAACTACTGTTTGGCCACACAGCAGGGCTTTGAAAGGAAGAGCCCTATTTGGGTTTTGCAATGCAGATTTTGCAGGAATACCTTGCAGATGAAATTTGCAGAGTACCAAAACAGCAGAAAACCTCCCAAAGTGACCACATTTTAGAAATTATTTTGCACAATGAGTTAATCAACACCTGCAATTACTATTGTCAGCCTATAGGTGTTTTCACTCTGAACCATCCAGCATTGCAAGTACGCCAGTTTAGTGCCCAGCTTTTGCTTGCAGAGACAAGCAACCCATACATTTTTAAGTGGGCTCTACTCACTGGAGCAATGTCAAATATGTAGATGCTTTGTCTCACCATTAAAGTAGAAACCTCCTATATTTCAAATTAAAGATGACGGACCTGTGTGGAGCTTGTGTTTTTTGCCTTTTTGACTTTGTCCACAGCATATTTTTTAAGGACATTTGTCTCAGTAATGCCTCAGTGTTTCAAAGTCAAACAAGCTGACTATAATCATTCAGCTAGTGTCTGATAAGTGCTGTCTGTTTCAGCTATCAGGTTACCTTTTAATCCTCTTACAGCTAAGTCAATCTGAAATAAAACAAAATAGAGGAAAAATTACTAAAAAACATTCATGTGTTCAAAAGGAAAAAGTTACCGTTTCTCAAATTTTTAACATTTTGTTTTCTGTAGATAGTTAAGATTTTTAGGCCTTTTGATCATGATCAGTCCATGTGCTTTGTTTAATATCTCCTTAAAATGTAAACGGTGAAGAAAAAGCATTTTGCCGAAACCCGGGATTGGACCAGGGACCTTTAGATCTTCAGTCTAACGCTCTCCCAACTGAGCTATTTCGGCCATATCTATACATTTTCTGGGGGGTTTGACACTCTGCAAATGTCAAGTGTCACACCTGGAGGGATATATTATAATTTTTCATTTGACTGTTTTTGAAGCATGATTTCTATTTGAAACGCCTTCCATTTTGCTGTACATATTTAATAACATTCATTAACTATTTGTGAATGAGTAGAAAAAGACAGCAATTTTGCCATTGAATTTTTACATTTTCAGTTTGTCTCCATGCACCAGTATAATTCTGACCCTGTGCTTCTAGAATAGGTCATGGTCGCACATAAAACACAATTTGCATGCATAATGTTACATCAAGTTTTATTTTTTATGAGATGCAAACAATTGGAGCAAAAAAGAGACAAAAATTTAGAGAAAATATTTTATTGATTGTTAAAAGTGAGACCATTTGTCCCAAAATGTGCTGAAACATGTCAGAATGACATGGGCATTTCACATTTTTTAAACTATGATTACCTACTTGTTAAGTTTTTGTTTATTAAGTATCGTTATGGTCTATTGATGTATGAGGTGAAAACTATGAAAGTAGACTTACCAGCAAATCCGTTTCTAGATATATTTCATGACAGCACTGTAGAAGGTTGATTCCCTACCCTAATAGGGACAGAGAACACAAAGAGGTGAAATAGTCCCTCCTCATTGACTGTCCAAAGGATTTTTCTAGTGCCAAAAGAACAACAGACATATGCACAAAAAATCTGTTTGATGTTCCTAGAGTTCTTTTTTGAGAGGACAAATTCAGATTCACTCCAAAGACTCTCAGGAAATTTTTCAAAACCACATTACTAAGTTTTGTTTGACCTCATCTAATCAATAAATGAAGATAAAGTTTCTTGAAATTAAATGTCAGAAGTGGGATTTGAACCCACGCCTCGAGGGGAGACTGCGACCTGAACGCAGCACCTTAGACCGCTCGGTATTAGACCGCTCGCCTTAGACCGCTTGCCTTAGACCGCTTCGATATGCAATTGGAACTTTACTCCTTCCATGCTAGTCAGCAGAAATGTTACCATTCCTTGTGATTAAAAACTTGTCACACCACCCCAAAAAAGTCAATAAATAACATTTTTTATATGCGTACTTTTCGTCTGCATTAATTTTTAAACCTCCATTTATTTTGTTTGGATATTAGAAATGTTAGATTTCTCACAAATGCGGTGATGCACCACATTTCTTCAGAAACTACTGTTTGGCCACACAGCAGGGCTTTGAAAGGAAGAGCCCTATTTGGGTTTTGCAATGCAGATTTTGCAGGAATACCTTGCAGATGAAATTTGCAGAGTACCAAAACAGCAGAAAACCTCCCAAAGTGACCACATTTTAGAAATTATTTTGCACAATGAGTTAATCAACACCTGCAATTACTATTGTCAGCCTATAGGTGTTTTCACTCTGAACCATCCAGCATTGCAAGTGATGATTCTGTCACACTAAGGTGCGACCCGTCTTAATTGTCTGTGGCCGAATTGTAGCTTTGGCACAAGGTATACGTATACTCGAGGAAAGAATACACAAGACAAGAGGGTATCGTGTCAGTATGATTCTTCTCTGTCTTTAATCAAACGTGTACAGCTTTTATAACAGAATTTGAGCTACATCATCAGTTACATCATGGACATATTTCCAGTTACTATTTGCTTTTCTCAGGTCGCTACACAATCATTATGTACACTTCTGGGTTACCGTTTACTGCTCCCACATTGCTAAACAATACTTATATACACAAGTATTGTTTTCTAGCTTGGCTTACCCTGGTCCACCCAGTTTATTCAATATTTGGTGAAGCTTAGGTGAATGATACCATACAGAAACAACTCTAAGAAAATATAAGAAAATATAAGAAAATCAGAAGTATCTTAAAGCAACATGATCCCAATATCCAGCAAAGCGTCCATATAGTGATACAGTTTTGATTCTTGTATATATTCATGTGCCATATATTCTTCCCTTAACAGTCCCTCCTTTGGAGATATGCAAAATCAAAATCCTAATCTCGTCGAACCTATCGATCTGTCCTCCCAGCCTACCTATCTCAACATTGCTGGAACCTAACTAACTAATCTTCACCGTATATACGAGACGACCCATCTCTAGTAGATGGACCCCCTCCTAACGGACTTTGCACAGGAGGAAGTCAGATCCTGGACTTTCCCTCATTGGCTTGCTTCAAGCAGGCATATTCCGGAGGTGGTGCTTGCATGTTTTCATTGGGACATCTTTCATACAGGGGATCTTCAAAATCGGCATGCATGGTCATCACTGTGGTTTCCATAGTTTTCATCATCATTTTCTTAAGGCATGGCACTATGCAGCATAGAATTAAAGAAAATATGATCAAAGGACATAAAATAACTTTTGCAAACTTAATGGGTCAATAATTGCCTTCATGGCATCCCCAGTGTATTTTATAAACCGTTGTTGATTATTGTATAAATAGTTTATCCGCTTTGCATTCTTATTTGCGGGGATGGTGGGTTTAAACACAACTATTGTCTCGTTCTCGACTTTGAATTTGTCAGGTGCTCCCTGTGTGCCCCCACTGGTATCTATGCTTCTTAGCCAAAATTTACCTTTTGTGTCACCATTTTCCCTCCCAAGTTTAGTACTTGAGCCTAGTACATATAACCCTTGCTCATACTCTGAAGGGTTGTCAATAGTAAGGTACAGAACTATGCATCCCTCCTTGGGGCAGTGAGTGGCAGTGACAGGGAGTATTGAATCTGGAAGGCCACTCTGACCCTTAAAATGGGCTTTGGACAGGGTCATGCGACTTAATAGGCTTATTCCCCATTTGTCCCTTCGCTGTAGGGCCTGGGCTGGTTGATGTCTCCAGTCACTTTCACCAGTGTGCCACCCAACAAGAGACTAATCCTCCCAGTTTGAACCTTCCCCTATTTCAGCAGTAGTGACACAGATGAATTGTGTATTAAACCTGATATGAAACTGTGCCATGGGGCCTGGACATTCTTATTGTGAGACAGTAGTCAAATTGATATGTTACTCTTGGGGTGGAGACATTATACCAGAAAGTCAGTATGCCCTTCTCATGAGTGACTACCCCTTGGTGATTGACTACCCCTTGAGCTAGGAGAAGGATAAGTGCCAGATGGATGAAGAGTGGCAGCCGCTACTGGACTCTGGATCCGGCATCTCCTTGCAGTGGGAAGCGAGGACCCATGGACTGCTGCGATAGTTGACAGGACTTGGAACAGGCTGTCATCTCTAGGTTCAAGGGTACGTCTGTTGAACCTCTTGGTGATGAGGACTCAGTCACCGGGCAGGATCTGGTGGGCTCCTATGTCCTCAGGATCTGGGATGGATGAAAAGACTCGAAAATGCATTTTAGTCACATGTTTTTAAACTTAGTCTACATATAGGCAATTATACTTGTGCGTGTATGTGACCCAAGGGAAAGACTAAACTCTTATGCTATGACCCCTGTTTCCTGTATAGCATCAAGTATGTAAAGTTTTGTTCGAGGCCTTAAATTTTCCTTGTTCATCCTTAGGTGTATTTCATCCTGTATAACTTCATCTTAGGTCCATTTCTTCTTTTCTTCCTTGGATACTTGTTTCTGGAGTGTTATTCCTTTTCCTCTGTTTCCGTGTCAACCGGTATTACTGCTGCTTCTTTTGCTGTTACTTCAGCTAGCCTGTTGCCCACTGCTTCCCTTGAAGTGTCTCCAGTGTGTGTGCTTTTACTTTTACCACCGCAACTCTTCCTGGCATCAACAAGGACTCCATTAATTCTTGCATGGCTTTGTGGTGTCTGACCGGCGTTCCGTTAGCCGTGATGAAGTCTCTTTCTCTCCAGATTGATCTTGATAGCTTCATGTTGAGTGGACCTCTCGTATGCTTCTGTCAAGGCCTGCAGTCCTTTTGGATATAGGCAGTGGTTTTGCTGGCAGCAAGTTACTTCTGTGGCTACTGCTATACCAGTGTGCGAACGGCCTTCTTGGTCTGCATACCTTGGTCTATCCACAATGAGCATCAGGTCAGGATCTTCCAGGTGTTCTCTTGCCTCATGACAGCAAGACAATCGCGTTCAGCCATTTCAGAGTCGACTACCTCTTCCACTAATGTGTCAGAGATGTGGTTTTCATCCTCCATCTTCCTCCCCCCTTTGGCAGAGGTAGAAGAGTAGCTGAATTATGGACAGCACATCTGGAGATGGTGACGTCCGGGAGCAGAGTAGGGCATTGCAGACAGGTGCTTTGGGCCAGGATCTTCAACTGGTGACCCATAAAAATATCAGAAGCTTTGTCCAGCACAGGTGGGTTGCAAACACGGTTCTCATGCAAGTTGGGACTCCACGAGCCACTTGGTCAAGTCTTGGAGAGTAGAAGCCAGGAGGGCATTGTCTTCCTCCGTGAAGCTGTGTTAGGACTCCATTTACATGGTCAGGCTTCTTCATGACAAACAGACAAAACAGTTCGGTATAGCCTGGCAGTCCTAGAGCTGTGAAAATGTGATTGCAATTTAGTATATAAAACACACTGATTACCTTCTTGGAAAGTCTTGAAATAATTATAAAAAGGTTGCATGTGTAGAAGAGCAGTATTGGCTTGGCTGTCTTCAGTCAGGGGAAGAGGTCATCCATATATATTGTAAAACGAAGTGGCTGTGGGATGTATCCTCTTCCAGGGCTCCAGGACCGTGGTCATGGCTCGGGTGAACATAGAGAGGCTATACTGTGCCCCTTGAGGCATCATAATCCAAATATATTGCTGGCCCTCATGTGAAAACAAACAGGTACTGGCTTGCAGCATGTAGAAATAAACTGAAGAAAGCATTGGCCAGGTCAATCACCGTAAACCATAGAAAAATAAATAGAATTGATAAAAAAAAACATAGTGTGTGGATTTGGTACCATAGATGTGTTCAGTACTATAACTTCATTGACAGCACATAAGTCATGTATTATCCATAACTTCATAGAAATAATTGCAAATTATGAAATGGAGGGTGAAATAGGATGAATATTGCAATTTCCTTGGCAGCAGGGCTACTGGCTTCGGCCCCACCTTTACAAACTGGATTTTCAGCCTGCCAATATTGAGTCTGGGATCAGTGCCATTAGTTCAACGCCCACATGATCTACAGATGTGTCCTGTAAAAAAAAAAAAAAAAAAAAAAGACTACATACTTCTTCAGCAAGTAGATCAATGTCCCTGATCAATCTTCTGATTGCATCGGGACCCACCAGGAATTTGAGAGGAGTATCCTCAACCTCTGTCTGGGTGAGAGATGTTGTTTCTCTACTGTATTTTTGTGGGGGGGGCGAGCTGTTTACTAGGGTATCTGTCTCCTGGCATTTCCAGGAGTCCTTGCATGTAGTAGATTGTGTATAAAAGTATGAGCTTTGAGGCTTAAAAGATGATGATGATAATTATGTCCCCTCACCATATAACGATAAATACTGTAGATTATCAGTCTGAGCTATTTATTTCCTGTCTCCTCCGGTTCTGTTTACTTATATACCTCCATGTCATATTCATCTTTTTCTTCATTATTCTTTTCATAAATTACATTAATTAATAAAACTATAATGGATGCTGGACAGGATGTAGCACAAGACGTGCCGTCTATATAAATAGTTGGAAAGAAGGTACGGCTCTTTGGGTTGGTCATCTGACAGTCAGAACAAGTCTCACGATATTCTGCATTCTGCGTTTGACAGCTGGCACACGTCCAGTCATCGGGAATGTATATAGATGTATAAATGAATGTAATGCAGATATTGCAACTGACATCTTCCTGTGTAAATATTTGTTTTGCACAAAATTCAGCAATCTTGTTATATTCCTCTCCTCATGCCTTTTTTCCTAACTTCCTCTGCCATCTTATAAAATGCTTCAGGGTCCTGTAACACCTCATAATACCTGAGGCTGGGACGCTGCTCTCCACTCATTAACACATTCTTCTATCCCTTCTTATCTAATGCTCCTCCCCTCGTGATCAGAGGGTTTCTTAACGTACATTTTCTTTCTCACTCCACTATGGGTCATATCTGTCTTATAGATATTGACTGACTGCTCCCACCCATTCTATCATCTGAATTCTGAGTATATCTGAAAAACATATGTATGTGGGCGTCTTGAAACAAATTCTCACGGGGTTATGAACAGTTGGATATGTGACTGTAAAAGCTGTATGTACTCCTTATGTCCGAGTAAAGGGGTCTTCAGTGAACATAGTGATGTCTAGCTATCTTGAACACAGTAATATAGGGAATTAACCAACAACTAACACCAGAGTATTTCACAAATCTTGTGTATCCAGAAACTGCGTAGTATTAAAATTTCTGTTTCCTCAAAACTTTCGCTCTAAAACCTTTCAAAGAAAACCATCTCATAGAGAAATGTAGTGACATTAGTAAAACAATAACTAAAAAGTAACAATAGACCTCGGATCTCACAGAGATATCTGTACAAATCAAGCAATTACCATTCAAGTAATTCTCTTTCTACCTGAACCAACTAACCTTATAATTATAGTATGCAGAACAAAACCAGTTTATCCAATTCTCTAATTTCACAACATATATATGTATACACACATAGAATGCATTCAAAAATTTTAACCACATGCTAGTACGCCTCCTGCAAATTATACACACTACAAAAGACAAAAGACAATGAATTTAAAACTGGTACTGACATCAAATACTGCGAATCCTTGACACCAAAACAATTCGCAATTTACCTATCCATATGCCAGCCTGATTTGTAGAGGTGAAAAATCTACACCTGGGCAAACCATACTTTTCAGGGAGAGAGCAATCACTCAGTCACATCAACACGGTAATTGAAATTACCCTTCCACCCATATAACTTATGAACCTATGCTGCAGCTAAAACACCATCATCTTAGCCAGATGATGTCCGGTGGGAAACCCGCAAGAAGTTACCAACCACTTAGAGGTTGGAAAATCACTGAGAGTAATCAAGCCCCTACTCCCACTTGCCCACTGGGAGAGACACAGTTCAGACTTCTGCGATCATCGGTCAAGCCGAGAGCAGGACCGGAACCAGAGTGACAGAGAATTTGCTCAGTACGTCTCCCTATCTATATTTTTTTCCTTTTCAGGCTGGCTGAGGTAACAATCACGTATGCAAACAACCAAAACAGCAAAGCAGAGAGGCAAAGCAGATAAGGCAGACAATTAAACTTTTAGATTACCGTAATTATAAATATGCTTGAAGGGTTACTGTGTGTATACTATAAAACAACTTATTACATTTTATATTTTATATCCTCCGGACTGAATACAGATAATGTAGCGTGATTATTAAACACTTTGCATTCAGGAAATGCAGCTGAAATAGCAGTCTAACCAGTATGGCAGTATATTCAATATGAGAGCTGCGGACAGGCGTGTCACAACAATGCATCAATACTTCAAACATAAAAAAAAACTATTATGAATGTATTCCTTATCCCTTTCACTGTTCTTTTGTTACCAAGGCAACTAGGGCTGGGCTTTTTGTCACTTTAGGTATAGTAAATAGTGGTAATCACTTCTAGATAGGTGGTTGATATTTCAGCAGAGGGGGAAAAATTAGTAATCACCTCTTTCCTTAAAAATGTATATACCGTGTCATTCACGTCACCGGGCCCAGTTTATACCGTGGGCGTATGGCCGGACGTGAGCACCTATATGTATATATCTGATATATATATATAACTTCTTCGACCGTCTAAGGTCGGAACCAGGGTGATAACTCAGTGGAAACAGCCCCTTTGCACTCTGCTCTGTATGCTTCTAGTAGCCCTAGTGCAGTATGAAATAGTTTTTATCAGATACTAGATGGATTCTAGATACACCCTCCGAATTGGTTAGACCGGATAATACACACAGACAATTAAGGAATTATATACCTGACCGGGTCCGTAGGCTCAGGACTTTCAAACGTGGTCAGTTTAAGGGTTCAGAGAAGACAGCCAACTATCTCCTCCCAGCCGGACGTGAATACAGAAGGTTAGGTAAGATGATATATTTTCTCACCAGGTCTCGAGCTGCAGTCTCGTCCCGCTGGAAAGACGTCCGTCCTGGGGGGAGATTTTGTTGCGGCTGTGATCATCTGGTATCGTCCTTCGATATGCAATTGGAACTTAACTCCTTCCATGCTAGTCAGCAGAAATGTTACCATTCCTTGTGATTAAAAACTTTTCACACCACCCCAAAAAAGTCAATAAATAACATTTTTTATATGCGTACTTTTCGTCTGCATTAATTTTTAAACCTCCATTTATTTTGTTTGGATATTAGAAATGTTAGATTTCTCACAAATGCGGTGATGCACCACATTTCTTCAGAAACTACTGTTTGGCCACACAGCAGGGCTTTGAAAGGAAGAGCCCTATTTGGGTTTTGCAATGCAGATTTTGCAGGAATACCTTGCAGATGAAATTTGCAGAGTACCAAAACAGCAGAAAACCTCCCAAAGTGATCACATTTTAGAAATTATTTTGCACAATGAGTTAATCAACACCTGCAATTACTATTGTCAGCCTATAGGTGTTTTCACTCTGAACCATCCAGCATTGCAAGTATGCCAGTTTAGTGCCCAGCTTTTGCTTGCAGAGACAAGCAACCCATACATTTTTAAGTGGGCTCTACTCACTGGAGCAATGTCAAATATGTAGATGCTTTGTCTCACCATTAAAGTAGAAACCTCCTATACTTCAAATTAAAGATGACGGACCTGTGTTCAGCTTGTGTTTTTTGCCTTTTTGACTTTGTCCACAGCATATTTTTTAAGGACATTTGTCTCAGTAATGCCTCAGTGTTTCAAAGTCAAACAAGCTGACTATAATCATTCAGCTAGTGTCTGATAAGTGCTGTCTGTTTTAGCTATCAGGTTACCTTTTAATCCTCTTACAGCTAAGTCAATCTGAAATAAAACAAAATAGAGGAAAAATTACTAAAAAACATTCATGTGTTCAAAAGGAAAAAGTTACCGTTTCTCAAATTTTTAACATTTTGTTTTCTGTAGATAGTTAAGATTTTTAGGCCTTTTGATCATGATCAGTCCATGTGCTTTGTTTAATATCTCCTTAAAATGTAAACGGTGAAGAAAAAGCATTTTGCCGAAACCCGGGATTGGACCAGGGACCTTTAGATCTTCAGTCTAACGCTCTCCCAAATGAGCTATTTCGGCCATATCTATACATTTTCTGGGGGGTTTGACACTCTGCAAATGTCAAGTGTCACACCTGGAGGGATATATTATAATTTTTCATTTGACTGTTTTTTGAAGCATGATTTCTATTTGAAACGCCTTCCATTTTGCTGTACATATTTAATAACATTCATTAACTATTTGTGAATGAGTAGAAAAAGACAGCAATTTTGCCATTGAATTTTTACATTTTCAGTTTGTCTCCATGCACCAGTATAATTCTGACCCTGTGCTTCTAGAATAGGTCATGGTCGCACATAAAACACAATTTGCATGCATAATGTTACATTAAGTTTTATTTTTTATGAGATGCAAACAATTGGAGCAAAAAAGAGACAAAAATTTAGAGAAAATATTTTATTGATTGTTAAAAGTGAGACCATTTGTCCCAAAATGTGCTGAAACATGTCAGAATGACATGGGCATTTCACATTTTTTAAACTATGATTACCTACTTGTTAAGTTTTTGTTTATTAAGTATCGTTATGGTCTATTGATGTATGAGGTGAAAACTATGAAAGTAGACTTACCAGCAAATCCGTTTCTAGATATATTTCATGACAGCACTGTAGAAGGTTGATTCCCTACCCTAATAGGGACAGAGAACACAAAGAGGTGAAATAGTCCCTCCTCATTGACTGTCCAAAGGATTTTTCTAGTGCCAAAAGAACAACAGACATATGCACAAAAAATCTGTTTGATGTTCCTAGAGTTCTTTTTTGAGAGGACAAATTCAGATTCACTCCAAAGACTCTCAGGAAATTTTTCAAAACCACATTACTAAGTTTTGTTTGACCTCATCTAATCAATAAATGAAGATAAAGTTTCTTGAAATTAAATGTTGATGTCAGAAGTGGGATTTGAACCCACGCCTCCAGGGGAGACTGCGACCTGAACGCAGCGGCTTAGACCGCTCGGTATTAGACCGCTCGCCTTAGACCGCTTCAATATGCAATTGGAACTTAACTCCTTCCATGCTAGTCAGCAGAAATGTTACCATTCCTTGTGATTAAAAACTTTTCACACCACCCCAAAAAAGTCAATAAATAACATTTTTTATATGCGTACTTTTCGTCTGCATTAATTTTTAAACCTCCATTTATTTTGTTTGGATATTAGAAATGTTAGATTTCTCACAAATGCGGTGATGCACCACATTTCTTCAGAAACTACTGTTTGGCCACACAGCAGGGCTTTGAAAGGAAGAGCCCTATTTGGGTTTTGCAATGCAGATTTTGCAGGAATACCTTGCAGATGAAATTTGCAGAGTACCAAAACAGCAGAAAACCTCCCAAAGTGACCACATTTTAGAAATTATTTTGCACAATGAGTTAATCAACACCTGCAATTACTATTGTCAGCCTATAGGTGTTTTCACTCTGAACCATCCAGCATTGCAAGTGATGATTCTGTCACACTAAGGTGCGACCCGTCTTAATTGTCTGTGGCCGAATTGTAGCTTTGGCACAAGGTATACGTATACTCGAGGAAAGAATACACAAGACAAGAGGGTATCGTGTCAGTATGATTCTTCTCTGTCTTTAATCAAACGTGTACAGCTTTTATAACAGAATTTGAGCTACATCATCAGTTACATCATGGACATATTTCCAGTTACTATTTGCTTTTCTCAGGTCGCTACACAATCATTATGTACACTTCTGGGTTACCGTTTACTGCTCCCACATTGCTAAACAATACTTATATACACAAGTATTGTTTTCTAGCTTGGCTTACCCTGGTCCACCCAGTTTATTCAATATTTGGTGAAGCTTAGGTGAATGATACCATACAGAAACAACTCTAAGAAAATATAAGAAAATATAAGAAAATCAGAAGTATCTTAAAGCAACATGATCCCAATATCCAGCAAAGCGTCCATATAGTGATACAGTTTTGATTCTTGTATATATTCATGTGCCATATATTCTTCCCTTAACAGTCCCTCCTTTGGAGATATGCAAAATCAAAATCCTAATCTCGTCGAACCTATCGATCTGTCCTCCCAGCCTACCTATCTCAACATTGCTGGAACCTAACTAATCTTCACCGTATATACGAGACGACCCATCTCTAGTAGATGGACCCCCTCCTAACGGACTTTGCACAGGAGGAAGTCAGATCCTGGACTTTCCCTCATTGGCTTGCTTCAAGCAGGCATATTCCGGAGGTGGTGCTTGCATGTTTTCATTGGGACATCTTTCATACAGGGGATCTTCAAAATCGGCATGCATGGTCATCACTGTGGTTTCCATAGTTTTCATCATCATTTTCTTAAGGCATGGCACTATGCAGCATAGAATTAAAGAAAATATGATCAAAGGACATAAAATAACTTTTGCAAACTTAATGGGTCAATAATTGCCTTCATGGCATCCCCAGTGTATTTTATAAACCGTTGTTGATTATTGTATAAATAGTTTATCCGCTTTGCATTCTTATTTGCGGGGATGGTGGGTTTAAACACAACTATTGTCTCGTTCTCGACTTTGAATTTGTCAGGTGCTCCCTGTGTGCCCCCACTGGTATCTATGCTTCTTAGCCAAAATTTACCTTTTGTGTCACCATTTTCCCTCCCAAGTTTAGTACTTGAGCCTAGTACATATAACCCTTGCTCATACTCTGAAGGGTTGTCAATAGTAAGGTACAGAACTATGCATCCCTCCTTGGGGCAGTGAGTGGCAGTGACAGGGAGTATTGAATCTGGAAGGCCACTCTGACCCTTAAAATGGGCTTTGGACAGGGTCATGCGACTTAATAGGCTTATTCCCCATTTGTCCCTTCGCTGTAGGGCCTGGGCTGGTTGATGTCTCCAGTCACTTTCACCAGTGTGCCACCCAACAAGAGACTAATCCTCCCAGTTTGAACCTTCCCCTATTTCAGCAGTAGTGACACAGATGAATTGTGTATTAAACCTGATATGAAACTGTGCCATGGGGCCTGGACATTCTTATTGTGAGACAGTAGTCAAATTGATATGTTACTCTTGGGGTGGAGACATTATACCAGAAAGTCAGTATGCCCTTCTCATGAGTGACTACCCCTTGGTGATTGACTACCCCTTGAGCTAGGAGAAGGATAAGTGCCAGATGGATGAAGAGTGGCAGCCGCTACTGGACTCTGGATCCGGCATCTCCTTGCAGTGGGAAGCGAGGACCCATGGACTGCTGCGATAGTTGACAGGACTTGGAACAGGCTGTCATCTCTAGGTTCAAGGGTACGTCTGTTGAACCTCTTGGTGATGAGGACTCAGTCACCGGGCAGGATCTGGTGGGCTCCTATGTCCTCAGGATCTGGGATGGATGAAAAGACTCGAAAATGCATTTTAGTCACATGTTTTTAAACTTAGTCTACATATAGGCAATTATACTTGTGCGTGTATGTGACCCAAGGGAAAGACTAAACTCTTATGCTATGACCCCTGTTTCCTGTATAGCATCAAGTATGTAAAGTTTTGTTCGAGGCCTTAAATTTTCCTTGTTCATCCTTAGGTGTATTTCATCCTGTATAACTTCATCTTAGGTCCATTTCTTCTTTTCTTCCTTGGATACTTGTTTCTGGAGTGTTATTCCTTTTCCTCTGTTTCCGTGTCAACCGGTATTACTGCTGCTTCTTTTGCTGTTACTTCAGCTAGCCTGTTGCCCACTGCTTCCCTTGAAGTGTCTCCAGTGTGTGTGCTTTTACTTTTACCACCGCAACTCTTCCTGGCATCAACAAGGACTCCATTAATTCTTGCATGGCTTTGTGGTGTCTGACCGGCGTTCCGTTAGCCGTGATGAAGTCTCTTTCTCTCCAGATTGATCTTGATAGCTTCATGTTGAGTGGACCTCTCGTATGCTTCTGTCAAGGCCTGCAGTCCTTTTGGATATAGGCAGTGGTTTTGCTGGCAGCAAGTTACTTCTGTGGCTACTGCTATACCAGTGTGCGAACGGCCTTCTTGGTCTGCATACCTTGGTCTATCCACAATGAGCATCAGGTCAGGATCTTCCAGGTGTTCTCTTGCCTCATGACAGCAAGACAATCGCGTTCAGCCATTTCAGAGTCGACTACCTCTTCCACTAATGTGTCAGAGATGTGGTTTTCATCCTCCATCTTCCTCCCCCCTTTGGCAGAGGTAGAAGAGTAGCTGAATTATGGACAGCACATCTGGAGATGGTGACGTCCGGGAGCAGAGTAGGGCATTGCAGACAGGTGCTTTGGGCCAGGATCTTCAACTGGTGACCCATAAAAATATCAGAAGCTTTGTCCAGCACAGGTGGGTTGCAAACACGGTTCTCATGCAAGTTGGGACTCCACGAGCCACTTGGTCAAGTCTTGGAGAGTAGAAGCCAGGAGGGCATTGTCTTCCTCCGTGAAGCTGTGTTAGGACTCCATTTACATGGTCAGGCTTCTTCATGACAAACAGACAAAACAGTTCGGTATAGCCTGGCAGTCCTAGAGCTGTGAAAATGTGATTGCAATTTAGTATATAAAACACACTGATTACCTTCTTGGAAAGTCTTGAAATAATTATAAAAAGGTTGCATGTGTAGAAGAGCAGTATTGGCTTGGCTGTCTTCAGTCAGGGGAAGAGGTCATCCATATATATTATAAAACGAAGTGGCTGTGGGATGTATCCTCTTCCAGGGCTCCAGGACCGTGGTCATGGCTCGGGTGAACATAGAGAGGCTATACTGTGCCCCTTGAGGCATCATAGTCGAAATATATTGCTGGCCCTCATGTGAAAACAAACAGGTACTGGCTTGCAGCATGTAGAAATAAACTGAAGAAAGCATTGGCCAGGTCAATCACCGTAAACCATAGAAAAATAAATAGAATTGATAAAAAAAAACATAGTGTGTGGATTTGGTACCATAGATGTGTTCAGTACTATAACTTCATTGACAGCACATAAGTCATGTATTATCCATAACTTCATAGAAATAATTGCAAATTATGAAATGGAGGGTGAAATAGGATGAATATTGCAATTTCCTTGGCAGCAGGGCTACTGGCTTCGGCCCCACCTTTACAAACTGGATTTTCAGCCTGCCAATATTGAGTCTGGGATCAGTGCCATTAGTTCAACGCCCACATGATCTACAGATGTGTCCTGTAAAAAAAAAAAAAAAAAAAAAAGACTACATACTTCTTCAGCAAGTAGATCAATGTCCCTGATCAATCTTCTGATTGCATCGGGACCCACCAGGAATTTGAGAGGAGTATCCTCAACCTCTGTCTGGGTGAGAGATGTTGTTTCTCTACTGTATTTTTGTGGGGGGGGGCGAGCTGTTTACTAGGGTATCTGTCTCCTGGCATTTCCAGGAGTCCTTGCATGTAGTAGATTGTGTATAAAAGTATGAGCTTTGAGGCTTAAAAGATGATGATGATAATTATGTCCCCTCACCATATAACGATAAATACTGTAGATTATCAGTCTGAGCTATTTATTTCCTGTCTCCTCCGGTTCTGTTTACTTATATACCTCCATGTCATATTCATCTTTTTCTTCATTATTCTTTTCATAAATTACATTAATTAATAAAACTATAATGGATGCTGGACAGGATGTAGCACAAGACGTGCCGTCTATATAAATAGTTGGAAAGAAGGTACGGCTCTTTGGGTTGGTCATCTGACAGTCAGAACAAGTCTCACGATATTCTGCATTCTGCGTTTGACAGCTGGCACACGTCCAGTCATCGGGAATGTATATAGATGTATAAATGAATGTAATGCAGATATTGCAACTGACATCTTCCTGTGTAAATATTTGTTTTGCACAAAATTCAGCAATCTTGTTATATTCCTCTCCTCATGCCTTTTTTCCTAACTTCCTCTGCCATCTTATAAAATGCTTCAGGGTCCTGTAACACCTCATAATACCTGAGGCTGGGACGCTGCTCTCCACTCATTAACACATTCTTCTATCCCTTCTTATCTAATG
This sequence comes from Dendrobates tinctorius, assembly GCF_039654945.1. Classification (NCBI taxonomy): domain Eukaryota; kingdom Metazoa; phylum Chordata; class Amphibia; order Anura; family Dendrobatidae; genus Dendrobates; species Dendrobates tinctorius. The sequence continues at coordinate 3,251,038 of NW_027362016.1, read as the reverse complement.
CTCCTCCCCTCGTGATCAGAGGGTTTCTTAACGTACATTTTCTTTCTCACTCCACTATGGGTCATATCTGTCTTATAGATATTGACTGACTGCTCCCACCCATTCTATCATCTGAATTCTGAGTATATCTGAAAAACATATGTATGTGGGCGTCTTGAAACAAATTCTCACGGGGTTATGAACAGTTGGATATGTGACTGTAAAAGCTGTATGTACTCCTTATGTCCGAGTAAAGGGGTCTTCAGTGAACATAGTGATGTCTAGCTATCTTGAACACAGTAATATAGGGAATTAACCAACAACTAACACCAGAGTATTTCACAAATCTTGTGTATCCAGAAACTGCGTAGTATAAAAATACCTTATAAATTGTTAAAATTTCTGTTTCCTCAAAACTTTCGCTCTAAAACCTTTCAAAGAAAACCATCTCATAGAGAAATGTAGTGACATTAGTAAAACAATAACTAAAAAGTAACAATAGACCTCGGATCTCACAGAGATATCTGTACAAATCAAGCAATTACCATTCAAGTAATTCTCTTTCTACCTGAACCAACTAACCTTATAATTATAGTATGCAGAACAAAACCAGTTTATCCAATTCTCTAATTTCACAACATATATATGTATACACACATAGAATGCATTCAAAAATTTTAACCACATGCTAGTACGCCTCCTGCAAATTATACACACTACAAAAGACAAAAGACAATGAATTTAAAACTGGTACTGACATCAAATACTGCGAATCCTTGACACCAAAACAATTCGCAATTTACCTATCCATATGCCAGCCTGATTTGTAGAGGTGAAAAATCTACACCTGGGCAAACCATACTTTTCAGGGAGAGAGCAATCACTCAGTCACATCAACACGGTAATTGAAATTACCCTTCCACCCATATAACTTATGAACCTATGCTGCAGCTAAAACACCATCATCTTAGCCAGATGATGTCCGGTGGGAAACCCGCAAGAAGTTACCAACCACTTAGAGGTTGGAAAATCACTGAGAGTAATCAAGCCCCTACTCCCACTTGCCCACTGGAAGAGACACAGTTCAGACTTCTGCGATCATCGGTCAAGCCGAGAGCAGGACCGGAACCAGAGTGACAGAGAATTTGCTCAGTACGTCTCCCTATCTATATTTTTTTCCTTTTCAGGCTGGCTGAGGTAACAATCACGTATGCAAACAACCAAAACAGCAAAGCAGAGAGGCAAAGCAGATAAGGCAGACAATTAAACTTTTAGATTACCGTAATTATAAATATGCTTGAAGGGTTACTGTGTGTATACTATAAAACAACTTATTACATTTTATATTTTATATCCTCCGGACTGAATACAGATAATGTAGCGTGATTATTAAACACTTTGCATTCAGGAAATGCAGCTGAAATAGCAGTCTAACCAGTATGGCAGTATATTCAATATGAGAGCTGCGGACAGGCGTGTCACAACAATGCATCAATACTTCAAACATAAAAAAAAACTATTATGAATGTATTCCTTATCCCTTTCACTGTTCTTTTGTTACCAAGGCAACTAGGGCTGGGCTTTTTGTCACTTTAGGTATAGTAAATAGTGGTAATCACTTCTAGATAGGTGGTTGATATTTCAGCAGAGGGGGAAAAATTAGTAATCACCTCTTTCCTTAAAAATGTATATACCGTGTCATTCACGTCACCGGGCCCAGTTTATACCGTGGGCGTATGGCCGGACGTGAGCACCTATATGTATATATCTGATATATATATATAACTTCTTCGACCGTCTAAGGTCGGAACCAGGGTGATAACTCAGTGGAAACAGCCCCTTTGCACTCTGCTCTGTATGCTTCTAGTAGCCCTAGTGCAGTATGAAATAGTTTTTATCAGATACTAGATGGATTCTAGATACACCCTCCGAATTGGTTAGACCGGATAATACACACAGACAATTAAGGAATTATATACCTGACCGGGTCCATAGGCTCAGGACTTTCAAACGTGGTCAGTTTAAGGGTTCAGAGAAGACAGCCAACTATCTCCTCCCAGCCGGACGTGAATACAGAAGGTTAGGTAAGATGATATATTTTCTCACCAGGTCTCGAGCTGCAGTCTCGTCCCGCTGGAAAGACGTCCGTCCTGGGGGGAGATTTTGTTGCGGCTGTGATCATCTGGTATCGTCCTTCGATATGCAATTGGAACTTAACTCCTTCCATGCTAGTCAGCAGAAATGTTACCATTCCTTGTGATTAAAAACTTTTCACACCACCCCAAAAAAGTCAATAAATAACATTTTTTATATGCGTACTTTTCGTCTGCATTAATTTTTAAACCTCCATTTATTTTGTTTGGATATTAGAAATGTTAGATTTCTCACAAATGCGGTGATGCACCACATTTCTTCAGAAACTACTGTTTGGCCACACAGCAGGGCTTTGAAAGGAAGAGCCCTATTTGGGTTTTGCAATGCAGATTTTGCAGGAATACCTTGCAGATGAAATTTGCAGAGTACCAAAACAGCAGAAAACCTCCCAAAGTGACCACATTTTAGAAATTATTTTGCACAATGAGTTAATCAACACCTGCAATTACTATTGTCAGCCTATAGGTGTTTTCACTCTGAACCATCCAGCATTGCAAGTATGCCAGTTTAGTGCCCAGCTTTTGCTTGCAGAGGCAAGCAACCCATACATTTTTAAGTGGGCTCTACTCACTGGAGCAATGTCAAATATGTAGATGCTTTGTCTCACCATTAAAGTAGAAACCTCCTATATTTCAAATTAAAGATGACGGACCTGTGTGGAGCTTGTGTTTTTTGCCTTTTTGACTTTGTCCACAGCATATTTTTTAAGGACATTTGTCTCAGTAATGCCTCAGTGTTTCAAAGTCAAACAAGCTGACTATAATCATTCAGCTAGTGTCTGATAAGTGCTGTCTGTTTCAGCTATCAGGTTACCTTTTAATCCTCTTACAGCTAAGTCAATCTGAAATAAAACAAAATAGAGGAAAAATTACTAAAAAACATTCATGTGTTCAAAAGGAAAAAGTTACCGTTTCTCAAATTTTTAACATTTTGTTTTCTGTAGATAGTTAAGATTTTTAGGCCTTTTGATCATGATCAGTCCATGTGCTTTGTTTAATATCTCCTTAAAATGTAAATAGTGAAGAAAAAGCATTTTGCCGAAACACGGGACCTTTAGATATTCAGTCTAACGCTCTCCCAACTGAGCTATTTCGGCCATAGCTATACATTTTCTGGGGGGTTTGACACTCTGCAAATATCAAGTGTCACACCTGGAGGGATATATTATAATTTTTCATTTGACTGTTTTTTGAAGCATGATTTCTATTTGAAACGCCTTCCATTTTGCTGTACATATTTAATAACATTCATTAACTATTTGTGAATGAGTAGAAAAAGACAGCAATTTTGCCATTGAATTTTTACATTTTCAGTTTGTCTCCATGCACCAGTATAATTCTGACCCTGTGCTTCTAGAATAGGTCATGGTCGCACATAAAACACAATTTGCATGCATAATGTTGCATCAAGTTTTATTTTTTATGAGATGCAAACAATTGGAGCAAAAAAGAGACAAAAATTTAGAGAAAATATTTTATTGATTGTTAAAAGTGAGACCATTTGTCCCAAAATGTGCTGAAACATGTCAGAATGACATGGGCATTTCACATTTTTTAAACTATGATTACCAACTTGTTAAGTTTTTCTTTATTAAGTATCGTTATGGTCTATTGATGTATGAGGTGAAAACTATGAAAGTAGACTTACCAGCAAATCCGTTTCTAGATATATTTCATGACAGCACTGTAGAAGGTTGATTCCCTACCCTAATAGGGACAGAGAACACAAAGAGGTGAAATAGTCCCTCCTCATTGACTGTCCAAAGGATTTTTCTAGTGCCAAAAGAACAACAGACATATGCACAAAAAATCTGTTTGATGTTCCTAGAGTTCTTTTTTGAGAGGACAAATTCAGATTCACTCCAAAGACTCTCAGGAAATTTTTCAAAACCACATTACATGAAGATAAAGTTACTTGAAATTAAATGTTGATGTCAGAAGTGGGATTTGAACCCACGCCTCCAGGGGAGACTGCGACCTGAACGCAGCGCCTTAGACCGCTCGGCCATCCTGACTTCGATATGCAATTGGAACTTAACTCCTTCCATGCTAGTCAGCAGAAATGTTACCATTCCTTGTGATTACAAACTTGTCACACCACCCCAAAAAAGTCAATAAATAACATTTTTTATATGCGTACTTTTCGTCTGCATTAATTTTTAAACCTCCATTTATTTTGTTTGGATATTAGAAATGTTAGATTTCTCACAAATACGGTGATGCACCACATTTCTTCAGAAACTACTGTTTGGCCACACAGCAGGGCTTTGAAAGGAAGAGCCCTATTTGGGTTTTGCAATGCAGATTTTGCAGGAATACCTTGCAGATGAAATTTGCAGAGTACCAAAACAGCAGAAAACCTCCCAAAGTGACCACATTTTAGAAATTATTTTGCACAATGAGTTAATCAACACCTGCAATTACTATTGTCAGCCTATAGGTGTTTTCACTCTGAACCATCCAGCATTGCAAGTATGCCAGTTTAGTGCCCAGCTTTTGCTTGCAGAGGCAAGCAACCCATACATTTTTAAGTGGGCTCTACTCACTGGAGCAATGTCAAATATGTAGATGCTTTGTCTCACCATTAAAGTAGAAACCTCCTATATTTCAAATTAAAGATGACGGACCTGTGTGGAGCTTGTGTTTTTTGCCTTTTTGACTTTGTCCACAGCATATTTTTTAAGGACATTTGTCTCAGTAATGCCTCAGTGTTTCAAAGTCAAACAAGCTGACTATAATCATTCAGCTAGTGTCTGATAAGTGCTGTCTGTTTCAGCTATCAGGTTACCTTTTAATCCTCTTACAGCTAAGTCAATCTGAAATAAAACAAAATAGAGGAAAAATTACTAAAAAACATTCATGTGTTCAAAAGGAAAAAGTTACCATTTCTCAAATTTTTAACATTTTGTTTTCTGTAGATAGTTAAGATTTTTAGGCCTTTTGATCATGATCAGTCCATGTGCTTTGTTTAATATCTCCTTAAAATGTAAACGGTGAAGAAAAAGCATTTTGCCGAAACCCGGGATTGGACCAGGGACCTTTAGATCTTCAGTCTAACGCTCTCCCAACTGAGCTATTTCAGCCATATCTATACATTTTCTAGGGGGTTTGACACTCTGCAAATGTCAAGTGTCACACCTGGAGGGATATATTATAATTTTTCATTTGACTGTTTTTTGAAGCATGATTTCTATTTGAAACGCCTTCCATTTTGCTGTACATATTTAATAACATTCATTAACTATTTGTGAATGAGTAGAAAAAGACAGCAATTTTGCCATTGAATTTTTACATTTTCAGTTTGTCTCCATGCACCAGTATAATTCTGACCCTGTGCTTCTAGAATAGGTCATGGTCACACATAAAACACAATTTGCATGCATAATGTTACATCAAGTTTTATTTTTTATGAGATGCAAACAATTGGAGCAAAAAAGAGACAAAAATTTAGAGAAAATATTTTATTGATTGTTAAAAGTGAGACCATTTGTCCCAAAATGTGCTGAAACATGTCAGAATGACATGGGCATTTCACATTTTTTAAACTATGATTACCAACTTGTTAAGTTTTTGTTTATTAAGTATCGTTATGGTCTATTGATGTATGAGGTGAAAACTATGAAAGTAGACTTACCAGCAAATCCGTTTCTAGATATATTTCATGACAGCACTGTAGAAGGTTGATTCCCTACCCTAATAGGGACAGAGAACACAAAGAGGTGAAATAGTCCCTCCTCATTGACTGTCCAAAGGATTTTTCTAGTGCCAAAAGAACAACAGACATATGCACAAAAAATCTGTTTGATGTTCCTAGAGTTCTTTTTTGAGAGGACAAATTCAGATTCACTCCAAAGACTCTCAGGAAATTTTTCAAAACCACATTACTAAGTTTTGTTTGACCTCATCTAATCAATAAATGAAGATAAAGTTTCTTGAAATTAAATGTTGATGTCAGAAGTGGGATTTGAACCCACACCTGCGAGACTGCGACCTGAACGCTGCGCCTTAGACCGCTCGGCCATCCTGACTTCGATATGCAATTGGAACTTAACTCCTTCCATGCTAGTCAGCAGAAATGTTACCATTCCTTGTGATTACAAACTTGTCACACCACCCCAAAAAAGTCAATAAATAACATTTTTTATATGCGTACTTTTCGTCTGCATTAATTTTTAAACCTCCATTTATTTTGTTTGGATATTAGAAATGTTAGATTTCTCACAAATACGGTGATGCACCACATTTCTTCAGAAACTACTGTTTGGCCACACAGCAGGGCTTTGAAAGGAAGAGCCCTATTTGGGTTTTGCAATGCAGATTTTGCAGGAATACCTTGCAGATGAAATTTGCAGAGTACCAAAACAGCAGAAAACCTCCCAAAGTGACCACATTTTAGAAATTATTTTGCACAATGAGTTAATCAACACCTGCAATTACTATTGTCAGCCTATAGGTGTTTTCACTCTGAACCATCCAGCATTGCAAGTATGCCAGTTTAGTGCCCAGCTTTTGCTTGCAGAGGCAAGCAACCCATACATTTTTAAGTGGGCTCTACTCACTGGAGCAATGTCAAATATGTAGATGCTTTGTCTCACCATTAAAGTAGAAACCTCCTATATTTCAAATTAAAGATGACGGACCTGTGTGGAGCTTGTGTTTTTTGCCTTTTTGACGTTGTCCACAGCATATTTTTTAAGGACATTTGTCTCAGTAATGCCTCAGTGTTTCAAAGTCAAACAAGCTGACTATAATCATTCAGCTAGTGTCTGATAAGTGCTGTCTGTTTCAGCTATCAGGTTACCTTTTAATCCTCTTACAGCTAAGTCAATCTGAAATAAAACAAAATAGAGGAAAAATTACTAAAAAACATTCATGTGTTCAAAAGGAAAAAGTTACCGTTTCTCAAATTTTTAACATTTTGTTTTCTGTAGATAGTTAAGATTTTTAGGCCTTTTGATCATGATCAGCCCATGTGCTTTGTTTAATATCTCCTTAAAATGTAAACGGTGAAGAAAAAGCATTTTGCCGAAACCCGGGATTGGACCAGGGACCTTTAGATCTTCAGTCTAACGCTCTCCCAACTGAGCTATTTTGGCCATATCTATACATTTTCTGGGGGGTTTGACACTCTGCAAATGTCAAGTGTCACACCTGGAGGGATATATTATAATTTTTCATTTGACTGTTTTTTGAAGCATGATTTCTATTTGAAACGCCTTCCATTTTGCTGTACATATTTAATAACATTCATTAACTATTTGTGAATGAGTAGAAAAAGACAGCAATTTTGCCATTGAATTTTTACATTTTCAGTTTGTCTCCATGCACCAGTATAATTCTGACCCTGTGCTTCTAGAATAGGTCATGGTCGCACATAAAACACAATTTGCATGCATAATGTTACATCAAGTTTTATTTTTTATGAGATGCAAACAATTGGAGCAAAAAAGAGACAAAAATTTAGAGAAAATATTTTATTGATTGTTAAAAGTGAGACCATTTGTCCCAAAATGTGCTGAAACATGTCAGAAGGACATGGGCATTTCACATTTTTTAAACTATGATTACCTACTTGTTAAGTTTTTGTTTATTAAGAATCGTTATGGTCTATTGATGTATGAGGTGAAAACTATGAAAGTAGACTTACCAGCAAATCCGTTTCTAGATATATTTCATGACAGCACTGTAGAAGGTTGATTCCCTACCCTAATAGGGACAGAGAACACAAAGAGGTGAAATAGTCCCTCGTCATTGACTGTCCAAAGGATTTTTCTAGTGCCAAAAGAACAACAGACATATGCACAAAAAATCTGTTTGATGTTCCTAGAGTTCTTTTTTGAGAGGACAAATTCAGATTCACTCCAAAGACTCTCAGGAAATTTTTCAAAACCACATTACTAAGTTTTGTTTGACCTCATCTAATCAATAAATGAAGATAAAGTTTCTTGAAATTAAATGTTGATGTCAGAAGTGGGATTTGAACCCACGCCTCCAGGGGAGACTGCGACCTGAACGCAGCGCCTTAGACCGCTCGGTATTAGACCGCTCGCCTTAGACTGCTTCGATATGCAATTGGAACTTAACTCCTTCCATGCTAGTCAGCAGAAATGTTACCATTCCTTGTGATTAAAAACTTGTCACACCACCCCAAAAAAGTCAATAAATAACATTTTTTATATGCGTACTTTTCGTCTGCATTAATTTTTAAACCTCCATTTATTTTGTTTGGATATTAGAAATGTTAGATTTCTCACAAATGCGGTGATGCACCACATTTCTTCAGAAACTACTGTTTGGCCACACAGCAGGGCTTTGAAAGGAAGAGCCCTATTTGGGTTTTGCAATGCAGATTTTGCAGGAATACCTTGCAGATGAAATTTGCAGAGTACCAAAACAGCAGAAAACCTCCCAAAGTGACCACAGTTTAGAAATTATTTTGCACAATGAGTTAATCAACACCTGCAATTACTATTGTCAGCCTATAGGTGTTTTCACTCTGAACCATCCAGCATTGCAAGTATGCCAGTTTAGTGCCCAGCTTTTGCTTGCAGAGACAAGCAACCCATACATTTTTAAGTGGGCTCTACTCACTGGAGCAATGTCAAATATGTAGATGCTTTGTCTCACCATTAAAGTAGAAACCTCCTATATTTCAAATTAAAGATGACGGACCTGTGTTCAGCTTGTGTTTTTTGCCTTTTTGACTTTGTCCACAGCATATTTTTTAAGGACATTTGTCTCAGTAATGCCTCAGTGTTTCAAAGTCAAACAAGCTGACTATAATCATTCAGCTAGTGTCTGATAAGTGCTGTCTGTTTCAGCTATCAGGTTACCTTTTAATCCTCTTACAGCTAAGTCAATCTGAAATAAAACAAAATAGAGGAAAAATTACTAAAAAACATTCATGTGTTCAAAAGGAAAAAGTTACCGTTTCTCAAATTTTTAACATTTTGTTTTCTGTAGATAGTTAAGATTTTTAGGCCTTTTGATCATGATCAGTCCATGTGCTTTGTTTAATATCTCCTTAAAATGTAAACGGTGAAGAAAAAGCATTTTGCCGAAACCCGGGATTGGACCAGGGACCTTTAGATCTTCAGTCTAACGCTCTCCCAACTGAGCTATTTCAGCCATATCTATACATTTTCTGGGGGGTTTGACACTCTGCAAATGTCAAGTGTCACACCTGGAGGGATATATTATAATTTTTCATTTGACTGTTTTTTGAAGCATGATTTCTATTTGAAACGCCTTCCATTTTGCTGTACATATTTAATAACATTCATTAACTATTTGAGAATGAGTAGAAAAAGACAGCAATTTTGCCATTGAATTTTTACATTTTCAGTTTGTCTCCATGCACCAGTATAATTCTGACCCTGTGCTTCTAGAATAGGTCATGGTCACACATAAAACACAATTTGCATGCATAATGTTACATCAAGTTTTATTTTTTATGAGATGCAAACAATTGGAGCAAAAAAGAGACAAAAATTTAGAGAAAATATTTTATTGATTGTTAAAAGTGAGACCATTTGTCCCAAAATGTGCTGAAACATGTCAGAATGACATGGGCATTTCACATTTTTTAAACTATGATTACCAACTTGTTAAGTTTTTGTTTATTAAGTATCGTTATGGTCTATTGATGTATGAGGTGAAAACTATGAAAGTAGACTTACCAGCAAATCCGTTTCTAGATATATTTCATGACAGCACTGTAGAAGGTTGATTCCCTACCCTAATAGGGACAGAGAACACAAAGAGGTGAAATAGTCCCTCCTCATTGACTGTCCAAAGGATTTTTCTAGTGCCAAAAGAACAACAGACATATGCACAAAAAATCTGTTTGATGTTCCTAGAGTTCTTTTTTGAGAGGACAAATTCAGATTCACTCCAAAGACTCAGGAAATTTTTCAAAACCACATTACATGAAGATAAAGTTACTTGAAATTAAATGTTGATGTCAGAAGTGGGATTTGAACCCACGCCTCCAGGGGAGACTGCGACCTGAACGCAGCGCCTTAGACCGCTCGGCCATCCTGACTTCGATATGCAATTGGAACTTAACTCCTTCCATGCTAGTCAGCAGAAATGTTACCATTCCTTGTGATTACAAACTTGTCACACCACCCCAAAAAAGTCAATAAATAACATTTTTTATATGCGAACTTTTCGTCTGCATTAATTTTTAAACCTCCATTTATTTTGTTTGGATATTAGAAATGTTAGATTTCTCACAAATACGGTGATGCACCACATTTCTTCAGAAACTACTGTTTGGCCACACAGCAGGGCTTTGAAAGGAAGAGCCCTATTTGGGTTTTGCAATGCAGATTTTGCAGGAATACCTTGCAGATGAAATTTGCAGAGTACCAAAACAGCAGAAAACCTCCCAAAGTGACCACATTTTAGAAATTATTTTGCACAATGAGTTAATCAACACCTGCAATTACTATTGTCAGCCTATAGGTGTTTTCACTCTGAACCATCCAGCATTGCAAGTATGCCAGTTTAGTGCCCAGCTTTTGCTTGCAGAGGCAAGCAACCCATACATTTTTAAGTGGGCTCTACTCACTGGAGCAATGTCAAATATGTAGATGCTTTGTCTCACCATTAAAGTAGAAACCTCCTATATTTCAAATTAAAGATGACGGACCTGTGTGGAGCTTGTGTTTTTTGCCTTTTTGACGTTGTCCACAGCATATTTTTTAAGGACATTTGTCTCAGTAATGCCTCAGTGTTTCAAAGTCAAACAAGCTGACTATAATCATTCAGCTAGTGTCTGATAAGTGCTGTCTGTTTCAGCTATCAGGTTACCTTTTAATCCTCTTACAGCTAAGTCAATCTGAAATAAAACAAAATAGAGGAAAAATTACTAAAAAACATTCATGTGTTCAAAAGGAAAAAGTTACCGTTTCTCAAATTTTTAACATTTTGTTTTCTGTAGATAGTTAAGATTTTTAGGCCTTTTGATCATGATCAGTCCATGTGCTTTGTTTAATATCTCCTTAAAATGTAAATGGTGAAGAAAAAGCATTTTGCCGAAACCCGGGACCTTTAGATCTTCAGTCTAACGCTCTCCCAACTGAGCTATTTCGGCCATATCTATACATTTTCTGGGGGGTTTGACACTCTGCAAATGTCAAGTGTCACACCTGGAGGGATATATTATAATTTTTCATTTGACTGTTTTTTGAAGCATGATTTCTATTTGAAACGCCTTCCATTTTGCTGTACATATTTAATAACATTCATTAACTATTTGTGAATGAGTAGAAAAAGACAGCAATTTTGCCATTGAATTTTTACATTTTCAGTTTGTCTCCACGCACCAGTATAATTCTGACCCTGTGCTTCTAGAATAGGTCATGGTCGCACATAAAACACAATTTGCATGCATAATGTTACATCAAGTTTTATTTTTTATGAGATGCAAACAATTGGAGCAAAAAAGAGACAAAAATTTAGAGAAAATATTTTATTGATTGTTAAAAGTGAGACCATTTGTCCCAAAATGTGCTGAAACATGTCAGAATGACATGGGCATTTCACATTTTTTAAACTATGATGACCAACTTGTTAAGTTTTTGTTTATTAAGTATCGTTATGGTCTATTGATGTATGAGGTGAATACTATGAAAGTAGACTTACCAGCAAATCCGTTTCTAGATATATTTCATGACAGCACTGTAGAAGGTTGATTCCCTACCCTAATAGAGACAGAGAACACAAAGAGGTGAAATAGTCCCTCCTCATTGACTGTCCAAAGGATTTTTCTAGTGCCAAAAGAACAACAGACATATGCACAAAAAATCTGTTCGATGTTCCTAGAGTTCTTTTTTGAGAGGACAAATTCAGATTCACTCCAAAGACTCTCAGGAAATTTTTCAAAACCACATTACTAAGTTTTGTTTGACCTCATCTAATCAATAAATGAAGATAAAGTTTCTTGAAATTAAATGTTGATGTCAGAAGTGGGATTTGAACCCACGCCTCCAGGGAAGACTGCGACCTGAACGCAGCGCCTTAGACCGCTCGGCCATCCTGACTTCGATATGCAATTGGAACTTAACTCCTTCCATGCTAGTCAGCAGAAATGTTACCATCCCTTGTGATTAAAAACTTGTCACTCCACCCCAAAAAAGTCAATAAATAACATTTTTTATATGCGTACTTTTCGTCTGCATTAATTTTTAAACCTCCATTTATTTTGTTTGGATATTAGAAATGTTAGATTTCTCACAAATGCGGTGATGCACCACATTTCTTCAGAAACTACTGTTTGGCCACACAGCAGGGCTTTGAAAGGAAGAGCCCTATTTGGGTTTTGCAATGCAGATTTTGCAGGAATACCTTGCAGATGAAATTTGCAGAGTACCAAAACAGCAGAAAACCTCCCAAAGTGACCACATTTTAGAAATTATTTTGCACAATGAGTTAATCAACACCTGCAATTACTATTGTCAGCCTATAGGTGTTTTCACTCTGAACCATCCAGCATTGCAAGTATGCCAGTTTAGTGCCCAGCTTTTGCTTGCAGAGACAAGCAACCCATACATTTTTAAGTGGGCTCTACTCACTGGAGCAATGTCAAATATGTAGATGCTTTGTCTCACCATTAAAGTAGAAACCTCCTATATTTCAAATTAAAGATGACGGACCTGTGTGGAGCTTTTGTTTTTTGCCTTTTTGACTTTGTCCACAACAAATTTTTTAAGGACATTTGTCTCAGTAATGCCTCAGTGTTTCAAAGTCAAACAAGCTGACTATAATCATTCAGCTAGTGTCTGATAAGTGCTGTCTGTTTCAGCTATCAGGTTACCTTTTAATCCTCTTACAGCTAAGTCAATCTGAAATAAAACAAAATAGAGGAAAAATTACTAAAAAACATTCATGTGTTCAAAAGGAAAAAGTTACCGTTTCTCAAATTTTTAACATTTTGTTTTCTGTAGATAGTTAAGATTTTTAGGCCTTTTGATCAAGATCAGCCCATGTGCTTTGTTTAATATCTCCTTAAAATGTAAACGGTGAAGAAAAAGCATTTTGCCGAAACCCGGGATTGGACCAGGGACCTTTAGATCTTCAGTCTAACGCTCTCCAAACTGAGATATTTTGGCCATATCTATACATTTTCTATGGGGTTTGACACTCTGCAAATGTCAAGTGTCACACCTGGAGGGATATATTATAATTTTTCATTTGACTGTTTTTTGAAGCATGATTTCTATTTGAAACGCCTTCCATTTTGCTGTACATATTTAATAACATTCATTAACTATTTGTGAATGAGTAGAAAAAGACAGCAATTTTGCCATTGAATTTTTACATTTTCAGTTTGTCTCCATGCACCAGTATAATTCTGACCCTGTGCTTCTAGAATAGGTCATGGTCGCACATAAAACACAATTTGCATGCATAATGTTACATCAAGTTTTATTTTTTATGAGATGCAAACAATTGGAGCAAAAAAGAGACAAAAATTTAGAGAAAATATTTTATTGATTGTTAAAAGTGAGACCATTTGTCCCAAAATGTGCTGAAACATGTCAGAAGGACATGGGCATTTCACATTTTTTAAACTATGATTACCTACTTGTTAAGTTTTTGTTTATTAAGAATCGTTATGGTCTATTGATGTATGAGGTGAAAACTATGAAAGTAGACTTACCAGCAAATCCGTTTCTAGATATATTTCATGACAGCACTGTAGAAGGTTGATTCCCTACCCTAATAGGGACAGAGAACACAAAGAGGTGAAATAGTCCCTCGTCATTGACTGTCCAAAGGATTTTTCTAGTGCCAAAAGAACAACAGACATATGCACAAAAAATCTGTTTGATGTTCCTAGAGTTCTTTTTTGAGAGGACAAATTCAGATTCACTCCAAAGACTCTCAGGAAATTTTTCAAAACCACATTACTAAGTTTTGTTTGACCTCATCTAATCAATAAATGAAGATAAAGTTTCTTGAAATTAAATGTTGATGTCAGAAGTGGGATTTGAACCCACGCCTCCAGGGGAGACTGCGACCTGAACGCAGCGCCTTAGACCGCTCGGTATTAGACGGCTCGCCTTAGACTGCTTCGATATGCAATTGGAACTTAACTCCTTCCATGCTAGTCAGCAGAAATGTTACCATTCCTTGTGATTAAAAACTTGTCACACCACCCCAAAAAAGTCAATAAATAACATTTTTTATATGCGTACTTTTCGTCTGCATTAATTTTTAAACCTCCATTTATTTTGTTTGGATATTAGAAATGTTAGATTTCTCACAAATGCGGTGATGCACCACATTTCTTCAGAAACTACTGTTTGGCCACACAGCAGGGCTTTGAAAGGAAGAGCCCTATTTGGGTTTTGCAATGCAGATTTTGCAGGAATACCTTGCAGATGAATTTTGCAGAGTACCAAAACAGCAGAAAACCTCCCAAAGTGACCACATTTTAGAAATTATTTTGCACAATGAGTTAATCAACACCTGCAATTACTATTGTCAGCCTATAGGTGTTTTCACTCTGAACCATCCAGCATTGCAAGTATGCCAGTTTAGTGCCCAGCTTTTGCTTGCAGAGACAAGCAACCCATACATTTTTAAGTGGGCTCTACTCACTGGAGCAATGTCAAATATATAGATGCTTTGTCTCACCATTAAAGTAGAAACCTCCTATATTTCAAATTAAAGATGACGGACCTGTGTGGAGCTTGTGTTTTTTGCCTTTTTGACTTTGTCCACAGCATATTTTTTAAGGACATTTGTCTCAGTAATGCCTCAGTGTTTCAAAGTCAAACAAGCTGACTATAATCATTCAGCTAGTGTCTGATAAGTGCTGTCTGTTTCAGCTATCAGGTTACCTTTTAATCCTCTTACAGCTAAGTCAATCTGAAATAAAACAAAATAGAGGAAAAATTACTAAAAAACATTCCTGTGTTCAAAAGGAAAAAGTTACCGTTTCTCAAATTTTTAACATTTTGTTTTCTGTAGATAGTTAAGATTTTTAGGCCTTTTGATCATGATCAGTCCATGTGCTTTGTTTAATATCTCCTTAAAATGTAAACGGTGAAGAAAAAGCATTTTGCCGAAACCCGGGATTGGACCAGGGACCTTTAGATCTTCAGTCTAACGCTCTCCCAACTCAGCTATTTCGGCCATATCTATACATTTTCTGGGGGGTTTGACACTCTGCAAATGTCAAGTGTCACACCTGGAGGGATATATTATAATTTTTCATTTGACTGTTTTTTGAAGCATGATTTCTATTTGAAACGCCTTCCATTTTGCTGTACATATTTAATTACATTCATTAACTATTTGTGAATGAGTAGAAAAAGACAGCAATTTTGCCATTGAATTTTTACATTTTCAGTTTGTCTCCATGCACCAGTATAATTCTGACCCTGTGCTTCTAGAATAGGTCATGGTCGCACATAAAACACAATTTGCATGCATAATGTTACATCAAGTTTTATTTTTTATGAGATGCAAGCAATTGGAGCAAAAAAGAGACAAAAATTTAGAGAAATATTTTATTGATTGTTAAAAGTGAGACCATTTGTCCCAAAATGTGCTGAAACATGTCAGAATGACATGGGCATTTCACATTTTTTAAACTATGATTACCTACTTGTTAAGTTTTTGTTTATTAAATATCGTTATGGTCTATTGATGTATGAGGTGAAAACTATGAAAGTAGACTTACCAGCAAATCCGTTTCTAGATATATTTCATGACAGCACTGTAGAAGGTTGATTCCCTACCCTAATAGGGACAGAGAACACAAAGAGGTGAAATAGTCCCTCCTCATTGACTGTCCAAAGGATTTTTCTAGTGCCAAAAGAACAACAGACATATGCACAAAAAATCTGTTTGAAGTTCCTAGAGTTCTTTTTTGAGAGGACAAATTCAGATTCACTCCAAAGACTCTCAGGAAATTTTTCAAAACCACATTACATGAAGATAAAGTTTCTTGAAATTAAATGTTGATGTCAGAAGTGGGATTTGAACCCACGCCTCCAGGGGATACTGCAACCTAAACGCAGCGCCTTAGACCACTCGGCCATCTTGACTTCGATATGCAATTGGAACTTAACTCCTTCCATGCTAGTCAGCAGAAATGTTACCATTCCTTGTGATTAAAAACTTGTCACACCACCCCAAAAAAGTCAATAAATAACATTTTTTATATGCGTACTTTTCGTCTGCATTAATTTTTAAACCTCCATTTATTTTGTTTGGATGTTAGAAATGTTAGATTTCTCACAAATGCGGTGATGCACCACATTTCTTCAGAAACTACTGTTTGGCCACACAGCAGGGCTTTGAAAGGAAGAGCCCTATTTGGGTTTTGCAATGCAGATTTTGCAGGAATACCTTGCAGATGAAATTTGCAGAGTACCAAAACAGCAGAAAACCTCCCAAAGTGACCACATTTTAGAAATTATTTTGCACAATGAGTTAATCAACACCTGCAATTACTATTGTCAGCCTATAGGTGTTTTCACTCTGAACCATCCAGCATTGCAAGTATGCCAGTTTAGTGCCCAGCTTTTGCTTGCAGAGACAAGCAACCCATACATTTTTAAGTGGGCTCTACTCACTGGAGCAATGTCAAATATGTAGATGCTTTGTCTCACCATTAAAGTAGAAACCTCCTATATTTCAAATTAAAGATGACGGACCTGTGTTCAGCTTGTGTTTTTTGCCTTTTTGACTTTGTCCACAGCATATTTTTTAAGGACATTTGTCTCAGTAATGCCTCAGTGTTTCAAAGTCAAACAAGCTGACTATAATCATTCAGCTAGTGTCTGATAAGTGCTGTCTGTTTCAGCTATCAGGTTACCTTTTAATCCTCTTACAGCTAAGTCAATCTGAAATAAAACAAAATAGAGGAAAAATTACTAAAAAACATTCATGTGTTCAAAAGGAAAAAGTTACCGTTTCTCAAATTTTTAACATTTTGTTTTCTGTAGATAGTTAAGATTTTTAGGCCTTTTGATCATGATCAGTCCATGTGCTTTGTTTAATATCTCCTTAAAATGTAAACGGTGAAGAAAAAGCATTTTGCCGAAACCCGGGATTGGACCAGGGACCTTTAGATCTTCAGTCTAACGCTCTCCCAACTGAGATATTTCGGCCATATCTATACATTTTCTGGGGGGTTTGACACTCTGCAAATGTCAAGTGTCACACCTGGAGGGATATATTATAATTTTTCATTTGACTGTTTTTTGAAGCATGATTTCTATTTGAAACGCCTTCCATTTTGCTGTACATATTTAATAACATTCATTAACTATTTGTGAATGAGTAGAAAAAGACAGCAATTTTTGCCATTGAATTTTTACATTTTCAGTTTGTCTCCATGCACCAGTATAATTCTGACCCTGTGCTTCTAGAATAGGTCATGGTCGCACATAAAACACAATTTGCATGCATAATGTTACATCAAGTTTTATTTTTTATGAGATGCAAACAATTGGAGCAAAAAAGAGACAAAAATTTAGAGAAAATATTTTATTGATTGTTAAAAGTGAGACCATTTGTCCCAAAATGTGCTGAAACATGTCAGAATGACATGGGCATTTCACATTTTTTAAACTATGATTACCTACTTGTTAAGTTTTTGTTTATTAAGTATCGTTATGGTCTATTGATGTATGAGGTGAAAACTATGAAAGTAGACTTACCAGCAAATCCGTTTCTAGATATATTTCATGACAGCACTGTAGAAGGTTGATTCCCTACCCTAATAGGGACAGAGAACACAAAGAGGTGAAATAGTCCCTCCTCATTGACTGTCCAAAGGATTTTTCTAGTGCCAAAAGAACAACAGACATATGCACAAAAAATCTGTTTGATGTTCCTAGAGTTCTTTTTTGAGAGGACAAATTCAGATTCACTCCAAAGACTCTCAGGAAATTTTTCAAAACCACATTACTAAGTTTTGTTTGACCTCATCTAATCAATAAATGAAGATAAAGTTTCTTGAAATTAAATGTCAGAAGTGGGATTTGAACCCACGCCTCGAGGGGAGACTGCGACCTGAACGCAGCACCTTAGACCGCTCGGTATTAGACCGCTCGCCTTAGACCGCTTCGATATGCAATTGGAACTTAACTCCTTCCATGCTAGTCAGCAGAAATGTTACCATTCCTTGTGATTAAAAACTTGTCACACCACCCCAAAAAAGTCAATAAATAACATTTTTTATATGCGTACTTTTCGTCTGCATTAATTTTTAAACCTCCATTTATTTTGTTTGGATATTAGAAATGTTAGATTTCTCACAAATGCGGTGATGCACCACATTTCTTCAGAAACTACTGTTTGGCCACACAGCAGGGCTTTGAAAGGAAGAGCCCTATTTGGGTTTTGCAATGCAGATTTTGCAGGAATACCTTGCAGATGAAATTTGCAGAGTACCAAAACAGCAGAAAACCTCCCAAAGTGACCACATTTTAGAAATTATTTTGCACAATGAGTTAATCAACACCTGCAATTACTATTGTCAGCCTATAGGTGTTTTCACTCTGAACCATCCAGCATTGCAAGTGATGTTTCTGTCACACTAAGGTGCGACCCGTCTTAATTGTCTGTTTCCGAATTGTAGCTTTGGCACAAGGTATACGTATACTCGAGGAAAGAATACACAAGACAAGAGGGTATCGTGTCAGTATGATTCTTCTCTGTCTTTAATCAAACGTGTACAGCTTTTATAACAGAATTTGAGCTACATCATCAGTTACATCATGGACATATTTCCAGTTACTATTTGCTTTTCTCAGGTCGCTACACAATCATTATGTACACTTCTGGGTTACCGTTTACTGCTCCCACATTGCTAAACAATACTTATATACACAAGTATTGTTTTCTAGCTTGGCTTACCCTGGTCCACCCAGTTTATTCAATATTTGGTGAAGCTTAGGTGAATGATACCATACAGAAACAACTCTAAGAAAATATAAGAAAATATAAGAAAATCAGAAGTATCTTAAAGCAACATGATCCCAATATCCAGCAAAGCGTCCATATAGTGATACAGTTTTGATTCTTGTATATATTCATGTGCCATATATTCTTCCCTTAACAGTCCCTCCTTTGGAGATATGCAAAATCAAAATCCTAATCTCGTCGAACCTATCGATCTGTCCTCCCAGCCTACCTATCTCAACAGTGCTGGAACCTAACTAACTAATCTTCACCGTATATACGAGACGACCCATCTCTAGTAGATGGACCCCCTCCTAACGGACTTTGCACAGGAGGAAGTCAGATCCTGGACTTTCCCTCATTGGCTTGCTTCAAGCAGGCATATTCCGGAGGTGGTGCTTGCATGTTTTCATTGGGACATCTTTCATACAGGGGATCTTCAAAATCGGCATGCATGGTCATCACTGTGGTTTCCATAGTTTTCATCATCATTTTCTTAAGGCATGGCACTATGCAGCATAGAATTAAAGAAAATATGATCAAAGGACATAAAATAACTTTTGCAAACTTAATGGGTCAATAATTGCCTTCATGGCATCCCCAGTGTATTTTATAAACCGTTGTTGATTATTGTATAAATAGTTTATCCGCTTTGCATTCTTATTTGCGGGGATGGTGGGTTTAAACACAACTATTGTCTCGTTCTCGACTTTGAATTTGTCAGGTGCTCCCTGTGTGCCCCCACTGGTATCTATGCTTCTT
This sequence comes from Dendrobates tinctorius, assembly GCF_039654945.1. Lineage (NCBI taxonomy): Eukaryota > Metazoa > Chordata > Amphibia > Anura > Dendrobatidae > Dendrobates > Dendrobates tinctorius. Next base: position 3,231,212 of record NW_027362016.1, on the reverse strand, counting down.
AGCCAAAATTTACCTTTTGTGTCACCATTTTCCCTCCCAAGTTTAGTACTTGAGCCTAGTACATATAACCCTTGCTCATACTCTGAAGGGTTGTCAATAGTAAGGTACAGAACTATGCATCCCTCCTTGGGGCAGTGAGTGGCAGTGACAGGGAGTATTGAATCTGGAAGGCCACTCTGACCCTTAAAATGGGCTTTGGACAGGGTCATGCGACTTAATAGGCTTATTCCCCATTTGTCCCTTCGCTGTAGGGCCTGGGCTGGTTGATGTCTCCAGTCACTTTCACCAGTGTGCCACCCAACAAGAGACTAATCCTCCCAGTTTGAACCTTCCCCTATTTCAGCAGTAGTGACACAGATGAATTGTGTATTAAACCTGATATGAAACTGTGCCATGGGGCCTGGACATTCTTATTGTGAGACAGTAGTCAAATTGATATGTTACTCTTGGGGTGGAGACATTATACCAGAAAGTCAGTATGCCCTTCTCATGAGTGACTACCCCTTGGTGATTGACTACCCCTTGAGCTAGGAGAAGGATAAGTGCCAGATGGATGAAGAGTGGCAGCCGCTACTGGACTCTGGATCCGGCATCTCCTTGCAGTGGGAAGCGAGGACCCATGGACTGCTGCGATAGTTGACAGGACTTGGAACAGGCTGTCATCTCTAGGTTCAAGGGTACGTCTGTTGAACCTCTTGGTGATGAGGACTCAGTCACCGGGCAGGATCTGGTGGGCTCCTATGTCCTCAGGATCTGGGATGGATGAAAAGACTCGAAAATGCATTTTAGTCACATGTTTTTAAACTTAGTCTACATATAGGCAATTATACTTGTGCGTGTATGTGACCCAAGGGAAAGACTAAACTCTTATGCTATGACCCCTGTTTCCTGTATAGCATCAAGTATGTAAAGTTTTGTTCGAGGCCTTAAATTTTCCTTGTTCATCCTTAGGTGTATTTCATCCTGTATAACTTCATCTTAGGTCCATTTCTTCTTTTCTTCCTTGGATACTTGTTTCTGGAGTGTTATTCCTTTTCCTCTGTTTCCGTGTCAACCGGTATTACTGCTGCTTCTTTTGCTGTTACTTCAGCTAGCCTGTTGCCCACTGCTTCCCTTGAAGTGTCTCCAGTGTGTGTGCTTTTACTTTTACCACCGCAACTCTTCCTGGCATCAACAAGGACTCCATTAATTCTTGCATGGCTTTGTGGTGTCTGACCGGCGTTCCGTTAGCCGTGATGAAGTCTCTTTCTCTCCAGATTGATCTTGATAGCTTCATGTTGAGTGGACCTCTCGTATGCTTCTGTCAAGGCCTGCAGTCCTTTTGGATATAGGCAGTGGTTTTGCTGGCAGCAAGTTACTTCTGTGGCTACTGCTATACCAGTGTGCGAACGGCCTTCTTGGTCTGCATACCTTGGTCTATCCACAATGAGCATCAGGTCAGGATCTTCCAGGTGTTCTCTTGCCTCATGACAGCAAGACAATCGCGTTCAGCCATTTCAGAGTCAACTACCTCTTCCACTAATGTGTCAGAGATGTGGTTTTCATCCTCCATCTTCCTCCCCCCTTTGGCAGAGGTAGAAGAGTAGCTGAATTATGGACAGCACATCTGGAGATGGTGACGTCCGGGAGCAGAGTAGGGCATTGCAGACAGGTGCTTTGGGCCAGGATCTTCAACTGGTGACCCATAAAAATATCAGAAGCTTTGTCCAGCACAGGTGGGTTGCAAACACGGTTCTCATGCAAGTTGGGACTCCACGAGCCACTTGGTCAAGTCTTGGAGAGTAGAAGCCAGGAGGGCATTGTCTTCCTCCGTGAAGCTGTGTTAGGACTCCATTTACATGGTCAGGCTTCTTCATGACAAACAGACAAAACAGTTCGGTATAGCCTGGCAGTCCTAGAGCTGTGAAAATGTGATTGCAATTTAGTATTTAAAACACACTGATTACCTTCTTTGAAAGTCTTGAAATAATTATAAAAAGGTTGCATGTGTAGAAGAGCAGTATTGGCTTGGCTGTCTTCAGTCAGGGGAAGAGGTCATCCATATATATTGTAAAACGAAGTGGCTGTGGGATGTATCCTCTTCCAGGGCTCCAGGACCGTGGTCATGGCTCGGGTGAACATAGAGAGGCTATACTGTGCCCCTTGAGGCATCATAGTCCAAATATATTGCTGGCCCTCATGTGAAAACAAACAGGTACTGGCTTGCAGCATGTAGAAATAAACTGAAGAAAGCATTGGCCAGGTCAATCACCGTAAACCATAGAAAAATAAATAGAATTGATAAAAAAAAACATAGTGTGTGGATTTGGTACCATAGATGTGTTCAGTACTATAACTTCATTGACAGCACATAAGTCATGTATTATCCATAACTTCATAGAAATAATTGCAAATTATGAAATGGATGGTGAAATAGGATGAATATTGCAATTTCCTTGGCAGCAGGGCTACTGGCTTCGGCCCCACCTTTACAAACTGGATTTTCAGCCTGCCAATATTGAGTCTGGGATCAGTGCCATTAGTTCAACGCCCACATGATCTACAGATGTGTCCTGTAAAAAAAAAAAAAAAAAAAAAAGACTACATACTTCTTCAGCAAGTAGATCAATGTCCCTGATCAATCTTCTGATTGCATCGGGACCCACCAGGAATTTGAGAGGAGTATCCTCAACCTCTGTCTGGGTGAGAGATGTTGTTTCTCTCCTGTATTTTTGTGGGGGGGGCGAGCTGTTTACTAGGGTATCTGTCTCCTGGCATTTCCAGGAGTCCTTGCATGTAGTAGATTGTGTATAAAAGTATGAGCTTTGAGGCTTAAAAGATGATGATGATAATTATGTCCCCTCACCATATAACGATAAATACTGTAGATTATCAGTCTGAGCTATTTATTTCCTGTCTCCTCCGGTTCTGTTTACTTATATACCTCCATGTCATATTCATCTTTTTCTTCATTATTCTTTTCATAAATTACATTAATTAATAAAACTATAATGGATGCTGGACAGGATGTAGCACAAGACGTGCCGTCTATATAAATAGTTGGAAAGAAGGTACGGCTCTTTGGGTTGGTCATCTGACAGTCAGAACAAGTCTCACGATATTCTGCATTCTGCGTTTGACAGCTGGCACACGTCCAGTCATCGGGAATGTATATAGATGTATAAATGAATGTAATGCAGATATTGCAACTGACATCTTCCTGTGTAAATATTTGTTTTGCACAAAATTCAGCAATCTTGTTATATTCCTCTCCTCATGCCTTTTTTCCTAACTTCCTCTGCCATCTTATAAAATGCTTCAGGGTCCTGTAACACCTCATAATACCTGAGGCTGGGACGCTGCTCTCCACTCATTAACACATTCTTCTATCCCTTCTTATCTAATGCTCCTCCCCTCGTGATCAGAGGGTTTCTTAACGTACATTTTCTTTCTCACTCCACTATGGGTCATATCTGTCTTATAGATATTGACTGACTGCTCCCACCCATTCTATCATCTGAATTCTGAGTATATCTGAAAAACATATGTATGTGGGCGTCTTGAAACAAATTCTCACGGGGTTATGAACAGTTGGATATGTGACTGTAAAAGCTGTATGTACTCCTTATGTCCGAGTAAAGGGGTCTTCAGTGAACATAGTGATGTCTAGCTATCTTGAACACAGTAATATAGGGAATTAACCAACAACTAACACCAGAGTATTTCACAAATCTTGTGTATCCAGAAACTGCGTAGTATAAAAATACCTTATAAATTGTTAAAATTTCTGTTTCCTCAAAACTTTCGCTCTAAAACCTTTCAAAGAAAACCATCTCATAGAGAAATGTAGTGACATTAGTAAAACAATAACTAAAAAGTAACAATAGACCTCGGATCTCACAGAGATATCTGTACAAATCAAGCAATTACCATTCAAGTAATTCTCTTTCTACCTGAACCAACTAACCTTATAATTATAGTATGCAGAACAAAACCAGTTTATCCAATTCTCTAATTTCACAACATATATATGTATACACACATAGAATGCATTCAAAAATTTTAACCACATGCTAGTATGCCTCCTGCAAATTATACACACTACAAAAGACAAAAGACAATGAATTTAAAACTGGTACTGACATCAAATACTGCGAATCCTTGACACCAAAACAATTCGCAATTTACCTATCCATATGCCAGCCTGATTTGTAGAGGTGAAAAATCTACACCTGGGCAAACCATACTTTTCAGGGAGAGAGCAATCACTCAGTCACATCAACACGGTAATTGAAATTACCCTTCCACCCATATAACTTATGAACCTATGCTGCAGCTAAAACACCATCATCTTAGCCAGATGATGTCCGGTGGGAAACCCGCAAGAAGTTACCAACCACTTAGAGGTTGGAAAATCACTGAGAGTAATCAAGCCCCTACTCCCACTTGCCCACTGGGAGAGACACAGTTCAGACTTCTGCGATCATCGGTCAAGCCGAGAGCAGGACCGGAACCAGAGTGACAGAGAATTTGCTCAGTACGTCTCCCTATCTATATTTTTTTCCTTTTCAGGCTGGCTGAGGTAACAATCACGTATGCAAACAACCAAAACAGCAAAGCAGAGAGGCAAAGCAGATAAGGCAGACAATTAAACTTTTAGATTACCGTAATTATAAATATGCTTGAAGGGTTACTGTGTGTATACTATAAAACAACTTATTACATTTTATATTTTATATCCTCCGGACTGAATACAGATAATGTAGCGTGATTATTAAACACTTTGCATTCAGGAAATGCAGCTGAAATAGCAGTCTAACCAGTATGGCAGTATATTCAATATGAGAGCTGCGGACAGGCGTGTCACAACAATGCATCAATACTTCAAACATAAAAAAAAACTATTATGAATGTATTCCTTATCCCTTTCACTGTTCTTTTGTTACCAAGGCAACTAGGGCTGGGCTTTTTGTCACTTTAGGTATAGTAAATAGTGGTAATCACTTCTAGATAGGTGGTTGATATTTCAGCAGAGGGGGAAAAATTAGTAATCACCTCTTTCCTTAAAAATGTATATACCGTGTCATTCACGTCACCGGGCCCAGTTTATACCGTGGGCGTATGGCCGGACGTGAGCACCTATATGTATATATCTGATATATATATATAACTTCTTCGACCGTCTAAGGTCGGAACCAGGGTGATAACTCAGTGGAAACAGCCCCTTTGCACTCTGCTCTGTATGCTTCTAGTAGCCCTAGTGCAGTATGAAATAGTTTTTATCAGATAATAGATGGATTCTAGATACACCCTCCGAATTGGTTAGACCGGATAATACACACAGACAATTAAGGAATTATATACCTGACCGGGTCCATAGGCTCAGGACTTTCAAACGTGGTCAGTTTAAGGGTTCAGAGAAGACAGCCAACTATCTCCTCCCAGCCGGACGTGAATACAGAAGGTTAGGTAAGATGATATATTTTCTCACCAGGTCTCGAGCTGCAGTCTCGTCCCGCTGGAAAGACGTCCGTCCTGGGGGGAGATTTTGTTGCGGCTGTGATCATCTGGTATCGTCCTTCGATATGCAATTGGAACTTAACTCCTTCCATGCTAGTCAGCAGAAATGTTACCATTCCTTGTGATTAAAAACTTTTCACACCACCCCAAAAAAGTCAATAAATAACATTTTTTATATGCGTACTTTTCGTCTGCATTAATTTTTAAACCTCCATTTATTTTGTTTGGATATTAGAAATGTTAGATTTCTCACAAATGCGGTGATGCACCACATTTCTTCAGAAACTACTGTTTGGCCACACAGCAGGGCTTTGAAAGGAAGAGCCCTATTTGGGTTTTGCAATGCAGATTTTGCAGGAATACCTTGCAGATGAAATTTGCAGAGTACCAAAACAGCAGAAAACCTCCCAAAGTGATCACATTTTAGAAATTATTTTGCACAATGAGTTAATCAACACCTGCAATTACTATTGTCAGCCTATAGGTGTTTTCACTCTGAACCATCCAGCATTGCAAGTATGCCAGTTTAGTGCCCAGCTTTTGCTTGCAGAGACAAGCAACCCATACATTTTTAAGTGGGCTCTACTCACTGGAGCAATGTCAAATATGTAGATGCTTTGTCTCACCATTAAAGTAGAAACCTCCTATATTTCAAATTAAAGATGACGGACCTGTGTTCAGCTTGTGTTTTTTGCCTTTTTGACTTTGTCCACAGCATATTTTTTAAGGACATTTGTCTCAGTAATGCCTCAGTGTTTCAAAGTCAAACAAGCTGACTATAATCATTCAGCTAGTGTCTGATAAGTGCTGTCTGTTTCAGCTATCAGGTTACCTTTTAATCCTCTTACAGCTAAGTCAATCTGAAATAAAACAAAATACAGGAAAAATTACTAAAAAACATTCATGTGTTCAAAAGGAAAAAGTTACCGTTTCTCAAATTTTTAACATTTTGTTTTCTGTAGATAGTTAAGATTTTTAGGCCTTTTGATCATTATCAGTCCATGTGCTTTGTTTAATATCTCCTTAAAATGTAAACGGTGAAGAAAAAGCATTTTGCCGAAACCCGGGATTGGACCAGGGACCTTTAGATCTTCAGTCTAACGCTCTCCCAAATGAGCTATTTCAGCCATATCTATACATTTTCTGGGGGGTTTGACACTCTGCAAATGTCAAGTGTCACACCTGGAGGGATATATTATAATTTTTCATTTGACTGTTTTTTGAAGCATGATTTCTATTTGAAACGCCTTCCATTTTGCTGTACATATTTAATAACATTCATTAACTATTTGTGAATGAGTAGAAAAAGACAGCAATTTTGCCATTGAATTTTTACATTTTCAGTTTGTCTCCATGCACCAGTATAATTCTGACCCTGTGCTTCTAGAATAGGTCATGGTCGCACATAAAACACAATTTGCATGCATAATGTTACATCAAGTTTTATTTTTTATGAGATGCAAACAATTGGAGCAAAAAAGAGACAAAAATTTAGAGAAAATATTTTATTGATTGTTAAAAGTGAGACCATTTGTCCCAAAATGTGCTGAAACATGTCAGAATGACATGGGCATTTCACATTTTTTAAACTATGATTACCTACTTGTTAAGTTTTTGTTTATTAAGTATCGTTATGGTCTATTGATGTATGAGGTGAAAACTATGAAAGTAGACTTACCAGCAAATCCGTTTCTAGATATATTTCATGACAGCACTGTAGAAGGTTGATTCCCTACCCTAATAGGGACAGAGAACACAAAGAGGTGAAATAGTCCCTCCTCATTGACTGTCCAAAGGATTTTTCTAGTGCCAAAAGAACAACAGACATATGCACAAAAAATCTGTTTGATGTTCCTAGAGTTCTTTTTTGAGAGGACAAATTCAGATTCACTCCAAAGACTCTCAGGAAATTTTTCAAAACCACATTACTAAGTTTTGTTTGACCTCATCTAATCAATAAATGAAGATAAAGTTTCTTGAAATTACATGTTGATGTCAGAAGTGGGATTTGAACTCACGCCTCCAGGGGAGACTGCGACCTGAACGCAGCGCCTTAGACCGCTCGGTATTAGACCGCTCGCCTTAGACCGCTTCAATATGCAATTGGAACTTAACTCCTTCCATGCTAGTCAGCAGAAATGTTACCATTCCTTGTGATTAAAAACGTCACACCACCCCAAAAAAGTCAATAAATAACATTTTTTATATGCGTACTTTTCGTCTGCATTAATTTTTAAACCTCCATTTATTTTGTTTGGATATTAGAAATGTTAGATTTCTCACAAATGCGGTGATGCACCACATTTCTTCAGAAACTACTGTTTGGCCACACAGCAGGGCTTTGAAAGGAAGAGCCCTATTTGGGTTTTGCAATGCAGATTTTGCAGGAATACCTTGCAGATGAAATTTGCAGAGTACCAAAACAGCAGAAAACCTCCCAAAGTGACCACATTTTAGAAATTATTTTGCACAATGAGTTAATCAACACCTGCAATTACTATTGTCAGCCTATAGGTGTTTTCACTCTGAACCATCCAGCATTGCAAGTATGCCAGTTTAGTGCCCAGCTTTTGCTTGCAGAGACAAGCAACCCATACATTTTTAAGTGGGCTCTACTCACTGGAGCAATGTCAAATATGTAGATGCTTTGTCTCACCATTAAAGTAGAAACCTCCTATATTTCAAATTAAAGATGACGGACCTGTGTTCAGCTTGTGTTTTTTGCCTTTTTGACTTTGTCCACAGCATATTTTTTAAGGACATTTGTCTCAGTAATGCCTCAGTGTTTCAAAGTCAAACAAGCTGACTATAATCATTCAGCTAGTGTCTGATAAGTGCTGTCTGTTTCAGCTATCAGGTTACCTTTTAATCCTCTTACAGCTAAGTCAATCTGAAATAAAACAAAATAGAGGAAAAATTACTAAAAAACATTCATGTGTTCAAAAGGAAAAAGTTACCGTTTCTCAAATTTTTAACATTTTGTTTTCTGTAGATAGTTAAGATTTTTAGGCCTTTTGATCATGATCAGTCCATGTGCTTTGTTTAATATCTCCTTAAAATGTAAATGGTGAAGAAAAAGCATTTTGCCGAAACCCGGGACCTTTAGATCTTCAGTCTAACGCTCTCCCAACTGAGCTATTTCGGCCATATCTATACATTTTCTGGGGGGTTTGACACTCTGCAAATGTCAAGTGTCACACCTGGAGGGATATATTATAATTTTTCATTTGACTGTTTTTTGAAGCATGATTTCTATTTGAAACGCCTTCCATTTTGCTGTACATATTTAATAACATTCATTAACTATTTGTGAATGAGTAGAAAAAGACAGCAATTTTGCCATTGAATTTTTACATTTTCAGTTTGTCTCCACGCACCAGTATAATTCTGACCCTGTGCTTCTAGAATAGGTCATGGTCGCACATAAAACACAATTTGCATGCATAATGTTACATCAAGTTTTATTTTTTATGAGATGCAAACAATTGGAGCAAAAAAGAGACAAAAATTTAGAGAAAATATTTTATTGATTGTTAAAAGTGAGACCATTTGTCCCAAAATGTGCTGAAACATGTCAGAATGACATGGGCATTTCACATTTTTTAAACTATGATTACCAACTTGTTAAGTTTTTGTTTATTAAGTATCGTTATGGTCTATTGATGTATGAGGTGAAAACTATGAAAGTAGACTTACCAGCAAATCCGTTTCTAGATATATTTCATGACAGCACTGTAGAAGGTTGATTCCCTACCCTAATAGGGACAGAGAACACAAAGAGGTGAAATAGTCCCTCCTCATTGACTGTCCAAAGGATTTTTCTAGTGCCAAAAGAACAACAGACATATGCACAAAAAATCTGTTTGATGTTCCTAGAGTTCTTTTTTGAGAGGACAAATTCAGATTCACTCCAAAGACTCTCAGGAAATTTTTCAAAACCACATTACATGAAGATAAAGTTACTTGAAATTAAATGTTGATGTCAGAAGTGGGATTTGAACCCACGCCTCCAGGGGAGACTGCGACCTGAACGCAGCGCCTTAGACCGCTCGGCCATCCTGACTTCGATATGCAATTGGAACTTAACTCCTTCCATGCTAGTCAGGAGAAATGTCACCATTCCTTGTGATTACAAACTTGTCACACCACCCCAAAAAAGTCAATAAATAACATTTTTTATATGCGTACTTTTCGTCTGCATTAATTTTTAAACCTCCATTTATTTTGTTTGGATATTAGAAATGTTAGATTTCTCACAAATACGGTGATGCACCACATTTCTTCAGAAACTACTGTTTGGCCACACAGCAGGGCTTTGAAAGGAAGAGCCCTCTTTGGGTTTTGCAATGCAGATTTTGCAGGAATACCTTGCAGATGAAATTTGCAGAGTACCAAAACAGCAGAAAACCTCCCAAAGTGACCACATTTTAGAAATTATTTTGCACAATGAGTTAATCAACACCTGCAATTACTATTGTCAGCCTATAGGTGTTTTCACTCTGAACCATCCAGCATTGCAAGTATGCCAGTTTAGTGCCCAGCTTTTGCTTGCAGAGACAAGCAACCCATACATTTTTAAGTGGGCTCTACTCACTGGAGCAATGTCAAATATGTAGATGCTTTGTCTCACCATTAAAGTAGAAACCTCCTATATTTCAAATTAAAGATGACGGACCTGTGTGGAGCTTGTGTTTTTTTGCCTTTTTGACTTTGTCCACAGCATATTTTTTAAGGACATTTGTCTCAGTAATGCCTCAGTGTTTCAAAGTCAAACAAGCTGACTATAATCATTCAGCTAGTGTCTGATAAGTGCTGTCTGTTTCAGCTATCAGGTTACCTTTTAATCCTCTTACAGCTAAGTCAATCTGAAATAAAACAAAATAGAGGAAAAATTACTAAAAAACATTCATGTGTTCAAAAGGAAAAAGTTACCGTTTCTCAAATTTTTAACATTTTGTTTTCTGTAGATAGTTAAGATTTTTAGGCCTTTTGATCATGATCAGTCCATGTGCTTTGTTTAATATCTCCTTAAAATGTAAACGGTGAAGAAAAAGCATTTTGCCGAAACCCGGGATTGGACCAGGGACCTTTAGATCTTCAGTCTAACGCTCTCCCAACTGAGCTATTTCGGCCATTTCTATACATTTTCTGGGGGGTTTGACACTCTGCAAATGTCAAGTGTCACACCTGGAGGGATATATTATAATTTTTCATTTGACTGTTTTTTGAAGCATGATTTCTATTTGAAACGCCTTCCATTTTGCTGTACATATTTAATAACATTCATTAACTATTTGTGAATGAGTAGAAAAAGACAGCAATTTTGCCATTGAATTTTTACATTTTCAGTTTGTCTCCATGCACCAGTATAATTCTGACCCTGTGCTTCTAGAATAGGTCATGGTCGCACATAAAACACAATTTGCATGCATAATGTTACATCAAGTTTTATTTTTTATGAGATGCAAACAATTGGAGCAAAAAAGAGACAAAAATTTAGAGAAAATATTTTATTGATTGTTAAAAGTGAGACCATTTGTCCCAAAATGTGCTGAAACATGTCAGAATGACATGGGCATTTCACATTTTTTAAACTATGATTACCTACTTGTTAAGTTTTTGTTTATTAAGTATCGTTATGGTCTATTGATGTATGAGGTGAAAACTATGAAAGTAGACTTACCAGCAAATCCGTTTCTAGATATATTTGATGACAGCACTGTAGAAGGTTGATTCCCTACCCTAATAGGGACAGAGAACACAAAGAGGTGAAATAGTCCCTCCTCATTGACTGTCCAAAGGATTTTTCTAGTGCCAAAAGAACAACAGACATATGCACAAAAAATCTGTTTGATGTTCCTAGAGTTCTTTTTTGAGAGGACAAATTCAGATTCACTCCAAAGACTCTCAGGAAATTTTTCAAAACCACATTACTAAGTTTTGTTTGACCTCATCTAATCAATAAATGAAGATAAAGTTTCTTGAAATTAAATGTTGATGTCAGAAGTGGGATTTGAACCCACGCCTCCAGGGGAGACTGCGACCTGAACGCTGCGCCTTAGACCGCTTGGCCATCCTGACTTCGATATGAAATTGGAACTTAACTCCTTCCATGCTAGTCAGCAGAAATGTTACCATTCCTTGTGATTAAAAACTTGTCACACCACCCCAAAAAAGTCAATAAATAACATTTTTTATATGCGTACTTTTCGTCTGCATTAATTTTTAAACCTCCATTTATTTTGTTTGGATATTAGAAATGTTAGATTTCTCACAAATGCGGTGATGCACCACATTTCTTCAGAAACTACTGTTTGGCCACACAGCAGGGCTTTGAAAGGAAGAGCCCTATTTGGGTTTTGCAATGCAGATTTTGCAGGAATACCTTGCAGATGAAATTTGCAGAGTACCAAAACAGCAGAAAACCTCCCAAAGTGACCACATTTTAGAAATTATTTTGCACAATGAGTTAATCAACACCTGCAATTACTATTGTCAGCCTATAGGTGTTTTCACTCTGAACCATCCAGCATTGCAAGTATGCCAGTTTAGTGCCCAGCTTTTGCTTGCAGAGACAAGCAACCCATACATTTTTAAGTGGGCTCTACTCACTGGAGCAATGTCAAATATGTAGATGCTTTGTCTCACCATTAAAGTAGAAACCTCCTATATTTCAAATTAAAGATGACGGACCTGTGTGGAGCTTGTGTTTTTTGCCTTTTTGACTTTGTCCACAGCATATTTTTTAAGGACATTTGTCTCAGTAATGCCTCAGTGTTTCAAAGTCAAACAAGCTGACTATAATCATTCAGCTAGTGTCTGATAAGTGCTGTCTGTTTCAGCTATCAGGTTACCTTTTAATCCTCTTACAGCTAAGTCAATCTGAAATAAAACAAAATAGAGGAAAAATTACTAAAAAACATTCATGTGTTCAAAAGGAAAAAGTTACCGTTTCTCAAATTTTTAACATTTTGTTTTCTGTAGATAGTTAAGATTTTTAGGCCTTTTGATCATGATCAGTCCATGTGCTTTGTTTAATATCTCCTTAAAATGTAAACGGTGAAGAAAAAGCATTTTGCCAAAACCCGGGATTGGACCAGGGACCTTTAGATCTTCAGTCTAACGCTCTCCCAACTGAGTTATTTCTGCCATATCTATACATTTTCTCGGGGGTTTGACACTCTGCAAATGTCAAGTGTCACACCTGGAGGGATATATTATAATTTTTCATTTGACTGTTTTTTGAAGCATGATTTCTATTTGAAACGCCTTCCATTTTGCTGTACATATTTAATAACATTCATTAACTATTTGTGAATGAGTAGAAAAAGACAGCAATTTTGCCATTGAATTTTTACATTTTCAGTTTGTCTCCATGCACCAGTATAATTCTGACCCTGTGCTTCTAGAATAGGTCATGGTCACACATAAAACACAATTTGCATGCATAATGTTACATCAAGTTTTATTTTTTATGAGATGCAAACAATTGGAGCAAAAAAGAGACAAAAATTTAGAGAAAATATTTTATTGATTGTTAAAAGTGAGACCATTTGTCCCAAAATGTGCTGAAACATGTCAGAAGGACATGGGCATTTCACATTTTTTAAACTATGATTACCTACTTGTTAAGTTTTTGTTAATTAAGTATCATTATGGTCTATTGATGTATGAGGTGAAAACTATGAAAGTAGACTTACCAGCAAATCCGTTTCTAGATATATTTCATGACAGCACTGTAGAAGGTTGATTCCCTACCCTAATAGGGACAGAGAACACAAAGAGGTGAAATAGTCCCTCCTCATTGACTGTCCAAAGGATTTTTCTAGTGCCAAAAGAACAACAGACATATGCACAAAAAATCTGTTTGATGTTCCTAGAGTTCTTTTTTGAGAGGACAAATTCAGATTCACTCCAAAGACTCTCAGGAAATTTTTCAAAACCACATTACTAAGTTTTGTTTGACCTCATCTAATCAATAAATGAAGATAAAGTTTCTTGAAATTAAATATTGATGTCAGAAGTGGGATTTGAACCCACGCCTCCAGGGGAGACTGCGACCTGAACGCAGCGCCTTAGACCGCTCGGTATTAGACCGCTCGCCTTAGACAGCTTCGATATGCAATTGGAACTTAACTCCTTCCATGCTAGTCAGCAGAAATGTTACCATTCCTTGTGATTAAAAACTTGTCACACCACCCCAAAAAAGTCAATAAATAACATTTTTTATATGCGTACTTTTCGTCTGCATTAATTTTTAAACCTCCATTTATTTTGTTTGGATATTAGAAATGTTAGATTTCTCACAAATGCGGTGATGCACCACATTTCTTCAGAAACTACTGTTTGGCCACACAGCAGGGCTTTGAAAGGAAGAGCCCTATTTGGGTTTTGCAATGCAGATTTTGCAGGAATACCTTGCAGATGAAATTTGCAGAGTACCAAAACAGCAGAAAACCTCCCAAAGTGACCACATTTTAGAAATTATTTTGCACAATGAGTTAATCAACACCTGCAATTACTATTGTCAGCCTATAGGTGTTTTCACTCTGAACCATCCAGCATTGCAAGTATGCCAGTTTAGTGCCCAGCTTTTGCTTGCAGAGACAAGCAACCCATACATTTTTAAGTGGGCTCTACTCACTGGAGCAATGTCAAATATGTAGATGCTTTGTCTCACCATTAAAGTAGAAACCTCCTATATTTCAAATTAAAGATGACGGACCTGTGTGGAGCTTGTGTTTTTTGCCTTTTTGACTTTGTCCACAGCATATTTTTTAAGGACATTTGTCTCAGTAATGCCTCAGTGTTTCAAAGTCAAACAAGCTGACTATAATCATTCAGCTAGTGTCTGATAAGTGCTGTCTGTTTCAGCTATCAGGTTACCTTTTAATCCTCTTACAGCTAAGTCAATCTGAAATAAAACAAAATAGAGGAAAAATTACTAAAAAACATTCATGTGTTCAAAAGGAAAAAGTTACCGTTTCTCAAATTTTTAACATTTTGTTTTCTGTAGATAGTTAAGATTTTTAGGCCTTTTGATCATGATCAGTCCATGTGCTTTGTTTAATATCTCCTTAAAATGTAAACGGTGAAGAAAAAGCATTTTGCCGAAACCCGGGATTGGACTAGGGACCTTTAGATCTTCAGTCAAACGCTCTCCCAACTGAGCTATTTCAGCCATATCTATACATTTTCTGGGGGGTTTGACACTCTGCAAATGTCAAGTGTCACACCTGGAGGGATATATTATAATTTTTCATTTGACTGTTTTTTGAAGCATGATTTCTATTTGAAACGCCTTCCATTTTGCTGTACATATTTAATAACATTCATTAACTATTTGTGAATGAGTAGAAAAAGACAGCAATTTTGCCATTGAATTTTTACATTTTCAGTTTGTCTCCATGCACCAGTATAATTCTGACCCTGTGCTTCTAGAATAGGTCATGGTCGCACATAAAACACAATTTGCATGCATAATGTTACATCAAGTTTTATTTTTTATGAGATGCAAACAATTGGAGCAAAAAAGAGACAAAAATTTAGAGAAAATATTTTATTGATTGTTAAAAGTGAGACCATTTGTCCCAAAATGTGCTGAAACATGTCAGAAGGACATGGGCATTTCACATTTTTTAAACTATGATTACCTACTTGTTAAGTTTTTGTTAATTAAGTATCGTTATGGTCTATTGATGTATGAGGTGAAAACTATGAAAGTAGACTTACCAGCAAATCCGTTTCTAGATATATTTCATGACAGCACTGTAGAAGGTTGATTCCCTACCCTAATAGGGACAGAGAACACAAAGAGGTGAAATAGTCCCTCCTCATTGACTGTCCAAAGGATTTTTCTAGTGCCAAAAGAACATATGCACAAAAATCTGTTTGATGTTCCTAGAGTTCTTTTTTGAGAGGACAAATTCAGATTCACTCCAAAGACTCTCAGGAAATTTTTCAAAACCACATTACATGAAGATAAAGTTTCTTGAAATTAAATGTTGATGTCAGAAGTGGGATTTGAACCCACGCCTCCAGGGGAAACTGCAACCTAAACGCAGCGCCTTAGACCACTCGGCCATCTTGACTTCGATATGCAATTGGAACTTAACTCCTTCCATGCTAGTCAGCAGAAATGTTACCATTCCTTGTGATTAAAAACTTGTCACACCACCCCAAAAAAGTCAATAAATAACATTTTTTATATGCGTACTTTTCGTCTGCATTAATTTTTAAACCTCCATTTATTTTGTTTGGATATTAGAAATGTTAGATTTCTCACAAATGCGGTGATGCACCACATTTCTTCAGAAACTACTGTTTGGCCACACAGCAGGGCTTTGAAAGGAAGAGCCCTATTTGGGTTTTGCAATGCAGATTTTGCAGGAATACCTTGCAGATGAAATTTGCAGAGTACCAAAACAGCAGAAAACCTCCCAAAGTGACCACATTTTAGAAATTATTTTGCACAATGAGTTAATCAACACCTGCAATTACTATTGTCAGCCTATAGGTGTTTTCACTCTGAACCATCCAGCATTGCAAGTATGCCAGTTTAGTGCCCAGCTTTTGCTTGCAGAGACAAGCAACCCATACATTTTTAAGTGGGCTCTACTCACTGGAGCAATGTCAAATATGTAGATGCTTTGTCTCACCATTAAAGTAGAAACCTCCTATATTTCAAATTAAAGATGACGGACCTGTGTGGAGCTTGTGTTTTTTGCCTTTTTGACTTTGTCCACAGCATATTTTTTAAGGACATTTGTCTCAGTAATGCCTCAGTGTTTCAAAGTCAAACAAGCTGACTATAATCATTCAGCTAGTGTCTGATAAGTGCTGTCTGTTTCAGCTATCAGGTTACCTTTTAATCCTCTTACAGCTAAGTCAATCTGAAATAAAACAAAATAGAGGAAAAATTACTAAAAAACATTCATGTGTTCAAAAGGAAAAAGTTACCGTTTCTCAAATTTTTAACATTTTGTTTTCTGTAGATAGTTAAGATTTTTAGGCCTTTTGATCATGATCAGTCCATGTGCTTTGTTTAATATCTCCTTAAAATGTAAACGGTGAAGAAAAAGCATTTTGCCGAAACCCGGGACCTTTAGATCTTCAGTCTAAGGCTCTCCCAACTGAGCTATTTCGGCCATATCTATACGTTTTCTGGGGGGTTTGACACTCTGCAAATGTCAAGTGTCACACCTGGAGGGATATATTATAATTTTTCATTTGACTGTTTTTTGAAGCATGTTTTCTATTTGAAACGCCTTCCATTTTGCTGTACATATTTAATAACATTCATTGACTATTTGTGAATGAGTAGAAAAAGACAGCAATTTTGCCATTGAATTTTTACATTTTCAGTTTGTCTCCATGCACCAGTATAATTCTGACCCTGTGCTTCTAGAATAGGTCATGGTCGCACATAAAACACAATTTGCATGCATAATGTTACATCAAGTTTTATTTTTTATGAGATGCAAACAATTGGAGCAAAAAAGAAACAAAAATTTAGAGAAAATATTTTATTGATTGTTAAAAGTGAGACCATTTGTCCCAAAATGTGCTGAAACATGTCAGAATGACATGGGCATTTCACATTTTTTAAACTATGATTACCTACTTGTTAAGTTTTTGTTTATTAAGTATCGTTATGGTCTATTGATGTATGAGGTGAAAACTATGAAAGTAGACTTACCAGCAAATCCGTTTCTAGATATATTTCATGACAGCACTGTAGAAGGTTGATTCCCTACCCTAATAGGGACAGAGAACACAAAGAGGTGAAATAGTCCCTCCTCATTGACTGTCCAAAGGATTTTTCTAGTGCCAAAAGAACAACAGACATATGCACAAAAAATCTGTTTGATGTTCCTAGAGTTCTTTTTTGAGAGGACAAATTCAGATTCACTCCAAAGACTCTCAGGAAATTTTTCAAAACCACATTACATGAAGATAAAGTTACTTGAAATTAAATGTTGATGTCAGAAGTGGGATTTGAACCCACGCCTCCAGGGGAGACTGCGACCTGAACGCAGCGCCTTAGACCACTCGGCCATCCTGACTTCGATATGAAATTGGAACTTAACTCCTTCCATGCTAGTCAGCAGAAATGTTACCATTCCTTGTGATTACAAACTTGTCACACCACCCCAAAAAAGTCAATAAATAACATTTTTTATATGCGTACTTTTCGTCTGCATTAATTTTTAAACCTCCATTTATTTTGTTTGGATATTAGAAATGTTAGATTTCTCACAAATACGGTGATGCACCACATTTCTTCAGAAACTACTGTTTGGCCACACAGCAGGGCTTTGAAAGGAAGAGCCCTATTTGGGTTTTGCAATGCAGATTTTGCAGGAATACCTTGCAGATGAAATTTGCAGAGTACCAAAATAGCAGAAAACCTCCCAAAGTGACCACATTTTAGAAATTATTTTGCACAATGAGTTAATCAACACCTGCAATTACTATTGTCAGCCTATAGGTGTTTTCACTCTGAACCATCCAGCATTGCAAGTATGCCAGTTTAGTGCCCAGCTTTTGCTTGCAGAGGCAAGCAACCCATACATTTTTAAGTGGGCTCTACTCACTGGAGCAATGTCAAATATGTAGATGCTATGTCTCACCATTAAAGTAGAAACCTCCTATATTTCAAATTAAAGATGACGGACCTGTGTGGAGCTTGTGTTTTTTGCCTTTTTGACTTTGTCCACAGCATATTTTTTAAGGACATTTGTCTCAGTAATGCCTCAGTGTTTCAAAGTCAAACAAGCTGACTATAATCATTCAGCTAGTGTCTGATAAGTGCTGTCTGTTTCAGCTATCAGGTTACCTTTTAATCCTCTTACAGCTAAGTCAATCTGAAATAAAACAAAATAGAGGAAAAATTACTAAAAAACATTCATGTGTTCAAAAGGAAAAAATTACCGTTTCTCAAATTTTTAACATTTTGTTTTCTGTAGATAGTTAAGATTTTTAGGCCTTTTGATCATGATCAGTCCATGTGCTTTGTTTAATATCTCCTTAAAATGTAAATGGTGAAGAAAAAGCATTTTGCCGAAACCCGGGACCTTTAGATCTTCAGTCTAACGCTCTCCCAACTGAGCTATTTCGGCCATATCTATACATTTTCTGGGGGGTTTGACACTCTGCAAATGTCAAGTGTCACACCTGGAGGGATATATTATAATTTTTCATTTGACTGTTTTTTGAAGCATGATTTCTATTTGAAACGCCTTCCATTTTGCTGTACATATTTAATAACATTCATTAACTATTTGTGAATGAGTAGAAAAAGACAGCAATTTTGCCATTGAATTTTTACATTTTCAGTTTGTCTCCATGCACCAGTATAATTCTGACCCTGTGCTTCTAGAATAGGTCATGGTCGCACATAAAACACAATTTGCATGCATAATGTTACATCAAGTTTTATTTTTTATGAGATGCAAACAATTGGAGCAAAAAAGAGACAAAAATTTAGAGAAAATATTTTATTGATTGTTAAAAGTGAGACCATTTGTCCCAAAATGTGCTGAAACATGTCAGAATGACATGGGCATTTCACATTTTTTAAACTATGATTACCAACTTGTTAAGTTTTTGTTTATTAAGTATCGTTATGGTCTATTGATGTATGAGGTGAAAACTATGAAAGTAGACTTACTAGCAAATCCGTTTCTAGATATATTTCATGACAGCACTGTAGAAGGTTGATTCCCTACCCTAATAGGGACAGAGAACACAAAGAGGTGAAATAGTCCCTCCTCATTGACTGTCCAAAGGATTTTTCTAGTGCCAAAAGAACAACAGACATATGCACAAAAAATCTGTTTGATGTTCCTAGAGTTCTTTTTTGAGAGGACAAATTCAGATTCACTCCAAAGACTCTCAGGAAATTTTTCAAAACCACATTACTAAGTTTTGTTTGACCTCATCTAATCAATAAATGAAGATAAAGTTTCTGGAAATTAAATGTTGATGTCAGAAGTGGGATTTGAACCCACGCCTCCAGGGGAGACTGCGACCTGAACGCTGCGCCTTAGACCGCTCGGCCATCCTGACTTTGATATGCAATTGGAACTTAACTCCTTCCATGCTAGTCAGCAGAAATGTTACCATTCCTTGTGATTACAAACTTGTCACACCACCCCAAAAAAGTCAATAAATAACATTTTTTATATGCGTACTTTTCGTCTGCATTAATTTTTAAACCTCCATTTATTTTGTTTGGATATTAGAAATGTTAGATTTCTCACAAATGCGGTGATGCACCACATTTCTTCAGAAACTACTGTTTGGCCACACAGCAGGGCTTTGAAAGGAAGAGCCCTATTTGGGTTTTGCAATGCAGATTTTGCAGGAATACCTTGCAGATGAAATTTGCAGAGTACCAAAACAGCAGAAAACCTCCCAAAGTGACCACATTTTAGAAATTATTTTGCACAATGAGTTAATCAACACCTGCAATTACTATTGTCAGCCTATAGGTGTTTTCACTCTGAACCATCCAGCATTGCAAGTATGCCAGTTTAGTGCCCAGCTTTTGCTTGCAGAGACAAGCAACCCATACATTTTTAAGTGGGCTCTACTCACTGGAGCAATGTCAAATATGTAGATGCTTTGTCTCACCATTAAAGTAGAAACCTCCTATATTTCAAATTAAAGATGACGGACCTGTGTGGAGCTTGTGTTTTTTGCCTTTTTGACTTTGTCCACAGCATATTTTTTAAGGACATTTGTCTCAGTAATGCCTCAGTGTTTCAAAGTCAAACAAGCTGACTATAATCATTCAGCTAGTGTCTGATAAGTGCTGTCTGTTTCAGCTATCAGGTTACCTTTTAATCCTCTTACAGCTAAGTCAATCTGAAATAAAACAAAATAGAGGAAAAATTACTAAAAAACATTCATGTGTTCAAAAGGAAAAAGTTACCGTTTCTCAAATTTTTAACATTTTGTTTTCTGTAGATAGTTAAGATTTTTAGGCCTTTTGATCATGATCAGTCCATGTGCTTTGTTTAATATCTCCTTAAAATGTAAACGGTGAAGAAAAAGCATTTTGCCGAAACCCGGGATTGGACTAGGGACCTTTAGATCTTCAGTCTAACGCTCTCCCAACTGAGCTATTTCGGCCATATCTATACATTTTCTGGGGGGTTTGACACTCTGCAAATGTCAAGTGTCACACCTGGAGGGATATATTATAATTTTTCATTTGACTGTTTTTTGAAGCATGTTTTCTATTTGAAACGCCTTCCATTTTGCTGTACATATTTAATAACATTCATTGACTATTTGTGAATGAGTAGAAAAAGACAGCAATTTTGCCATTGAATTTTTACATTTTCAGTTTGTCTCCATGCACCAGTATAATTCTGACCCTGTGCTTCTAGAATAGGTCATGGTCGCACATAAAACACAATTTGCATGCATAATGTTACATCAAGTTTTATTTTTTATGAGATGCAAACAATTGGAGCAAAAAAGAGACAAAAATTTAGAGAAAATATTTTATTGATTGTTAAAAGTGAGACCATTTGTCCCAAAATGTGCTGAAACATGTCAGAATGACATGGGCATTTCACATTTTTTAAACTATGATTACCTACTTGTTAAGTTTTTGTTTATTAAGTATCGTTATGGTCTATTGATGTATGAGGTGAAAACTATGAAAGTAGACTTACCAGCAAATCCGTTTCTAGATATATTTCATGACAGCACTGTAGAAGGTTGATTCCCTACCCTAATAGGGACAGAGAACACAAAGAGGTGAAATAGTCCCTCCTCATTGACTGTCCAAAGGATTTTTCTAGTGCCAAAAGAACAACAGACATATGCACAAAAAATCTGTTTGATGTTCCTAGAGTTCTTTTTTGAGAGGACAAATTCAGATTCACTCCAAAGACTCTCAGGAAATTTTTCAAAACCACATTACATGAAGATAAAGTTACTTGAAATTAAATGTTGATGTCAGAAGTGGGATTTGAACCCACGCCTCCAGGGGAAACTGCAACCTAAACGCAGCGCCTTAGACCACTCGGCCATCTTGACTTCGATATGCAATTGGAACTTAACTCCTTCCATGCTAGTCAGCAGAAATGTTACCATTCCTTGTGATTACAAACTTGTCACACCACCCCAAAAAAGTCAATAAATAACATTTTTTATATGCGTACTTTTCGTCTGCATTAATTTTTAAACCTCCATTTATTTTGTTTGGATATTAGAAATGTTAGATTTCTCACAAATACGGTGATGCACCACATTTCTTCAGAAACTACTGTTTGGCCACACAGCAGGGCTTTGAAAGGAAGAGCCCTATTTGGGTTTTGCAATGCAGATTTTGCAGGAATACCTTGCAGATGAAATTTGCAGAGTACCAAAATAGCAGAAAACCTCCCAAAGTGACCACATTTTAGAAATTATTTTGCACAATGAGTTAATCAACACCTGCAATTACTATTGTCAGCCTATAGGTGTTTTCACTCTGAACCATCCAGCATTGCAAGTATGCCAGTTTAGTGCCCAGCTTTTGCTTGCAGAGGCAAGCAACCCATACATTTTTAAGTGGGCTCTACTCACTGGAGCAATGTCAAATATGTAGATGCTATGTCTCACCATTAAAGTAGAAACCTCCTATATTTCAAATTAAAGATGACGGACCTGTGTGGAGCTTGTGTTTTTTGCCTTTTTGACTTTGTCCACAGCATATTTTTTAAGGACATTTGTCTCAGTAATGCCTCAGTGTTTCAAAGTCAAACAAGCTGACTATAATCATTCAGCTAGTGTCTGATAAGTGCTGTCTGTTTCAGCTATCAGGTTACCTTTTAATCCTCTTACAGCTAAGTCAATCTGAAATAAAACAAAATAGAGGAAAAATTACTAAAAAACATTCATGTGTTCAAAAGGAAAAAATTACCGTTTCTCAAATTTTTAACATTTTGTTTTCTGTAGATAGTTAAGATTTTTAGGCCTTTTGATCATGATCAGTCCATGTGCTTTGTTTAATATCTCCTTAAAATGTAAATGGTGAAGAAAAAGCATTTTGCCGAAACCCGGGACCTTTAGATCTTCAGTCTAACGCTCTCCAAACTGAGCTATTTCGGCCATTTCTATACATTTTCTGGGGGGTTTGACACTCTGCAAATGTCAAGTGTCACACCTGGAGGGATATATTATAATTTTTCATTTGACTGTTTTTTGAAGCATGATTTCTATTTGAAACGCCTTCCATTTTGCTGTACATATTTAATAACATTCATTAACTATTTGTGAATGAGTAGAAAAAGACAGCAATTTTGCCATTGAATTTTTACATTTTCAGTTTGTCTCCATGCACCAGTATAATTCTGACCCTGTGCTTCTAGAATAGGTCATGGTCGCACATAAAACACAATTTGCATGCATAATGTTACATCAAGTTTTATTTTTTATGAGATGCAAACAATTGGAGCAAAAAAGAGACAAAAATTTAGAGAAAATATTTTATTGATTGTTAAAAGTGAGACCATTTGTCCCAAAATGTGCTGAAACATGTCAGAATGACATGGGCATTTCACATTTTTTAAACTATGATTACCTACTTGTTAAGTTTTTGTTTATTAAGTATCGTTATGGTCTATTGATGTATGAGGTGAAAACTATGAAAGTAGACTTACCAGCAAATCCGTTTCTAGATATATTTCATGACAGCACTGTAGAAGGTTGATTCCCTACCCTAATAGGGACAGAGAACACAAAGAGGTGAAATAGTCCCTCCTCATTGACTGTCCAAAGGATTTTTCTAGTGCCAAAAGAACAACAGACATATGCACAAAAAATCTGTTTGATGTTCCTAGAGTTCTTTTTTGAGAGGACAAATTCAGATTCACTCCAAAGACTCTCAGGAAATTTTTCAAAACCACATTACTAAGTTTTGTTTGACCTCATCTAATCAATAAATGAAGATAAAGTTTCTTGAAATTAAATGTTGATGTCAGAAGTGGGATTTGAACCCACGCCTCCAGGGGAGACTGCGACCTGAACGCAGCGCCTTAGACCGCTTGGCCATCCTGACTTCGATATGAAATTGGAACTTAACTCCTTCCATGCTAGTCAGCAGAAATGTTACCATTCCTTGTGATTAAAAACTTGTCACACCACCCCAAAAAAGTCAATAAATAACATTTTTTATATGCGTACTTTTCGTCTGCATTAATTTTTAAACCTCCATTTATTTTGTTTGGATATTAGAAATGTTAGATTTCTCACAAATGCGGTGATGCACCACATTTCTTCAGAAACTACTGTTTGGCCACACAGCAGGGCTTTGAAAGGAAGAGCCCTATTTGGGTTTTGCAATGCAGATTTTGCAGGAATACCTTGCAGATGAAATTTGCAGAGTACCAAAACAGCAGAAAACCTCCCAAAGTGACCACATTTTAGAAATTATTTTGCACAATGAGTTAATCAACACCTGCAATTACTATTGTCAGCCTATAGGTGTTTTCACTCTGAACCATCCAGCATTGCAAGTATGCCAGTTTAGTGCCCAGCTTTTGCTTGCAGAGACAAGCAACCCATACATTTTTAAGTGGGCTCTACTCACTGGAGCAATGTCAAATATGTAGATGCTTTGTCTCACCATTAAAGTAGAAACCTCCTATATTTCAAATTAAAGATGACGGACCTGTGTGGAGCTTGTGTTTTTTGCCTTTTTGACTTTGTCCACAGCATATTTTTTAAGGACATTTGTCTCAGTAATGCCTCAGTGTTTCAAAGTCAAACAAGCTGACTATAATCATTCAGCTAGTGTCTGATAAGTGCTGTCTGTTTCAGCTATCAGGTTACCTTTTAATCCTCTTACAGCTAAGTCAATCTGAAATAAAACAAAATAGAGGAAAAATTACTAAAAAACATTCATGTGTTCAAAAGGAAAAAGTTACCGTTTCTCAAATTTTTAACATTTTGTTTTCTGTAGATAGTTAAGATTTTTAGGCCTTTTGATCATGATCAGTCCATGTGCTTTGTTTAATATCTCCTTAAAATGTAAACGGTGAAGAAAAAGCATTTTGCCAAAACCCGGGATTGGACCAGGGACCTTTAGATCTTCAGTCTAACGCTCTCCCAACTGAGTTATTTCTGCCATATCTATACATTTTCTCGGGGGTTTGACACTTTGCAAATGTCAAGTGTCACACCTGGAGGGATATATTATAATTTTTCATTTGACTGTTTTTTGAAGCATGATTTCTATTTGAAACGCCTTCCATTTTGCTGTACATATTTAATAACATTCATTAACTATTTGTGAATGAGTAGAAAAAGACAGCAATTTTGCCATTGAATTTTTACATTTTCAGTTTGTCTCCATGCACCAGTATAATTCTGACCCTGTGCTTCTAGAATAGGTCATGGTCGCACATAAAACACAATTTGCATGCATAATGTTACATCAAGTTTTATTTTTTATGAGATGCAAACAATTGGAGCAAAAAAGAGACAAAAATTTAGAGAAAATATTTTATTGATTGTTAAAAGTGAGACCATTTGTCCCAAAATGTGCTGAAACATGTCAGAATGACATGGGCATTTCACATTTTTTAAACTATGATTACAAACTTGTTAAGTTTTTGTTTATTAAGTATCGTTATGGTCTATTGATGTATGAGGTGAAAACTATGAAAGTAGACTTACCAGCAAATCCGTTTCTAGATATATTTCATGACAGCACTGTAGAAGGTTGATTCCCTACCCTAATAGGGACAGAGAACACAAAGAGGTGAAATAGTCCCTACTCATTGACTGTCCAAAGGATTTTTCTAGTGCCAAAAGAACAACAGACATATGCACAAAAAATCTGTTTGATGTTCCTAGAGTTCTTTTTTGAGAGGACAAATTCAGATTCACTCCAAAGACTCTCAGGAAATTTTTCAAAACCACATTACATGAAGATAAAGTTTCTTGAAATTAAATGTTGATGTCAGAAGTGGGATTTAAACCCACGCCTCCAGGGGAGACTGCGACCTTAACGCAGCGCCTTAGACCACTCGGCCATCCTGACTTCGATATGCAATTGGAACTTAACTCCTTCCATGCTAGTCAGCAGAAATGTTACCATTCCTTGTGATTAAAAACTTGTCACACCACCCCAAAAAAGTAAATAAATAACATTTTTTATATGCGTACTTTTCGTCTGCATTAATTTTTAAACCTCCATTTATTTTGTTTGGATATTAGAAATGTTAGATTTCTCACAAATGCGGTGATGCACCACATTTCTTCAGAAACTACTGTTTGGCCACACAGCAGGGCTTTGAAAGGAAGAGCCCTATTTGGGTTTTGCAATGCAGATTTTGCAGGAATACCTTGCAGATGAAATTTGCAGAGTACCAAAACAGCAGAAAACCTCCCAAAGTGACCACATTTTAGAAATTATTTTGCACAATGAGTTAATCAACACCTGCAATTACTATTGTCAGCCTATAGGTGTTTTCACTCTGAACCATCCAGCATTGCAAGTATGCCAGTTTAGTGCCCAGCTTTTGCTTGCAGAGACAAGCAACCCATACATTTTTAAGTGGGCTCTACTCACTGGAGCAATGTCAAATATGTAGATGCTTTGTCTCACCATTAAAGTAGAAACCTCCTATATTTCAAATTAAAGATGACGGACCTGTGTGGAGCTTGTGTTTTTTGCCTTTTTGACTTTGTCCACAGCATATTTTTTAAGGACATTTGTCTCAGTAATGCCTCAGTGTTTCAAAGTCAAACAAGCTGACTATAATCATTCAGCTAGTGTCTGATAAGTGCTGTCTGTTTCAGCTATCAGGTTACCTTTTAATCCTCTTACAGCTAAGTTAATCTGAAATAAAACAAAATAGAGGAAAAATTACTAAAAAACATTCATGTGTTCAAAAGGAAAAAGTTACCGTTTCTCAAATTTTTAACATTTTGTTTTCTGTAGATAGTTAAGATTTTTAGGCCTTTTGATCATGATCAGTCCATGTGCTTTGTTTAATATCTCCTTAAAATGTAAATGGTGAAGAAAAAGCATTTTGCCGAAACCCGGGACCTTTAGATCTTCAGTCTAACGCTCTCCCAACTGAGCTATTTCAGCCATATCTATACATTTTCTGGGGGGTTTGACACTCTGCAAATGTCAAGTGTCACACCTGGAGGGATATATTATAATTTTTCATTTGACTGTTTTTTGAAGCATGATTTCTATTTGAAACGCCTTCCATTTTGCTGTACATATTTAATAACATTCATTAACTATTTGTGAATGAGTAGAAAAAGACAGCAATTTTGCCATTGAATTTTTACATTTTCAGTTTGTCTCCATGCACCAGTATAATTCTGACCCTGTGCTTCTAGAATAGGTCATGGTCGCACATAAAACACAATTTGCATGCATAATGTTACATCAAGTTTTATTTTTTATGAGATGCAAACAATTGGAGCAAAAAAGAGACAAAAATTTAGAGAAAATATTTTATTGATTGTTAAAAGTGAGACCATTTGTCCCAAAATGTGCTGAAACATGTCAGAATGACATGGGCATTTCACATTTTTTAAACTATGATTACCTACTTGTTAAGTTTTTGTTTATTAAGTATCGTTATGGTCTATTGATGTATGAGGTGAAAACTATGAAAGTAGACTTACCAGCAAATCCGTTTCTAGATATATTTCATGACAGCACTGTAGAAGGTTGATTCCCTACCCTAATAGGGACAGAGAACACAAAGAGGTGAAATAGTCCCTCCTCATTGACTGTCCAAAGGATTTTTCTAGTGCCAAAAGAACAACAGACATATGCACAAAAAATCTGTTTGATGTTCCTAGAGTGTTCTTTTTTGAAAGGACAAATTCAGATTCACTCCAAAGACTCTCAGGAAATTTTTCAAAACCACATTACATGAAGATAAAGTTTCTTGAAATTAAGTGTTGATGTCAGAAGTGGTATTTGAACCCACGCCTCCAGGGGAGACTGCGACCTGAACGCAGCGCCTTAGACCACTCAGCCATCCTGACTTT
Source organism: Dendrobates tinctorius (assembly GCF_039654945.1). Taxonomy (NCBI): domain Eukaryota; kingdom Metazoa; phylum Chordata; class Amphibia; order Anura; family Dendrobatidae; genus Dendrobates; species Dendrobates tinctorius. Next base: position 3,203,687 of record NW_027362016.1, on the reverse strand, counting down.
GATATGCAATTGGAACTTAACTCCTTCCATGCTAGTCAGCAGAAATGTTACCATTCCTTGTGATTAAAAACTTGTCACACCACCCCAAAAAAGTCAATAAATAACATTTTTTATATGCGTACTTTTCATCTGCATTAATTTTTAAACCTCCATTTATTTTGTTTGGATATTAGAAATGTTAGATTTCTCACAAATGCGGTGATGCACCACATTTCTTCAGAAACTACTGTTTGGCCACACAGCAGGGCTTTGAAAGGAAGAGCCCTATTTGGGTTTTGCAATGCAGATTTTGCAGGAATACCTTGCAGATGAAATTTGCAGAGTACCAAAACAGCAGAAAACCTCCCAAAGTGACCACATTTTAGAAATTATTTTGCACAATGAGTTAATCAACACCTGCAATTACTATTGTCAGCCTATAGGTGTTTTCACTCTGAACCATCCAGCATTGCAAGTATGCCAGTTTAGTGCCCAGCTTTTGCTTGCAGAGACAAGCAACCCATACATTTTTAAGTGGGCTCTACTCACTGGAGCAATGTCAAATATGTAGATGCTTTGTCTCACCATTAAAGTAGAAACCTCCTATATTTCAAATTAAAGATGACGGACCTGTGTGGAGCTTGTGTTTTTTTGCCTTTTTGACTTTGTCCACAGCATATTTTTTAAGGACATTTGTCTCAGTAATGCCTCAGTGTTTCAAAGTCAAACAAGCTGACTATAATCATTCAGCTAGTGTCTGATAAGTGCTGTCTGTTTCAGCTATCAGGTTACCTTTTAATCCTCTTACAGCTAAGTCAATCTGAAATAAAACAAAATAGAGGAAAAATTACTAAAAAACATTCAAGTGTTCAAAAGGAAAAAGTTACCGTTTCTCAAATTTTTAACATTTTGTTTTCTGTAGATAGTTAAGATTTTTAGGCCTTTTGATCATGATCAGTCCATGTGCTTTGTTTAATATCTCCTTAAAATGTAAACGGTGAAGAAAAAGCATTTTGCCGAAAACCGGGACCTTTAGATCTTCAGTCTAACGCTCTCCCAACTGAGCTATTTCGGCCATATCTATACATTTTCTGGGGGGTTTGACACTCTGCAAATGTCAAGTGTCACACCTGGAGGGATATATTATAATTTTTCATTTGACTGTTTTTTGAAGCATGATTTCTATTTGAAACGCCTTCCATTTTGCT